>NC_086453.1:208450992-208771409 GCF_028390025.1 Pseudophryne corroboree | reverse complement strand
ACACGTATTGTCCTTACTGTGAAAAAACCTTTTCGCCTCAATGTGCGGAAACTCCTCTCCTCTAACCTAAGCGAGTGACCATGTGTCCTCTGTGCTGATCTTATAGAAAACAGGTCCCTCCCGAGCTCTGTGTATTGACCCCTTATATATTTGTAGATGTTGATCATGTCCCCTCTTAGTCTCCTCTTTTCTAATGTAAACATGCCTAGCCTTGCAAGCCTTTCCTCGTATTCCAGCGTCTCCATGCCCTTGGTTAGTTTGGTCGCCCGCCTCTGAACCTTTTCTAGCTCCAGGATATCCTTTTTGTAATATGGTGCCCAAAATTGCACACAGTACTCAAGATGTGGCTTCACTAGTGATTTATATAATGGGAGTATAATACTCTCGTCCCTTGCATCAATTCCCTGTTTTATGCATGCTAACATCTTATTAGCCTTCTTTGCTGCACTCCTACTTTGGGTACTGCTACTTAATTTGTTATCTATGTGAACCGCTAAGTCTTTTTCCAATACAGAATCCCCTAGTATTACCCCATTTAGTATGTAGGTGTAATTTTAGGTCTTGCCCCCACATTGCATTACCTTACACTTGTCTGTGTTGAATTTCATTCTCCATTTTGCTGCCCATGCTCCCAGTTTAGTTAAGTCGTTCTGAAGAGACTCAGCATCCCCCTCCGTATTTATAACCTTACACAATTTGGTATCGTCAGCTAAAATTGACACCATGCTCTCTAGACCTACTGTTAGGTCGTTGATGAAAATGTTGAACAAATGTGGTCAAAGTACAGACCCTTGTGTCACACCACTTAGTACTGTAGTCCAATTTGAAAATGATCCATTGACCACAACGCGCTGCTCCCTATTATCTAACCAATTACTGACCCAAGTGCATATTGTGCTCCCTAGCCCTATTTCTTGAAGCTTATAGATAAGACACATGTGTAGTACAGTGTTGAAAGCTTTGGCAAAGTCAAAAAAGATTACATCCACCTTCTTACCCTGATCAAGGTTTCGCACTTACTGTTTCATAAAAGCCAAGTAAGTTGGTTTGACATGATCTGTCCTTCACAAGTCCATGTTGGTTCCTTTTAATGACCTTATTTGCTTCAAGGAACTTTTGAATACTGTGCTTTAGAATACCTTCCAATACTTTCCCCACTAAAGATGTAAGACTATCTGGTCTATAATTACCTGGTTCAGCTTTGCTCCCCTTTTTGAATATCGGCACTACCTCCGCTATACACCAGTCTTTGGGAACCATACCCGATTTAACATAATCCATGAAGATCAAAAATAGAGGTCTTGCTAGTTCAGCGTGCAACTCCATAAGAACTCTCGGGTGAATTCCATCTGAACCAGGTGACTTGTTAATCTTTAACTTTTTTAATCGGTCACAGACTACCTCCTCACATAAATAAGCATTTAGCAGTGGGACATTATCTTTGTTGAGATTTTGTGTTAGACCCAGCATTTGGTCTTCTCTGGTAAATACTGTTGAAAAAAACTTGTTTAGTTTGTTTGCTATGTCATTATCATTTTTGATTAAGACTCCCCTCTTGTCCTTTAAAGGGCCTATACTCTCCTTTAGTCTCTTGCTGTTGATGTACTTAAAAAAAAAATGGAATTCGCCTTGCTTTCCTTTGCTACTGGTTTTTCAGTTTCTACTTTAGCCGCTCTTATTCCTTTTTTGCATATTTTGTTACAGCCCTTATAGTGCTGGAATGACTCCGCATCCCCCTCAGATTTGTATTTTTTAAATGCTCGTCTTTTTTGTCCATTAATTCCTTTATACTTTTGTTAAACCACATTGGTTTGGGATTTTTATTCCTTTTTTTGCTGCTGGTGGGAATAAATTTACGAGTATTATTAATTAGCAGTGATTTTAATACATCCCATTTCTCTGTAGTATTTTTTCCTTGAAACAAAATTTTCCATTCAATGTCCCTTAACGCTTCCTTCATCATGTCAAAGTTGGCTTTGCTAAAGTTTAGAGTCCTAGTTGAGCCAGTATAGGACTGCTTATGAAAACTGATATTGAATGTGACCATATTGTGGTCGCTGTTACCTATGGGCTCTCCTAATTCAATATTTGATACCAATTCCCCATTGTTAGTTAATACCAGGTGTCACAACTGAGGGCTGGTGTTGACCTGAAACAGCCTCAGTTGTAGGGGCTGGTGTAAATGTAAATCTGGGCGGTAGAATAGAACTCCTAGACATACAGATGACTTGTATCACCAGTGTCCGAAGGTGTGACCACGACAACAAGGATAAAATGAATATTTGTTTATTGAACACAGTTCTGATGGTACATTGGCAGTTGCAAAGATATGCTATGAGAAATGATTAAAAACAGTACACAGTTCCACAAGAAGTAGCAAAAGCTGGTATTCCCTTAGGTGTGGTATCCGCACAAGGCTAGCTTGGGAGATTAGGAGATGGAGAGTCCTTTTACCATCACCTAGGTGCTTTATGGTAGATGAAAGCTGGAACTAATCAGGAGATGTTGTACAGAGGCTGAACGTGCTGTAGAATGAGTAGTACACGTAGACTGCCGGTTTTGCCGGATGGAACCGGTAACAAAGAACTGTGGATGAAGTGCAGATGAACCAGTGTTATCAGAGTTGAATGACACTGGTGATGCTAGAGATCAATGAATTTGAAGAACAGATGACTTGAGCACTGAAGATATTAGGGAAACTAAGGTCTATGCAAGTGGTGTCTCAATTTATATGAAATTTGTCGTGTTTTTAGTATAAGACTCTAAAGAAAGATTTAGTACTATCTGGTGTGCACTGGCTCCTCCCTCTATGCCCCTCCTCCAGACCTCAGTTAGGGAAACTGTGCCCGGAAGAGCAGACATTATAAGGAAAGGATTTTGGAATCCCGGGTAAGACTCATACCAGCCACACCAATCACACCGTATAACTTGTGATACACTTATCCAGTCAACAGTATGAACAACAACAGGGCATCAACAATGGATGCCAACATAACATAACCCATTATTAAGCAATAACTATGTACACATATTGCAGAAAGTCCGCACTAGGGACGGGCACCCAGCATCCACTACGGACTATGAGAAATAGATTTACCGGTGAGTAAAATCTTATTTTCTCTAACGTCCTAGTGGATGCTGGGAACTCCGTAAGGACCATGGGGATTATACCAAAGCTCCCAAACGGGCGGGAGAGTGCGGATGACTCTGCAGCACCGAATGGGCAAACTCAAGGTCCTCCTCAGCCAGGGTATCAAACTTGTAGAATTTTGCAAATGTGTTTGAACCCGACCAAGTAGCAGCTCGGCAAAGCTGCAAAGCCGAGACCCCTCGGGCAGCCGCCCAAGAAGAGCCCAACTTCCTTGTGGAATGGGCTTTCACTGATTTTGGATGCGGCAATCCAGCCGCAGAATGAGCCTGCTGAATCGTGTTACAGATCCAGCGGGCAACGGTTTGCTTTGAAGCAGGAGCTCCCAACTTGTTGGGGGCATATAGGATAAACAGCGAGTCAGTTTTCCTGACTCCAGACGTTCTGGCTACATAAATCTTCAAAGCCCTGACTACATCTAGTAACCTGGAATCCTCCAAGTCACGAGTAGCCGCAGGCACCACAATAGGTTGGTTCAAATGAAAAGATGACACCACCTTTGGCAGAAATTGGGGAATTTGGCAGAAATTGGGGACGAGTCTGCAATTCTGCCCTGTCCATATGAAAAACCAGATAGGGGCTTTTTCATGACAAAGCCGCCAATTCTGACACACGCCTAGCCGAGGCTAAGGCCAATAGCATGACCACCTTCCACGTGAGATACTTTAGCTCCACGGTCTTAAGTGGTTCAAACCAGTGGGATTTTAGGAAACCCAACACCACGTTGAGATCCCAAGGTGCCACTGGTGGCACAAAAGGGGGCTGAATATGCAGCACTCACTTAACAAACGTCTGAATTTCAGGAAGAGACGCCAGTTCCTTTTGAAAGAAAATGGATAGGGCCGAAATCTGGACCTTTATGGATCCCAACTTCAAGCCCATAGTCACTCCAGACTGTAGAAAGTGCAGAAATCTGCCCAGTTGGAATTCCTCTGTAGGGGCCTTCCTGGCCTCACACCCAGCAACATATTTTCGCCATATGCTGTGATAATGCCTTGCTGTCACGTCCTTCCTAGCCTTTATCAGCGTAGGAATAACTTCCTCCGAAATGCCTTTTTCCGCTAGGATCCGGCGTTCAACCGCCATGCCGTCAAACGCAGCCGCGGTAAGTCTTGGAACAGGCAGGGCCCCTGTTGCAACAGGTCCTGTCTGAGAGGCAGAGGCCATGGGTCCTCTGTGAGCATTTCTTGCAGTTCCGGGTACCAAGGCCTTCTTGGCCAATCCGGAACAATGAGTATTGTTCTCACTCCTCTTCTTCTTACGATTCTCAGCACCTTGGGTATGAGAGGAAGAGGAGGAAACACATAGACCGACTGGAACACCCACGGTGTTACCAGGGCGTCCACAGCTATCGCCTGAGGGTCTCTTGACCTGGCGCAATACCGTTGTAGCTTTTTGTTGAGATGGGACGTCATCATGTCTACCTGTAGCAGTTCCCATCGATTTGTAATCTGAATGAAGACTTCGTGATGAAGTCCCCACTCTCCCGGGTGAAGGTCGTGCCTGCTGAGGAAGTCTGCTTCCCAGTTGTCCACCCCCGGAATGAACACTGCTGACAGTTCTTGCACGTGATTCTCCGCCCACCGAAGAATCCTGGTGGCTTCCGCCATCGCGACTCTGCTTCTTGTGCCGCCCTGGCGGTTTACATGAGCCACCGCGGTGATGTTGTCTGACTGAATCAGCACCGGTTGGTTGCGAAGTAGGGGCTCCGCTTGACTCAGGGCGTTGAATATGGCCCTTAGTTCCAGGATATTTATGTGCAGACAAGCCTCCTGACTTGACCACAACCCTTGGAAGTTTCTTCCCTGAGTGACTGCCCCCCACCCTCGGAGGCTCGCATCCGTGGTCACCAGGACCCAGTCCTGTATGCCGAACCTGCGGCCCTCGAGAAGGTGAGCACTCTGCAGCCACCACAGAAGAGACACCCTGGCCCTGGGGGACAGGGCGATCAGCAGATGCATCTGAAGATGCGATCCGGACCATTTGTCCAACAGATCCCATTGAAAGATCCTCGCATGGAACCTGCCGAAGGGAATGGCTTTGTACGATGCCACCATCTTTCCCAGGACTCGCGTGCAGTGATGCACCGACACCTGTTTCGGTTTTAAGAGGTCTCTGACTAGAGTCACAAGCTCTTGAGCCTTCTCCGTCGGGAGAAACACCTTCTTCTGGTCTGTGTCCAGAATCATGCCCAGAAAAGGCAGACGCGTCGTAGGAATCAGCTGTGACTTTGGGATATTCAGAATCCAGCCATGCTGTTGCAACACTTCCTGAGAGTGCGCTACGCTGATCTGCAACTGCTCCCTTGACCTCGCCTTTATGAGGAGATCGTCCAAGTATGGGATAACTGTGACTCCTTGCTTTCTCAGGATCACCATCATTTCTGCCATTACCTTGGTAAATATTCTCGGTGCCGTGGAGAGCCGAAAACGGCAACGTCTGGAATTGGTAATGACAGTCCTGTACCACAAATCTGAGGTACTCCTGATGAGGCGGATAAATGTGGACATGCAAGTAAGCATCCTTGATGTCCAGAGACACCATAAAATCCCCCTCTTCCAGGCTTGCAATGACCGCTCTGAGCGATTCCATTTTGAACTTGAATCTTTTCAAATAAATGTTCAGGGACTTTAAATTTAATATAGGTCTGACCGAACCGTCCAGTTTCGGTACCACAAACATTGTGGAATAGTATCCCTTTCCCTGTTGAAGAAGGGGAACCTTTACCACCACCTGCTGGAGAAATAGCTTGTGAATTGCCGCTACCACTACTTCCCTTTCTATGGGGGAAGCTGGCAGGGCCGATTTCAGGTAACGTTGAGGGGGCATCACCTCGAATTCCAGCTTGTATCCCTGAGACACAATCTGTATAGCCCAGGGATCCACCTGTGAGCGAACCCACTGGTGGCTGAAATGTCGGAGACGCGCCCCCACCGCTCCTGGCTCCACCCGTGGAGCCCCAGCGTCATGCGGTGGATTTAGTGGAAGCCGGGGAGGACTTCTGTTCCTGGGAACTAGCTGTAAGGTGCAGCTTTTTTCCTCTACCCCTGCCTCTAGCAAGAAAGGAAGCACCTCTGACCTTCTTGCTTCTTTGTGCGCGAAAGGACTGCATTTGGTAATACGGTGCTTTCTTAGGTTGTGAGGGAATATATGGCAAAAAGTTTGACTTCCCAGCAGTAGCTGTGGAAACCAGGTCCGAGAGACCGTCCCCAAAGAATTGCTCACCCTTGTAAGGTAACACCTCCATGTGTTTTTTGGAGTCGGCATCACCTGTCCACTGCCGAGTCCACAGGACCCTCCTGGCAGAAATTGACATTGCATTAATTCTAGAGCCCAGTAGGCAAATGTCCTTCTGGGCATCTCTCATATATAGGACAGTGTCTTTTATATGCCCCAGGGTCAGCATAATGGTATCCCTGTCCAAGGTATCCATTTCCTCCGACAGATTATCTGTCCACGCTGCTACAGCACTACACATCCACGCCGACGCAATTGCCGGCCTCAGTAGAGTCCCTGAATGTGTATAAACAGATTTCAGGATACTTTCCTGCTTTCTATCTGCAGGATCCTTTAGGGTGTCCGTATCCTGCGACGGCAGGGCCACCTTCTTAGATAAGCGTGTGAGAGCTTTATCTACCCTAGGGGAGGATTCCCAGCGCACCCTGTCCTCTGGCGGGAAAGGGTACGCCATAAGTAACCGTTTGGAAATGAGGACTTTCTTATCTGGGGAATCCCACGCTCTTTCACATAACTCATTTAACTCATGTGAAGGGGGAAAAGTCACCTCTTGCTTTTTCTCCCCATACATATAAACCCTCTTGTCAGGGACAGGGTTTACCTCAGATATGTGTAAAACATCCTTCATCGCTATAATCATGTAGCGTATAGCTTTTGTCATTTTCTGTTGCAATTTTGCATCATCGTCGTCGACACTGGAGTCAGAATCCGTGTCGACATCTGTGTCAACCATTTTGGATAGTGGACGCTTTTGAGACCCTGAGGGCCTCTGCGCTGTAGGATCAGGCACGGGTTGAGACCCTGACTGGCCCGAGGTATCAGCATTATCCAACCTTTTATGTAAGGAGTTTACATTATCATTTAACACCTTCCACATATCCATCCAATCAGGTGTCGGCACCGTCGGCGGCGACACGTCAGTCAACTGCACTTGCTCTGCCTCCACATAGCCCTCTTCGTCAAACATGTCGATACACGCGTACCGACACACCACACACACAGGGGAAGCTCTAAATGAGGACAGGACCCCCACAAGGCCTTTTGGAGAGACAGAGAGAGAGTATGCCAGCACACACCCCAGCGCTATATAACCCAGGGATTACACAGTACTTTAGTGTTTACCCAGTAGCTGCTGTATTATGAATAATGCGCCTAAATTTATGTGCCCCCCCTCTCTTTTTCACCCTTCTACCGTGATTCTGCAGGGGAGAGCCAGGGGAGCTTCCTCTCAGCGGAGCTGTGGCAGGAAAATGGCGCTGGTGAGTGCTGAGGACAAAGGCCCCGCCCCCTCAGCGGCGGGCTTCTGTCCCGCGATTTTCTGTAAAATAAATGGCGGGGGCTCATACATATAACAGTGTCCCACTGTCTATATGCAGTTTTCGCCAGGAGGTATCAATTGCTGCCCAGGGCGCCCCCCCCCCCCCTGCGCCCTACAGTGACCGGAGTGTGTGGGTTAGTGTGGGCGCAATGGCGCACAGCTGCAGTGCTGTGCGCTACCTCATGTGAAGACAGGAGTCTTCTGCCGCCGATTTCAAAGTCTTCTCCGCTTCTGCCGGCTTCTGTCTTCTGGCTCTGCGAGGGGGACGGCGGCGCGGCTCCGGGAACGGACGACAAGGTCAGGTCCAGTGTTCGATCCCTCTGGAGCTAATGGTGTCCAGTAGCCTAAGAAGCGCAACCTAGCCGCAGTTAGTAGGTTTGCTTCTCTCCCCTCAGTCCCACGTAGCAGAGAGTCTGTTGCCAGCAGAAGCTCTCTGAAAATAAAAAACCTAACTAAAATACTTTCTTATTAGCAAGCTCAGGAGAGCTCACTAAAAGCACCCAGCTCTGTCCGGGCACAGATTCTAACTGAGGTCTGGAGGAGGGGCATAGAGGGAGGAGCCAGTGCACACCAGATAGTACTAAATCTTTCTTTAGAGTGCCCAGTCTCCTGCGAAGCCCGCTATTCCCCATGGTCCTTACGGAGTTCCCAGCATCCACTAGGACGTTAGAGAAAATAACATTATATAAATATTTGACATCATTCATCCCATTAAAAAGTGAAAATCATCATTAAACCCATAGGGTATACTAAGCTTTTATTTATTAACTGTTTGTTTAAAATCAATAAACATATACTGCATAACAAAATTCGGTCTAGGAGTATCAGGTGTATATACAGAGGTTTTTCATATTCCCAGGGTGCACAAGCGATCACTTGTTCCCCTCCCCTCTCATCAAGCTCATTTCAAAAGGGTTTAACATTGGTTTGATTGGCATTCTGCGTCTCCATATATGGCTTGTGTAGTGCTTACGATGCTAACGTGTTGCTGATGTTCATATTTGTGCTCACATAAGGCCTGATTCAGAGCCGCACGCAATGGTAATATTAACAAAGTTGAGCAATTATCTGCAACTGTGCTGTGCATATACGACAATGGTGATCATTCCGAGTTGATCGCTCGCTAGCTGCTTTTAGCAGCATTGCAAACGCTGAGCCGCCGCCCTCTGGGAGTGTATCTTAGCTTAGCAGAATAGCAAACAAAAGATTAGCAGAACTGCTACTAAATAATTCCCTGCAGTTTCTGAGTAGCTCCAGACCTACTCCTAGACTGCGATCACCTCAGTCCGTTTAGTTCCTGGTTTGACGTCACAAACACGCCCTGCGTTCGGCCAGCCACTCCCCCGTTTCTCCAGCCACACCTGCGTTTTTACCTGGCATGCCTGCGTTTTTTAGCACACTCCCTGAAAACGGCCAGTTTCTGCCCAGAAACACCCACTTCCTGTCAATCACACTACGATCAGTCGAGCGTTGAAAAAACGTTGCTCGAGCTTGTGTAAATCTACACAATTTTGTGTGAAAGTACTTAGCGCATGCGCGCTGCGTAGCGCATTTTTGCCATTTTTTCACTTGATCGCTGCACTGCGAAAATCGTCAGCGAGCGAACAACTCGAAATGACCACCAATGACTGAAACCTTCTGAAAAGCATGCATTACACACAGTGTACAGACAATGGTGCTGTTGTGATGGATTCAGATGGCATCAGAAAGGTAGCAGGAAAGTGATGGGTGTTCATGGGAGGTGACTGGGATGTATCTTCTAGTGCATGCAATAATGGTCTGTTCAGTGGACATATTAAGGAACTGTCACAGGTATGTTACTGCAAGCGGCTGCATTCCCAGATGCACAGTCTTAAGCATAGGAGGCTGTGGTCAGGCGGAGAAACTGCACCTGATATAGGACTTGTGCAATTTTCGTGCAACTGATGGGGGTGTATAAGGATGCACGAAGAGTGTCGGACTGGGGCATGAAGGACCCACAGGGGGAATGCAACGGTAGGCACCCATTGAAGCTATGTTTTTACAGCAGATTGAGGGTGTGTTTCAGAGAGCTTTACAATGCCTATCATATTATACAGGGTCACAGTGACAGCCCCATAATGCAGGGCTCTTTGCAATGTCTGCCATATAATGCAGGGAGCATTGCAGGGACCACCATATAACATAGACACCATCAGCATAACGTCATATAACACAGATAATAACACAGGTAATATGAATACACAGATATTGTATAATACAGATAATATGAATACGACACAAACTATTACATTAATTTGCTGTTTTATTAATCATTTGTATTACAGTTTGGGGAGACACACTGACAAGTTTAATAAAACAGCAATTTAATTCAACAGTTTGTGTGTAGACAAGCATTAGACGGTGTGATCAATGATTCTTCATCTGACACTGCCTGCTTTTTCAGTAATCAGCCAAGTAAATGTAAAATTAAGCATTCCCTCCTCAATCAACTCTTTATTCCAACAACAACTACTAACCATGGGGGTCATTCCGAGTTGATCGCTCCCTAGCAGTTTTTAGTAGCCGTGCAAACGCTATGCCGCCGCCACTGGGAGTGTATGTTAGCTTAGCAGAAGTGCAAACGAATGTATCGCAGAGCGGCTACAAAGTTTTTTTGTGCAGTTTCAGAGTAGCTCAAAACCTACTCAGCGCTTGCGATCACTTCAGACTGCTCAGTTCCTGTTTTGACGTCACAAACCCGCCCAGCGTTCACCCAGCGTTCGCCCAGCCACGCCTGCGTTTTTTCTGGCATGCCTGCATTTTTCCAAACACTCCCAGAAAACGGTCAGTTGACACCCAGAAACGCCCACTTCATGTCAATCACACTGCGGCTACCAGTGCGACTGAAATGCTTCGCTAGACCCTGTGCAAAACTACATCATTCGTTGTGCTCGTACGACGCATGTGCGCATTGCGCCGCATACGCATGTGCAGAACTGCCGTTTTTTTGCCTGATTGCTGCGCTGCGAACAAATGTAGCTAGCGATCAACTCGGAATGACCCCCCTTGTTGTCTAGTCTGCTGCGTGCAGATGGAGCTCCATGAATCCACCTAATTCTTGTTTTTCAGGCTCCTCTGTGTCTGTGCCTGGGTTCCACCCCTGCTGACACCGCGTGTCCTCACTGCTGGAATCAGTTGTACAGCCAGCTGTTGCTTATGTAGTTAAATTCACTGTTCACACAACGCAAATATACAGTATGCCCATTTTGAGCCTGTGCACCAATCAATTTTACTACATACACTGCTGATAAAAGTGTTATCTGGTACATAGTTTATGGAATGTCCAATCTTTATCGGTGGTGGAACTCCTGGAGGGACAACAGAGGAGCCAGCCGTACCGATGACATGAAGCAGCAGCCCAGAAGTCAAGATAAGTTATGGTGAGCTGCAGGGGGCTGGATTCAGGGGCCACCTGTGTAGATGGACTTGCTAGAGAGACAGAAGGAGGCTGGCTGTGTAGAGCGGCTAACTGGAGTGATAGAAGGATGCTGACCGGGGAGACAGGGGTTGGCTAGAGAGATAGAAGGGTGCTGGCCAACGATGTGCAGTGAGGGTGGGCAGGCGAGGCAGAGCCTGCCCTGTCAAACTCCCGAGATTTTATATAAAAATGATTAGAATAGTACAAAGCAGATATTTATAACATAAACATTCTTCTTTTTTATTGTAATCCTTTCTATAGTTAACACTCACCAGCTTTGGGGAGATCCCAGGAATTGCAGGGAGACAAGAAATGAAGCAGCAGTAGCTCTGTCTTGGTTCCACAGTCAGACATTGCTTTGCAGAGCTGGGTTTGGGGCTTGTGCGCTGATGGACACTTGGATGTGTCATGTGACCAGGAAGTTCACTGTAGCAGCAGCTCAGTCAACAGCAACAAGAGAAGACACAGGAATGCAGGTCGGAGACTCAATGGACACTGTAGCTTCGTGTAGTGATGGGAGAGTTACAGTGAGTAGGGGGTGAGCCAGGCTCCCAGCATTCAGACCCATCCCCATGTGTGCCTCCCCAGCCATTAACCTCACCGCACATCACTGGTGCTGGCTGAGCAGAGGGGCTGGCTGGAGTGATAGAAGGGTGCTGGCTAGAGAGATGGAAGGTGCTGGCTGAGGAGACAGGGGCTGACTGGAGAGACAAAAAGGGTGCTGGCTGGGGAGCTGGGCTTGCTAGAGAAACAGATATGTGCTGACTGAGGAGACGGGGACTGGTTGGAGAGATATAAGACCTATCTTCTAGAGATGAGCGGGTTCGGTTCCTCGGAATCCGAACCCGCCCGAACTTCATGTTTTTTTTCACGGGTCCGAGCGACTCGGATCTTCCCGCCTTGCTCGGTTAACCCGAGCGCGCCCGAACGTCATCATGACGCTGTCGGATTCTCGCGAGGCTCGGATTCTATCGCGAGACTCGGATTCTATATAAGGAGCCGCGCGTCGCCGCCATTTTCACTCGTGCATTGAGATTGATAGGGAGAGGACGTGTCTGGCGTCCTCTCCATTAGAATAGAGATAGATTAGATAGAGAGAGAGAGATTGTGCAGAGTCGCAGACAGAGTTAGTTTACCACAGTCAGTGACCAGTGCAGTTGCTAGTTAACTTTTATTTAATATAATATATCCGTTCACTTCTCTCTGCTATATCCGTTCTCTGCCTGAAAAAAAAAACGATACACAGCACAGTCAGTCACACAGTGTGACTCAGTCTGTGTGCACTCAGCTCAGCCCAGTGTGCTGCACAGTCATCAATGTATAAATTAAAAGCTTATAATTAATTGTGGGGGAGACTGGGGAGCACTGCAGGTTGTTAGCAGGAGCCAGGAGTACAATTATATTAATTAACAGTGCACACTTTTGCTGCAGGAGTGGTGACCAGTGCCTGACCACCAGTATAGTATTGTTGTATACTACTAATATCTCTTTAAATATCAACCAGTCTATATTAGCAGCAGACACAGTACAGTGCGGTAGTTCACGGCTGTGGCTACCTCTGTGTCGGCACACGGCAGGCAGTCCGTCCGACCAGAATTGTATTATTTATTATTATATACCTACCACCTAACCGTGGTTTTTTTTTCATTCTTTATACCGTCATAGTGTCATCCTAATTGTTACGAGTATACTACTATCTCTTTATCAACCAGTGTACAGTGCGGTAGTTCACGGCTGTGGCTACCTCTGTGTCGGCACACGGCAGGCAGTCCGTCCGACCAGAATTGTATTATTTATTATTATATACCTACCACCTAACCGTGGTTTTTTTTTTCATTCTTTATACCGTCATAGTGTCATCCTAATTGTTACGAGTATACTACTATCTCTTTATCAACCAGTGTACAGTGCGGTAGTTCACGGCTGTGGCTACCTCTGTGTCGGCACACGGCAGGCAGTCCGTCCGACCAGAATTGTATTATTTATTATTATATACCTACCACCTAACCGTGGTTTTTTTTTCATTCTTTATACCGTCATAGTGTCATCCTAATTGTTACGAGTATACTACTATCTCTTTATCAACCAGTGTACAGTGCGGTAGTTCACGGCTGTGGCTACCTCTGTGTCGGCACACGGCAGGCAGTCCGTCCGACCAGAATTGTATTATTTATTATTATATACCTACCACCTAACCGTGGTTTTTTTTTTCATTCTTTATACCGTCATAGTGTCATCCTAATTGTTACGAGTATACTACTATCTCTTTATCAACCAGTGTACAGTGCGGTAGTTCACGGCTGTGGCTACCTCTGTGTCGGCACACGGCAGGCAGTCCGTCCGACCAGAATTGTATTATTTATTATTATATACCTACCACCTAACCGTGGTTTTTTTTTTCATTCTTTATACCGTCATAGTGTCATCCTAATTGTTACGAGTATACTACTATCTCTTTATCAACCAGTGTACAGTGCGGTAGTTCACGGCTGTGGCTACCTCTGTGTCGGCACACGGCAGGCAGTCCGTCCGACCAGAATTGTATTATTTATTATTATATACCTACCACCTAACCGTGGTTTTTTTTTCATTCTTTATACCGTCATAGTGTCATCCTAATTGTTACGAGTATACTACTATCTCTTTATCAACCAGTGTACAGTGCGGTAGTTCACGGCTGTGGCTACCTCTGTGTCGGCACACGGCAGGCAGTCCGTCCGACCAGAATTGTATTATTTATTATTATATACCTACCACCTAACCGTGGTTTTTTTTTTCATTCTTTATACCGTCATAGTGTCATCCTAATTGTTACGAGTATACTACTATCTCTTTATCAACCAGTGTACAGTGCGGTAGTTCACGGCTGTGGCTACCTCTGTGTCGGCACACGGCAGGCAGTCCGTCCGACCAGAATTGTATTATTTATTATTATATACCTACCACCTAACCGTGGTTTTTTTTTTCATTCTTTATACCGTCATAGTGTCATCCTAATTGTTACGAGTATACTACTATCTCTTTATCAACCAGTGTACAGTGCGGTAGTTCACGGCTGTGGCTACCTCTGTGTCGGCACACGGCAGGCAGTCCGTCCGACCAGAATTGTATTATTTATTATTATATACCTACCACCTAACCGTGGTTTTTTTTTCATTCTTTATACCGTCATAGTGTCATCCTAATTGTTACGAGTATACTACTATCTCTTTATCAACCAGTGTACAGTGCGGTAGTTCACGGCTGTGGCTACCTCTGTGTCGGCAGTCGGCAGGCAGTCCGTCCATCCATAATTGTATTATTATTATAATATATACCACCTAACCGTGGTTTTTTTTTCATTCTTTATACCGTCGTCATAGTGTCATACTAGTTGTTACGAGTATACTACTATCTCTTTATCAACCAGTGTACAGTGCGGTAGTTCACGGCACAAACAGAATGTGCACAAACTGGCTTTATTCTACCTAAGTTGCCCTCCCACAAGTGTGTACTCCGAAAGAGTGTTTAGTGCCGCCGCTCACCTTGTCAGCAATCGGCGTACGAGGTTACATCCAGAAAATGTGGAGAAGATGATGTTCATTAAAATGAATTATAATCAATTCCTCCGCGGAGACATTGACCAGCAGCAATTGCCTCCACAAAGTACACAGGGAGCTGAGATGGTGGATTCCAGTGGGGACGAATTGATAATCTGTGAGGAGGGGGATGTACACGGTGATATATCGGAGGGTGAAGATGAGGTGGACATCTTGCCTCTGTAGAGCCAGTTTGTGCAAGGAGAGATTAATTGCTTCTTTTTTGGGGGGGGTCCAAACCAACCCGTCATATCAGTCACAGTCGTGTGGCAGACCCTGTCACTGAAATGATGGGTTGGTTAAAGTGTGCATGTCCTGTTTTGTTTATACAACATAAGGGTGGGTGGGAGGGCCCAAGGATAATTCCATCTTGCACCTCTTTTTTCTTTTCTTTTTCTTTGCATCATGTGCTGATTGGGGAGGGTTTTTTGGAAGGGACATCCTGCGTGACACTGCAGTGCCACTCCTAGATGGGCCCGGTGTTTGTGTCGGCCACTAGGGTCGCTAATCTTACTCACACAGTCAGCTACCTCATTGCGCCTCTTTTTTTCTTTGCGTCATGTGCTGTTTGGGGAGGGTTTTTTGGAAGGGACATCCTGCGTGACACTGCAGTGCCACTCCTAGATGTGCCCGGTGTTTGTGTCGGCCACTAGGGTCGCTAATCTTACTCACACAGTCAGCTACCTCATTGCGCCTCTTTTTTTCTTTGCGTCATGTGCTGTTTGGGGAGGGTTTTTTGGAAGGGCCATCCTGCGTGACACTGCAGTGCCACTCCTAGATGGGCCCGGTGTTTGTGTCGGCCACTAGGGTCGCTTATCTTACTCACACAGCGACCTCGGTGCAAATTTTAGGACTAAAAATAATATTGTGAGGTGTGATGTGTTCAGAATAGGCTGAAAATGAGTGTAAATTATGTTTTTTGAGGTTAATAATACTTTGGGATCAAAATGACCCCCAAATTCTATGATTTAAGCTGTTTTTTAGGGTTTTTTGAAAAAAACACCCGAATCCAAAACACACCCGAATCCGACAAAAAAAATTCGGTGAGGTTTTGCCAAAACGCGGTCGAACCCAAAACACGGCCGCGGAACCGAACCCAAAACCAAAACACAAAACCCGAAAAATTTCCGGCGCTCATCTCTACTATCTTCTACATTCTGGCTGAGAAGAAATTCAATTATGATGAACATTCTGCCTAAAGTACTGTATAAGGGGTGGGATGCACCATAGATAAAAATGTGGACAAATTGCTTAAAATACCTTTTCGGAGGTTTCACCTGTTTTCTCATATTCACAAAGCTCTGGAATGTATCGGAATATATGGACGCGGTAGGCAAAGCCTATGGGTTTCGTATTGCAGATTATCATGAGAGGGATCCAATCGGATCCCTTCATGCACCCCTCATGGCGTACTCCCGGAAGAGCTGCCCTTTGTGATTTTTTTTTCAAGCAAACGGGGTTAATGAACTCCGCTATGCTTGCGATGTATTATATGGAAATGCGATGCATGATGCATCCTGCACTGTATCTTACTCATACTAGTCCCATCCATAATCTGGATGGTTTCTTTAAAATGCTCCATAAAGTGGTTCTAGATGTGATATTTTCCCTACATTCGCAATGGTAAAGTTGATTTTCATGCAAATTAACTAAAATCCTCTTGCCAGAAGATAAGAGATATCTGCTGCGATCTCTCCATAGTACATTTGAGGGATCCTTGATATTTGAGGGTATCCCCCTTGAAAGCAGCTGTTTACAGGGAATGTCCTGCCATCCCCTACGCCACCCGCTCAGCAAAGGGATGCAGATCAGGGAGGCGCCAGGATGGAGAGGCGCTATCCCTGCTCTGCATCCCCGCTGCTGAGCCTGTCTCCTCTGCTGCTGCCGGCTGCTGCTCCTTTCACACTGTGTGACAGGCATTGGCAGCTTCAGGCTTCTCAAGTCCTCCCCCACTTGACACAGTGGCAGTGCTCTGAGTCCTGCTTGACAGAAAAGGGGGCGGAGCTACCCGGACAGGCTACCAGAGAGGGACAGAAAGAAGTATTTTGCTGCTTGTGAGGTACTGCAAGCAGGAGAGGATGGGAATAGGTGTTTGTGTTTAGTGCTGTATGTGTGTGTTTATTAGAGGGGTGAGGGGGAGGGAGTAGTGTTAGAAAACAGAGCCTCCCCCCTCTATCTTGTGCTATCTTTCCCCCGTCCTCCTGCTCCTGCCCAGTGCCCACTAGTCACCCAGCACTCTTACCAGTGGTGTAACTACAGCCCCCGCGGACCCCGCCATGGCATGTAGGGCGCTGGACGCTGGTGACAAGCCTGATAACAGTGACTGATGCATAATTCATCCTATAGCTGGCGCCAGCGCGAGTTGCCGCCTTATTAGAATCAGGTGAGGGTGGAGCTCTGGTGTACTGTATGTGTGTGTGGAACGGTGGGTACACCGGACAACGTGACATGGACGTGGAGACCAAGAAACGGAGGCTGAGCTGCTGCGGCGGCAGTCCCGTGACTCCCGCCACCCGGGACTAAAGGACCGCGGCAGTGCTTGGTGATTAGTGCAGACAGTGAGGAGTTAGTCTCCCTCCGTCTCCAGTGTGGCATGGTACCGCTGGTGTGTGTGGACTCTGGAGACAGGCTGGCTAAGCATATGCAGTGGCCCCCGGCCAGGAGCAGGACCATCTACTGCGCCTGAGTCTTGGAGAAAGGCTAAGCAGCTGCAGCAGACCCAGGCCAGGACCATTATCTACCGCGCCTGACGTAAGTTGCTATATATCATGGCCAGCTGTAGGTGATAATAACTGTGGTAGAGGGGTGAATAATCTATGCATATAATATTATAATTTTACATAGACTTGTCCAAAAATTGCGTGAAGGTCGGCTGACGCAGTAATAAATATAATAGTAAGTTACTAGGTGTATAATGCATTATGACAAATAATGAAAGGGGCATTAGTGGCCAATGTCTGGAAGTGCAGGTTGCAAAACTGGGGTATAAGGTAGTCTTTTCCTGCAAAGATTTCATGACTTTTAGCTCTGTGCATGTCCGTGGCCTTGTATACACAGCTATGGGTCATTCAGAGCTGTGTGAATCTCTGGGGTATACCAATTTGTGACTGAATGGGTGTATCTGGTGGTAATTGGCAGTGCTGTAACTAGACATTTTGGTGCCCTGTGCCAGAAAAAGAAATGGTGCCCCCTCTCCCACCATATTTAAAATAGGAACAGTGCATGCCAAAGGCGCACTGCAAAAATATAGGGGCGGAGTGGCTTTATGGGTAAGTAGCATAGCCACAGAATAGTACCAATTCACATTACACGACATAGTAGTGTCTGTTATTCACATAACACGGTACAGTAGTGTACGTTATTCACATTACACCACACAGTAGTAATTCTTATATATGTTACACCACAGTACGGCCCCTTATACACATTATGCTATGGTAGAACAGCTTACACACATTACACCACAGGAGAGCCCCTGATACACATTATGTCAGGTGGAGCCCCTGGTGATATACATTATGTCAGGTAGAGCCCCTGATACACATGCCAGGTAGAGCCTCTGATACAACTTATATCAGATGAAGCCAACATTATGCAAGGTAGAGCCCCTGATACACCTTATGTCAGGTAGAGCCCACATTATGACAAGTAGAGCCCCTGATACACATTATGCCAGTAAAAGCCGCGGAAACACATTATGCCAGGTAGAGCCCACATTATGCCAGGTAGAGCCTTATGCCAGGTAGAGCCCCTGATACACATTATGCAAGCTAGAGTTCACATTATGCCAAGTAGAGTCCCTGAAACACATTATGCCAGGTAGAGCCCACAGTATGCCAGGTAGAGCCCCTGATACACCTTATGCCAGGTAGAGCCCACATTCTGCCAGGTAGAGCCTCTGATACACATTATGCCAGATAGAGCCCACATTATGCCAGGTAAAGCCCACATTATGCCAGGTAGAGCCCCTGATAAGCATTATGCAAGGTAGAGCCCACATTATTACAGGTAGAGCCCACATTCTGACAGGTAGAGCTGCTGATACACAGTATGCCTGGTAAAGTCGGTGATACACATTATGCCAGGTAGAGCCACATTATGCCAGGTAGTGCCCCTGATACTCATTTTGCAAGGTACAGCCCCTGATACACCTTATGGCAGGTAGAGCCCACATTATGCCAGGCAGAGCCCCGGTGCACCTTATGCCAGATAGAGCCCTCATTATGACAGGTAGAGTAGAGCCTACTTTGCATCTATTGACCAAGCTGCTAGAAGCTGCCCACCTCTCCACTATTAAGAGGTGGGCAGCCAGGTAGAGCCCACATTATGACAGGTAGAGCCCCTGATACATAGTATGCAAGGTAACGCCACTGATACACAGTATGCCAGATAGAGTCACATTATGCCAGGTAGAGTTCCTGATACTCATTTTGTTAGGTAGAGTCCTTGATACACCTTATGGTAGGTAGAGCCCACATTATCCAGGTAGAGCCCCTGATGCACCTTATACCAGGTAGAGCCCTCATTATGCCAGGTAGAGTAGAGCCTACTTTATATCTATTGACCAAGGGGCTAGAAGCTGGCCATCTCTCCACTATTAAGAAGGTTTGATACACCTCCCACCCATGTTTTATCCTGACCTGTTTTATGTGTCATCCTAATCAACTCAGTCCCTCTCTCTTTTACACTTTCCTCTTGTAATGGGTACTGTCTGTAAAAGATGCCTTTGACTTTGGTCAGGCCATCTACTGCCTGTGCTCATTTTTGAAGAGAGACAAGAAAGTACAACCTATAGTTTAGGTACTTGCTAGACCTGAGGAGCATGCTAGCTCTGAGGTACAGGATAAGCCTAGGGGACAGGCTAGGCACATGCTTCCCAGGCCTGTTTTATAATAGACTGCTTAAGCCAGCCATAATTATCTCTATTATACCATACATTAACTTGTTCTGGATTTCAAAGGAGCAAGTCAAAGGGTTGATTACACAACTCCATAGGGGTACTGGCATGCAGAGCATCCCTCCCTTCATATGGACCAAGGGGGAGGAAGAGGAGATAGAATGGGATTAAAATATCACATAAATCCCATGAAACAATGTGACTATGAAAACTCAGTGTTTACAAAATAAAAAAAGTGTCAAATCCTGTTAACTGTTCTTTGATCAGCTTGTACTAGAAATGTAGGTGCTGTAATTATTAGTCACTGGCAACATGCACCTGCCTCATACTGTTGGTGTAAATAATGTTACTAGGCACTTGCACACAAAAAGGTAATTATGCTTCACATACCGTAGAATCTGTGTTTTTTTTTTTAGTGTATCTGCTCTCAGTGCTACTCTTCTGCATTTCTTAAGAGGTAAAAATTATGGGGTGGTTAACATACAATAAACCTAACCTGAATATACGTCTCTACTCCATCTTATTTAAATGTTTGAGTGCTTTTTACAGTTAAAATAATTTTACACTTAACCTTTTTTTGCAGTTTTGCAGCTAATTGCAACGAGTTGTTCGCTCGCTAGCAGTTTTTAGCAGCCGTGCAAATGCTATGCCGCCTCCCACTCGGAGTGTATTTTAGCTTAGCAGAAGTGCTAACTAGAGATGAGCGGGTTCGGTTTCTCTGAATCCGAACCCGCCCGAACTTCATGTTTTTTTTCACGGGTCCGAGCGACTCGGATCTTCCCGCCTTGCTCGGTTAACCCGAGCGCGCCCGAACGTCATCATGACGCTGTCGGATTCTCGCGAGGCTCGGATTCTATCGCGAGACTCGGATTCTATATAAGGAGCCGCGCGTCGCCGCCATTTTCACACGTGCATTGAGATTGATAGGGAGAGGACGTGGCTGGCGTCCTCTCCATTTAGATTATAAGAGAGAGAGATTTACTGGAGCTTAGGACTAGGAGGAGTACTGTAGAAGTGTAGAGAGTGCAGAGAGTTTACTAGTGAGTGACCACCAGACAGTGCAGTTTATTTAATATATCCGTTCTCTGCCTGAAAAAAGCGATACACACAGTGACTCAGTCACATACCATATCTGTGTGCACTGCTCAGGCTCAGCCCAGTGTGCTGCATCATCTATATATATTATATATCTGTCTGACTGCTCAGCTCACACAGCTTATAATTGTGGGGGAGACTGGGGAGCACTGCAGTGCCAGTTATAGGTTATAGCAGGAGCCAGGAGTACATAATATTATATAGTGAGTGACCACCAGACAGTGCAGTTTATTTAATATATCCGTTCTCTGCCTGAAAAAAGCGATACACACAGTGACTCAGTCACATACCATATCTGTGTGCACTGCTCAGGCTCAGCCCAGTGTGCTGCATCATCTATATATATTATATATCTGTCTGACTGCTCAGCTCACACAGCTTATAATTGTGGGGGAGACTGGGGAGCACTGCAGTGCCAGTTATAGGTTATAGCAGGAGCCAGGAGTACATAATATTATATTAAAATTAAACAGTGCACACTTTTGCTGCAGGAGTGCCACTGCCAGTGTGACTGACCAGTGACCTGACCACACTGACCACCAGTATAGTTAGTAGTATACTTATATTGTGATTGCCTGAAAAAGTTAAACACTCGTCGTGTGACTTCACTTGTGTGTTGTTGTTTTTTTTATTCTATAAAATAAAACTCATTCTGCTGACAGACAGTGTCCAGCAGGTCCGTCATTATATAATATATAATATATACCTGTCCGGCTGCAGTAGTGATATATATATATTTTTTATATCATTTATCATCCAGTCGCAGCAGACACAGTACGGTAGTTCACGGCTGTGACTACCTCTGTGTCTGCACTCGGCAGGCAGTCCGTCCATAATTGTATACCACCTAACCGTGGTTTTTTTTTCTTCTTTATACATACATACTACTACGACATCTCTTTATCAACCAGTCTATATTATTAGCAGCAGACACAGTACAGTACGGTAGTTCACGGCTGTGGCTACCTCTGTGTCTGCACTCGGCAGGCAGTCCGTCCATAATTGTATACCACCTAACCGTGGTTTTTTTTTTCTTTCTTCTTTATACATACATAGTTACATAGACATCTCTTTATCAACCAGTCTATATTAGCAGCAGACACAGTACAGTACGGTAGTTCACGGCTGTGGCTACCTCTGTGTCTGCACTCGGCAGGCAGTCCGTCCATAATTGTATACCACCTAACCGTGGTTTTTTTTTCTTTCTTCTTTATACATACATAGTTACATAGACATCTCTTTATCAACCAGTCTATATTAGCAGCAGACACAGTACAGTACGGTAGTTCACGGCTGTGGCTACCTCTGTGTCTGCACTCGGCAGGCAGTCCGTCCATAATTGTATACCACCTAACCGTGGTTTTTTTTTCTTTCTTCTTTATACATACATAGTTACATAGACATCTCTTTATCAACCAGTCTATATTAGCAGCAGACACAGTACAGTACGGTAGTTCACGGCTGTGGCTACCTCTGTGTCTGCACTCGGCAGGCAGTCCGTCCATAATTGTATACCACCTAACCGTGGTTTTTTTTTCTTTCTTCTTTATACATACATAGTTACATAGACATCTCTTTATCAACCAGTCTATATTAGCAGCAGACACAGTACAGTACGGTAGTTCACGGCTGTGGCTACCTCTGTGTCTGCACTCGGCAGGCAGTCCGTCCATAATTGTATACCACCTAACCGTGGTTTTTTTTTCTTTCTTCTTTATACATACATAGTTACATAGACATCTCTTTATCAACCAGTCTATATTAGCAGCAGACACAGTACAGTACGGTAGTTCACGGCTGTGGCTACCTCTGTGTCTGCACTCGGCAGGCAGTCCGTCCATAATTGTATACCACCTAACCGTGGTTTTTTTTTCTTTCTTCTTTATACATACATACTACTACGACATCTCTTTATCAACCAGTCTATATTATTAGCAGCAGACACAGTACAGTACGGTAGTTCACGGCTGTGGCTACCTCTGTGTCTGCACTCGGCAGGCAGTCCGTCCATTATTGTATACCACCTAACCGTGGTTTTTTTTTCTTTCTTCTTTATACATACATAGTTACATAGACATCTCTTTATCAACCAGTCTATATTAGCAGCAGACACAGTACAGTACGGTAGTTCACGGCTGTGGCTACCTCTGTGTCTGCACTCGGCAGGCAGTCCATAATTGTATACTAGTATCCATCTCCATTGTTTACCTGAGGTGCCTTTTAGTTGTGCCTATTAAAATATGGAGAACAAAAATGTTGAGGTTCCAAAATTAGGGAAAGATCAAGATCCACTTCCACCTCGTGCTGAAGCTGCTGCCACTAGTCATGGCCGAGACGATGAAATGCCAGCAACGTCGTCTGCCAAGGCCGATGCCCAATGTCATAGTACAGAGCATGTCAAATCCAAAACACCAAATATCAGTAAAAAAAGGACTCCAAAACCTAAAATAAAATTGTCGGAGGAGTAGCGTAAACTTGCCAATATGCCATTTACCACACGGAGTGGCAAGGAACGGCTGAGGCCCTGGCCTATGTTCATGGCTAGTGGTTCAGCTTCACATGAGGATGGAAGCACTCAGCCTCTCGCTAGAAAAATGAAAAGACTCAAGCTGGCAAAAGCAGCACAGCAAAGAACTGTGCATTCTTCGAAATCCCAAATCCACAAGGAGAGTCCAATTGTGTCGGTTGCGATGCCTGACCTTCCCAACACTGGACGTGAAGAGCATGCGCCTTCCACCATTTGCACGCCCCCTGCAAGTGCTGGAAGGAGCACCCGCAGTCCAGTTCCTGATAGTCAGATTGAAGATGTCAGTGTTGAAGTACACCAGGATGAGGAGGATATGGGTGTTGCTGGCGCTGGGGAGGAAATTGACCAGGAGGATTCTGATGGTGAGGTGGTTTGTTTAAGTCAGGCACCCGGGGAGACACCTGTTGTCCGTGGGAGGAATATGGCCGTTGACATGCCAGGTGAAAATACCAAAAAAATCAGCTCTTCGGTGTGGAGGTATTTCACCAGAAATGCGGACAACAGGTGTCAAGCCGTGTGTTCCCTTTGTCAAGCTTTAATAAGTAGGGGTAAGGACGTTAACCACCTCGGAACATCCTCCCTTATACGTCACCTGCAGCGCATTCATAATAAGTCAGTGACAAGTTCAAAAACTTTGGGTGACAGCGGAAGCAGTCCACTGACCAGTAAATCCCTTCCTCTTGTAACCAAGCTCACGCAAACCACCCCACCAACTCCCTCAGTGTCAATTTCCTCCTTCCCCAGGAATGCCAATAGTCCTGCATGCCATGTCACTGGCAATTCTGACGATTCCTCTCCTGCCTGGGATTCCTCCGATGCATCCTTGCGTGTAACGCCTACTGCTGCTGGCGCTGCTGTTGTTGCTGCTGGGAGTCGATGGTCATCCCAGAGGGGAAGTCGTAAGACCACTTTTACTACTTCCACCAAGCAATTGACTGTCCAACAGTCCTTTGCGAGGAAGATGAAATATCACAGCAGTCATCCTACTGCAAAGCGGATAACTGAGGCCTTGGCATCCTGGGTGGTGAGAAACGTGGTTCCGGTATCCATCATTACTGCAGAGCCAACTAGAGACTTGTTGGAGGTACTGTGTACCCGGTACCAAATACCATCTAGGTTCCATTTCTCTAGGCAGGCGATACCGAAAATGTACACAGACCTCAGAAAAAGAGTCACCAGTGTCCTAAAAAATGCAGCTGTACCCAATGTCCACTTAACCACGGACATGTGGACAAGTGAAGCAGGGCAGGGTCAGGACTATATGACTGTGACAGCCCACTGGGTAGATGTATGGACTCCCGCCGCAAGAACAGCAGCGGCGGCACCAGTAGCAGCATCTCGCAAACGCCAACTCTTTCCTAGGCAGGCTACGCTTTGTATCACCGCTTTCCAGAATACGCACACAGCTGAAAACCTCTTACGGCAACTGAGGAAGATCATCGCGGAATGGCTTACCCCAATTGGACTCTCCTGTGGATTTGTGGCATCGGACAACGCCAGCAATATTGTGTGTGCATTAAATATGGGCAAATTCCAGCACGTCCCATGTTTTGCACATACCTTGAATTTGGTGGTGCAGAATTTTTTAAAAAACGACAGGGGCGTGCAAGAGATGCTGTCGGTGGCCAGAAGAATTGCGGGACACTTTCGGCGTACAGGCACCACGTACAGAAGACTGGAGCACCACCAAAAACTACTGAACCTGCCCTGCCATCATCTGAAGCAAGAAGTGGTAACGAGGTGGAATTCAACCCTCTATATGCTTCAGAGGTTGGAGGAGCAGCAAAAGGCCATTCAAGCCTATACAATTGAGCACGATATAGTAGGTGGAATGCACCTGTCTCAAGCGCAGTGGAGAATGATTTCAACGTTGTGCAAGGTTCTGATGCCCTTTGAACTTGCCACACGTGAAGTCAGTTCAGACACTGCCAGCCTGAGTCAGGTCATTCCCCTCATCAGGCTTTTGCAGAAGAAGCTGGAGACATTGAAGGAGGAGCTAACACGGAGCGATTCCGCTAGGCATGTGGGACTTGTGGATGGAGCCCTTAATTCGCTTAACAAGGATTCACGGGTGGTCAATCTGTTGAAATCAGAGCACTACATTTTGGCCACCGTGCTCGATCCTAGATTTAAAGCCTACCTTGGATCTCTCTTTCCGGCAGACACAAGTCTGCTGGGGTTGAAAGACCTGCTGGTGACAAAATTGTCAAGTCAAGCGGAACGCGACCTGTCAACATCTCCTCCTTCACATTCTCCCGCAACTGGGGGTGCGAGGAAAAGGCTCAGAATTCCGAGCCCACCCGCTGGCGGTGATGCAGGGCAGTCTGGAGCGACTGCTGATGCTGACATCTGGTCCGGACTGAAGGACCTGACAACGATTACGGACATGTCGTCTACTGTCACTGCATATGATTCTCTCAACATTGATAGAATGGTGGAGGATTATATGAGTGACCGCATCCAAGTAGGCACGTCACACAGTCCGTACTTATACTGGCAGGAAAAAGAGGCAATTTGGAGGCCCTTGCACAAACTGGCTTTATTCTACCTAAGTTGCCCTCCCACAAGTGAGTACTCCGAAAGAGTGTTTAGTGCCGCCGCTCACCTTGTCAGCAATCGGCGTACGAGGTTACATCCAGAAAATGTGGAGAAGATGATGTTCATTAAAATGAATTATAATCAATTCCTCCGCGGAGACATTGACCAGCAGCAATTGCCTCCACAAAGTACACAGGGAGCTGAGATGGTGGATTCCAGTGGGGACGAATTGATAATCTGTGAGGAGGGGGATGTACACGGTGATATATCGGAGGGTGATGATGAGGTGGACATCTTGCCTCTGTAGAGCCAGTTTGTGCAAGGAGAGATTAATTGCTTCTTTTTTGGGGGGGGTCCAAACCAACCCGTCATATCAGTCACAGTCGTGTGGCAGACCCTGTCACTGAAATGATGGGTTGGTTAAAGTGTGCATGTCCTGTTTTGTTTATACAACATAAGGGTGGGTGGGAGGGCCCAAGGACAATTCCATCTTGCACCTCTTTTTTCTTTTCTTTTTCTTTGCATCATGTGCTGATTGGGGAGGGTTTTTTGGAAGGGACATCCTGCGTGACACTGCAGTGCCACTCCTAAATGGGCCCGGTGTTTGTGTCGGCCACTAGGGTCGCTAATCTTACTCACACAGTCAGCTACCTCATTGCGCCTCTTTTTTTCTTTACGTCATGTGCTGTTTGGGGAGGGTTTTTTGGAAGGGACATCCTGCGTGACACTGCAGTGCCACTCCTAGATGGGCCCGGTGTTTGTGTCGGCCACTAGGGTCGCTAATCTTACTCACACAGCTACCTCATTGCGCCTCTTTTTTTCTTTGCGTCATGTGCTGTTTGGGGAGGGTTTTTTGGAAGGGACATCCTGTGTGACACTGCAGTGCCACTCCTAGATGGGCCCGGTGTTTGTGTCGGCCACTAGGGTCGCTAATCTTACTCACACAGCTACCTCATTGCGCCTCTTTTTTTCTTTGCGTCATGTGCTGTTTGGGGAGGGTTTTTTGGAAGGGCCATCCTGCGTGACACTGCAGTGCCACTCCTAGATGGGCCCGGTGTTTGTGTCGGCCACTAGGGTCGCTAATCTTACTCACACAGCTACCTCATTGCGCCTCTTTTTTTCTTTGCGTCATGTGCTGTTTGGGGAGGGTTTTTTGGAAGGGACATCCTGCGTGACACTGCAGTGCCACTCCTAGATCGGCCCAGTGTTTGTGTCGGCCACTAGGGTCGCTTATCTTACTCACACAGCGACCTCGGTGCAAATTTTAGGACTAAAAATAATATTGTGAGGTGTGAGGTATTCAGAATAGACTGAAAATGAGTGTAAATTATGGTTTTTGAGGTTAATAATACTTTGGGATCAAAATGACCCCCAAATTCTATGATTTAAGCTGTTTTTTAGTGTTTTTTGAAAAAAACACCCGAATCCAAAACACACCCGAATCCGACAAAAAAAATTCGGTAAGGTTTTGCCAAAACGCGTTCGAACCCAAAACACGGCCGCGGAACCGAACCCAAAACCAAAACACAAAACCCGAAAAATTTCAGGCGCTCATCTCTAGTGCTAACGAAAGGATCGCAGAGCGGCTACAAAATAATTTTGTGCAGTTTCAGAGTAGCTTCAGTCCTACTCAGCGCTTGCGATCACTTCAGACTATTCAGTTCCTGTTTAGACGTCACGAACACACCCTGCCTTCGGCCAGCCATGCCTGCGTTTTTCCTGGCACGCCTGCGTTTTCCCAAACACTCCCTAAAAACGGTCAGTTGACACCCAGAAACGCCCACTTCCTGTCAATCACTCTGCTGTCAGCAGTGCGACTGAAAAGCTTCGCTAGACCTTGGGGTATATTTACTAAGGTCCCGATTTTGTCCGAGATGGTGTTTTTTCTTCAAAGTGTCATCTCGGGAATTTACTAAACTCAAATCACGGCAGTGATGAGGGCATTCGTATTTTTTTGGAAGTCCAAGAAAAAAAATACGAATGAATACACCATCGGTCAAATACGCCTGTAATTTGGTAGAACTCGGTCATTTACTAAAAAGTGCAATTCACAAACACTGCCGACAATAGCCAAACACTGCCGTGAAAAAATACAAATCGTGAAAAAGTGCTAAAATAAAACAGACCTGCTTTTTTTTACCGTGTTCTGATAGGCATGCACGGATCCATGAGTTCCGTGCATGTTTATCAGTGGGAAGGGGTGGGAAAGTGTTAAATTTGCAAAAAAAAAAATGCGTAGGGTCCCCCCTCCTAAGCAAAACCAGCCTCGGGCTCTTTGAGCCGGTCCTGGTTGAAAAAATATGGGAAAAAAAGTGACCGGGGTTCCCCCATATTTAATCAACTAGCACCGGGCTCTACGCCTGGTACTGGTTCCAAAAATACGGGGGACAAAAAGCGTAGGGGTCCCCCGTATTTCTGAAACCAGCACCGGGCTCCACTAGCCAGATACATAATGCCACAGCCGGGGGACACTTTTATATTGGTCCCTGCGGCCCTGGCATTACATACCCAACTAGTCACCCCTGGCCGGGGTACCCTGGAGGAGTAAGGACCCCTTCAATTAAGGGGTCCCCCCATCCAGCCACCCAAGGGCCAGGGGTGAAGCCCGAGGCTGTCCCCCCCATCCAAGGGCGGCGGATGGGGGGCTGATAGCCTTTTTGTCAAAATTTGAATATTGTTTTTAGTAGCAGTACTACAAGTCCCAGCAAGCCTCCCCCGCAAGCTGGTACTTGGAGAACCACAAGTACCAGCATGCGGCGGAAAACCGGGCCCACTGGTACCTGTAGTACTACTACTAAAAAAATACCCCAATAAAAACAGGAGACACACACCTTGAAAGTAAAAGTTTAATACATACATCCACACCTCCAAACATACATACTTACCTATGTTCACACGAGGGTCGGTCCTCTTCTCCATGTAGAATCCATGGGGTACCTGTTAGAAAAATTATACTCACATAATCCAGTGTAGATCGGTCCTCTTCTGTTCTATTTGTAATCCACATACTTTTCAAAATAAAAAAACGGACACCCGACCACGCACTGAAAGGGGCCCCATGTTTTCACATGGGGCCCCTTTCCCCGACTGCCAGGAACCCCCCCTGACTTCTGTCTAAGAGGGTTCCTTCAGCCAATCAGGGAGCGCCACGTCGTGGCACCCTCCTGATTGGCTGTGTGCTCCTGTAGTGTATGTCAGGCAGCACACGGCAGTGATACAATGTAGCGCCTATGCGCTCCATTGTAACCAATGGTGGGAACTTTGTGGTCAGCGGTGAGGTTACTTTCTCCCTGATTGGCGCTCCCTGATTGGCTGAAGGAACCCTCTTAGACAGAAGTCAGGGGGGGTTCCTGGCAGTCGGGGAAAGGGGTCCCATGTGAAAACATGAGGCCCCTTTCAGTGCGTGGTCGGGTGTCCGTTTTTTTATTTTGAAAAGTACGTGGATTACAAATAGAACAGAAGAGGACCGATCTACACTAGATTATGTGAGTATAATTTTTCCAACAGGTACCCCATGGATTCTACATGGAGAATAGGACCGACCCTCGTGTGAACATAGTTAAGTATGTATGTTTGTAGGTGTGGATGTATGTATTAAACTTTTACTTTCAAGGTGTGTGTCTCCTGTTTTTATTGGGGTATTTTTTTAGTAGTAGTACTACTACAGGTACCAGTGGGCCCGGTTTTCCACCGCATGCTGGTACTTGTGGTTCTCCAAGTACCAGCTTGCGGGGGAGGCTTGCTGGGACTTGTAGTACTGCTACTAAAAACAATATTCAAATTTTGACAAAAAGGCTATCAGCCCCCCATCCGCCGCCCTTGGATGGGGGGGACAGCCTCGGGCTTCACCCCTGGCCCTTGGGTGGCTGGAGGGGGGGACCCCTTGATTGAAGGGGTCCCCACTCCTCCAGGGTACCCCGGCCAGGGGTGACTAGTTGGGTATGTAAATGCCAGGGCCGCAGGGACCAATATAAAAGTGTCCCCCGGCTGTGGCATTATGTATCTGGCTAGTGGAGCCCGGTGCTGGTTTCAGAAATAGGGGGGGCCCCTACGCTTTTTGTCCCCCGTATTTTTGGAACCAGGACCAGGCGCAGAGCCCGTTGCTGGTTTATTAAATATGGGGGAACCCCGGTCACTTTTTTCCCCATATTTTTTCAACCAGGACCGGCTCAAAGAGCCCGAGGCTGGTTTTGCTTAGGAGGGGGGACCCCACGCATTTTTTTTTTAAATTTTAACAATGTTTTATTTTTTACAAAAGGTGCACAATGAAGCCCAGCACGGATCTCACAGATCCGGCCGAGATTCATTGAGTTAAAGTCGGCAGTGTTTTACAATTCACTCCCGTAAAACACTGGCAAAAAATACGAATGACATCGACATCGGTAAATACGAAAATGCAGAATACGACAGCTTAGTAAATTAGTCGTAATAAATTCAAAAAGTTGCACTTTTACACTTTCGATGTCATTCGTGATTGAACTTTAACCTCATTCGGAAAAATACGAATTTTAGTAAATATACCCCCTTGTGTGAAACTACATCGTTCGTTGTATTAGTATGACGCGTGTGCGCATTGCGCCGCATACACATGCGCAGAAGTGCCGATTTTTTGCCTGATCGCTGCACAGCGAACGAAAGCAGCTAGCGATCAACTTGGAATGAACCCCATGTGCACTGCAGGGGGAGGGGGGGGGGCAGATATAACATGTGCAGAGAGAGTAGATTTGGGTGTGGTGTGTTCAAACTGAAATCTAAATTGCATAGACAAATAAAGCAGTCAGTATTTACTCTGCACAGAAACAAAATAACCCACCCACATCTAACTCTCTCTGCAAATATTGTATCTGCCCCACCTGCAGTGCTCATGGTTTTGCCCGACTGCTAACAAATTTGCTGCTGCGATCAACTCTGAATTACCCTCCATGCTGGCAGAGTTGCAGAGGATCTAGTGGCTCACTTGCATCAGGCACTCCTTGCTACATGGCGTATTGAGGCTAGATGTATGAGGACACATCTGTATTCCGGTAGAGGGGTGTGTGTGTGTGTGTGTGTGTGTGTGTGTGTGTGTGTGTGTGTGTGTGTGTGTGTATTTCTGTGTGTGTGCGTGTGTGCGTGTGTGCGTGTGTGTGCGTGTGTGTGTGTGCTATAAATATGGATTTATTCGAAAGCGGGTGCTTGTGATATTTTGAGAGTAGTGGGATGTTGGAACATCTTTAGATCATGTTTGTAAATTTACTAAAGATAAGTTTTGCAGGGTGCTTGCAAACTAATTGGGAACATTCTAGATGACTGCTGGTTCCTACCTTAAAAACTATCTACTAAAGGTCAATTTGACCTTCTAAAAGAAGCCACCATCTTTCTCCATTGGTTTCTAAACTACTATGTTGCCATAAACCGACCATGAATCTGCAGAAGTTTTGTAGCACTGCACATGTTTCTAGAACTGTGCCAGTTTCTAGATTTGATAAAACCAGGTCTTGAAAGGGGTTGGGTGACCGGCGCTTAGGATCCAGCCGGTCACCATACTGACGCCAGGAGCCCGGGGATTAGAATGCTGGCTGGAGGGTCAAGCGCAACAACGCTCGCCACAGTTTCAATTCCCACTCTATGGGTGTCGTGGGAATAGTCCCTGTTAGTCAGCATGCCGACTGTCGGGATTTTCAGGAAGCAGGATGTAGACGTCGGTATTGAGGCCGGTCACATAATTACATTACCTTGAATCCTATGTAGTGATGAGCGGGTTCGGTTCCTCGGAAACCGAACCCCCCCGAACTTCACCCATTTTACACGGGTCCGAGGCATACTCGGATTCTCCCGTATGGCTCAGTTTATCCGAGCGCGCCCGAACGTCATCATCCCGCTGTCGGATTCTCGCGAGATTCGGATTCTATGTAAGCAGCCGCGCGTCGCCGCCATTTTCACTCGTGCATTGGAAATGTTAGGGAGAGGACGTGGCTGGCGTTCTCTCCGTTTATTAATAATATTTGTGGCTGTGCTGCTTATTGCTTAATTGTGGGGACTGGGGAGCAGCTGTATTATATAGGAGGAGTACAGTGCAGAGTTTTGCTGACCAGTGACCACCAGTATACGTTGTCTGCCTGAAAAACACTCCATATCTGTGCTCAGTGTGCTGCATATATCTGTGCTCACACTGCTTAATTGTGGGGACTGGGGAGCAGCTGTATTATATAGGAGGAGTACAGTGCAGAGTTTTGCTGACCAGTGACCACCAGTATACGTTGTCTGCCTGAAAAAACACTCCATATCTGTGCTCAGTGTGCTGCATATATCTGTGCTCACACTGCTTTATTGTGGGCACTGGGGAGCAGCTGTATTATATAGGAGGAGTACAGTGCAGAGTTTTGCTGACCAATGACCACCAGTATACGTTGTCTGCCTGAAAAACACTCCATATCTGTGCTCAGTGTGCTGCATATATCTGTGCTCACACTGCTTAATTGTGGGGACTGGGGAGCAGCTGTATTATATAGGAGGAGTACAGTGCAGAGTTTTGCTGACCAGTGACCACCAGTATACGTTGTCTGCCTGAAAAACACTCCATATCTGTGCTCAGTGTGCTGCATATATCTGTGATCACACTGCTTAATTGTGGGGACTGGGGAGCAGCTGTATTATATAGGAGGAGTACAGTGCAGAGTTTTGCTGACCAGTGACCACCAGTATACGTTGTCTGCCTGAAAAACACTCCATATCGGTGCTCAGTGTGCTGCAAATATCTGTGCTCACACTGCTTAATTGTGGGGACTGGGGAGCAGCTGTATTATATAGGAGGAGTACAGTGCAGAGTTTTGCTGACCAGTGACCACCAGTATACGTTGTCTGCCTGAAAAACACTCCATATCTGTGCTCAGTGTGCTGCATATATCTGTGCTCACACTGCTTTATTGTGGGCACTGGGGAGCAGCTGTATTATATAGGAGGAGTACAGTGCAGAGTTTTGCTGACCAGTGACCACCAGTATACGTTGTCTGCCTGAAAAACACTCCATATCTGTGCTCAGTGTGCTGCATATATCTGTGCTCACACTGCTTAATTGTGGGGACTGGGGAGCAGCTGTATTATATAGGAGGAGTACAGTGCAGAGTTTTGCTGACCAGTGACCACCAGTATACGTTGTCTGCCTGAAAAACACTCCATATCTGTGCTCAGTGTGCTGCAAATATCTGTGCTCACACTGCTTAATTGTGGGGACTGGGGAGCAGCTGTATTATATAGGAGGAGTACAGTGCAGAGTTTTGCTGACCAGTGACCACCAGTATACGTTGTCTGCCTGAAAAACACTCCATATCTGTGCTCAGTGTGCTGCATATATCTGTGCTCACACTGCTTAATTGTGGGCACTGGGGAGCAGCTGTATTATATAGGAGGAGTACAGTGCAGAGTTTTGCTGACCAGTGACCACCAGTATACGTTGTCTGCCTGAAAAACACTCCATATCTGTGCTCAGTGTGCTGCATATATCTGTGCTCACACTGCTTAATTGTGGGGACTGGGGAGCAGCTGTATTATATAGGAGGAGTACAGTGCAGAGTTTTGCTGACCAGTGACCACCAGTATACGTTGTCTGCCTGAAAAACACTCCATATCTGTGCTCAGTGTGCTGCATATATCTGTGCTCACACTGCTTAATTGTGGGGACTGGGGAGCAGCTGTATTATATAGGAGGAGTACAGTGCAGAGTTTTGCTGACCAGTGACCACCAGTATACGTTGTCTGCCTGAAAAACACTCCATATCTGTGCTCAGTGTGCTGCATATATCTGTGCTCACACTGCTTAATTGTGGGGACTAGGGAGCAGCTGTATTATATAGGAGGAGTACAGTGCAGAGTTTTGCTGACCAGTGACCACCAGTATACGTTGTCTGCCTGAAAAACACTCCATATCTGTGCTCAGTGTGCTGCATATATCTGTGCTCACACTGCTTAATTGTGGGGACTGGGGAGCAGCTGTATTATATAGGAGGAGTACAGTGCAGAGTTTTGCTGACCAGTGACCACCAGTATACGTTATCTGCCTGAAAAACACTCCATATCTGTGCTCAGTGTGCTGCATATATCTGTGCTCACACTGCTTTACTGGCTACCACCAGTATATTATATAGGAGGAGTACAGTGCAGAGTTTTGCTGACAGTGACCACCAGTATATATAGCAGTACGGTACAGAAGGCCACTGCTCTACCTACCTCTGTGTCGTCAAGTATACTATCCATCCATACCTGTGGTGCATTTCAGTTGTGCGCAGAATATATAGTAGTAGGCCATTGCTATTGATACTGGCATATAATTCCACACATTAAAAAATGGAGAACAAAAATGTGGAGGTTAAAATAGGGAAAGATCAAGATCCACTTCCACCTCGTGCTGAAGCTGCTGCCACTAGTCATGGCCGAGACGATGAAATGCCATCAACGTCGTCTGCCAAGGCCGATGCCCAATGTCATAGTAGAGAGCATGTAAAATCCAAAAAACAAAAGTTCAGTAAAATTACCCAAAAATCAAAATTGAAAGCGTCTGATGAGAAGCGTAAACTTGCCAATATGCCATTTACCACACGGAGTGGCAAGGAACGGCTGAGGCCCTGGCCTATGTTCATGGCTAGTGGTTCAGATTCACATGAGGATTGAAGCACTCATCCTCTCGCTAGAAAAATGAAAAGACTTAAGCTGGCAAAAGCACAGCAAAGAACTGTGCGTTCTTCTAAATCACAAATCCCCAAGGAGAGTCCAATTGTGTCGGTTGCGATACCTGACCTTCCCAACACTGGACGGGAAGAGCTTGCACCTTCCACCATTTGCACGCCCCCTGCAAGTGCTGGAAGGAGCACCCGCAGTCCTGTTCCTGATAGTCAAATTGAAGATGTCACTGTTGAAGTACACCAGGATGAGGATATGGGTGTTGCTGGCGCTGGGGAGGAAATTGACAAGGAGGATTCTGATGGTGAGGTGGTTTGTTTAAGTCAGGCACCCAGGGAGACACCTGTTGTCCATGGGACGAATATGGCCATTGACATGCCTGGTCAAAATACAAAAAAAATCACCTCTTCGTGTGGAATTATTTCAACACAAATGCGGACAACAGGTGTCAAGCTGTGTGTTGCCGTTGTCAAGCTGTAATAAGTAGGGGTAAGGACGTTAACCACCTAGGAACATCCTCCCTTATACGTCACCTGGACCGCATTCATCAGAAGTCAGTGACAAGTTCAAAAACTTTGGATGACAGCGGAAGCAGTCCACTGACCAGTAAATACCTTCCTCTTGTAACCAAGCTCCTGAAAACCACACCATCAACTCCCTCAGTGTCAATTTCCACCTTACACAGGAAAGCCAATAGTCCTGCAGGCCATGTCACTGGCAAGTCTGACGAGTCCTCTCCTGCCTGGGATTCCTCCGATGCATCCTTGAGTGTAACGCCTACTGCTGCTGGCGCTGCTGTTGTTGCTGCTGGGAGTCGATCGGCATCCCAGAGGGGAAGTCGGAAGACCACTTGTACTACTTCCAGTAAGCAATTGACTGTCCAACAGTCCTTTGCGAGGAAGATGAAATATCACAGCAGTCATCCTGCTGCAAAGCGGATAACTCAGGTCTTGTCAGCCTGGGTGGTGAGAAACGTGGTTCCGGTATCCACCGTTAATTCAGAGGCAACTAGAGACTTTATTGAGGTACTGTGTCCCCGGTACCAAATACCATCTAGGTTCCATTTCTCTAGGCAGGCGATACCGAAAATGTACACAGACCTCAGAAAAAGAGTCACCAGTGTCCTAACAAATGCAGTTGTACCCAATGTCCACTTAACCACGGACATGTGGACAAGTGGAGCAGGGCAGACTCAGGACTATATGACTGTGACAGCCCACTGGGTAGATGTATTGCCTCCCGCAGCAAGAACAGCAGCGGCAGCACCAGTAGCAGCATCTTGCAAATGCCAACTCGTTCCTAGGCAGGCTACGCTTTGTATCACCGCTTTCTATAAGAGGCACACAGCTGACAACCTCTTACGGAAACTGAGGAACATCATCGCAGAATGGCTTACCCCAATTGGACTCTCCTAGGGATTTGTGACATCGGACAACACCAGCAATATTGTGCGTGCATTACATCTGGGCAAATTCCAACACATCCCATGTTTTGCACATACATTGAATTTGGTGGTGCAGAATTATTTAAAAAACGACAGGGGCGTGCAAGAGATGCTGTCGGTGGCCCGAAGAATTGCGGGCCACTTTCGGCATTCAGCCACCGCGTGCCGAAGACTGGAGCACCAGCAAACAGTCCTGAACCTGCCCTGCCATCATCTGAAGCAAGAGGTGGTAACGAGGTGGAATTAAACCCTCTATATGCTTCAGAGGATGGAGGAGCAGCAAAAGGCCATTCAAGCCTATACATCTGCCCACGATATAGGCAAAGGAGGGGGAATGCACCTGACTCAAGCGCAGTGGAGAATGATTTCAACTAGTGATGAGCACCGGAAATTTTTCGGGTTTTGTGTTTTGGTTTTGGGTTCGGTTCCGCGGCCGTGTTTTAGGTTCGAACGCGTTTTGGCAAAACCTCACCGAATTTTTTTTTGTCGGATTCGGGTGTGTTTTGGATTCGGGTGTTTTTTTCAAAAAACCCTAAAAAACAGCTTAAATCATAGAATTTGGGGGTCATTTTGATCCCAAAGTATTATTAACCTCAATAACCATAATTTCCACTCATTTTCAGTCTATTCTGAACACCTCACACCTCACAATATTATTTTTAGTCCTAAAATTTGCACCGAGGTCGCTGGATGGCTAAGCTAAGCGACCCAAGTGGCCGACACAAACACCTGGCCCATCTAGGAGTGGCACTGCAGTGTCACGCAGGATGGCCCTTCCAAAAAACACTCCCCAAACAGCACATGACGCAAAGAAAAAAAGAGGCGCAATGAGGTAGCTGTGTGAGTAAGCTAAGCGACCCTAGTGGCCGACACAAACACCTGGCCCATCTAGGAGTGGCACTGCAGTGTCACGCAGGATGGCCCTTCCAAAAAACACTCCCCAAACAGCACATGACGCAAAGAAAAAAAGAGGCGCAATGAGGTAGCTGTGTGAGTAAGCTAAGCGACCCTAGTGGCCGACACAAACACCTGGCCCATCTAGGAGTGGCACTGCAGTGTCACGCAGGATGGCCCTTACAAAAAACACTCCCCAAACAGCACATGACGCAAAGAAAAAAAGAGGCGCAATGAGGTAGCTGTGTGAGTAAGCTAAGCGACCCTAGTGGCCGACACAAACACCTGGCCCATCTAGGAGTGGCACTGCAGTGTCACGCAGGATGGCCCTTCCAAAAAACACTCCCCAAACAGCACATGACGCAAAGAAAAAAAGAGGCGCAATGAGGTAGCTGTGTGAGTAAGCTAAGCGACCCTAGTGGCCGACACAAACACCTGGCCCATCTAGGAGTGGCACTGCAGTGTCACGCAGGATGGCCCTTCCAAAAAACACTCCCCAAACAGCACATGACGCAAAGAAAAAAAGAGGCGCAATGAGGTCGCTGTGTGAGTAAGCTAAGCGACCCTAGTGGCCGACACAAACACCTGGCCCATCTAGGAGTGGCACTGCAGTGTCACGCAGGATGGCCCTTCCAAAAAACACCCCCCAAACAGCACATGACGCAAAGAAAAATGAAAGAAAAAAGAGGTGCAAGATGGAATTGTCCTTGGGCCCTCCCACCCACCCTTATGTTGTATAAACAGGACATGCACACTTTAACCAACCCATCATTTCAGTGACAGGGTCTGCCACACGACTGTGACTGAAATGACGGGTTGGTTTGGACCCCCACCAAAAAAGAAGCAATTAATCTCTCCTTGCACAAACTGGCTCTACAGAGGCAAGATGTCCACCTCATCATCATCCTCCGATATATCACCGTGTACATCCCCCTCCTCACAGATTATCAATTCGTCCCCACTGGAATCCACCATCTCAGCTCCCTGTGTACTTTGTGGAGGCAATTGCTGCTGGTCAATGTCTCCACGGAGGAATTGATTATAATTCATTTTAATGAACATCATCTTCTCCACATTTTCTGGATGTAACCTCGTACGCCGATTGCTGACAAGGTGAGCGGCGGCACTAAACACTCTTTCGGAGTACACACTTGTGGGAGGGCAACTTAGGTAGAATAAAGCCAGTTTGTGCAAGGGCCTCCAAATTGCCTCTTTTTCCTGCCAGTATAAGTACGGACTGTCTGACGTGCCTACTTGGATGCGGTCACTCATATAATCCTCCACCATTCTTTCAATGGGGAGAGAATCATATGCAGTGACAGTAGACGACATGTCCGTAATCGTTGTCAGGTCCTTCAGTCCGGACCAGATGTCAGCATCAGCAGTCACTCCAGACTGCCCTGCATCACCGCCAGCGGGTGGGCTCGGAATTCTGAGCCTTTTCCTCGCACCCCCAGTTGCGGGAGAATGTGAAGGAGGAGATGTTGACAGGTCGCGTTCCGCTTGACTTGACAATTTTGTCACCAGCAGTTCTTTGAACCCCAGCAGACTTGTGTCTGCCGGAAAGAGAGATCCAAGGTAGGTTTTAAATCTAGGATCGAGCACGGTGGCCAAAATGTAGTGCTCTGATTTCAACAGATTGACCACCCGTGAATCCTTGTTAAGCGAATTAAGGGCTCCATCCACAAGTCCCACATGCCTAGCGGAATCGCTCTGTGTTAGCTCCTCCTTCAATGTCTCCAGCTTCTTCTGCAAAAGCCTGATGAGGGGAATGACCTGACTCAGGCTGGCAGTGTCTGAACTGACTTCACGTGTGGCAAGTTCAAAAGGTTGCAGAACCTTGCACAACGTTGAAATCATTCTCCACTGCGCTTGAGACAGGTGCATTCCACCTCCTATATCGTGCTCAGTTGTATAGGCTTGAAAGGCCTTTTGCTGCTCCTCCAACCTCTGAAGCATATAGAGGGTTGAATTCCACCTCGTTACCACTTCTTGCTTCAGATGATGGCAGGGCAGGTTCAGGCGTTTTTGGTGGTGCTCCAGTCTTCTGTACGTGGTGCCTGTACGTCGAAAGTGTCCCGCAATTCTTCTGGCCACCGACAGCATCTCTTGCACGCCCCTCTCGTTTTTTAAATAATTCTGCACCACCAAATTCAAGGTATGTGCAAAACATGGGACGTGCTGGAATTTGCCCAGATTTAATGCACACACAATATTGCTGGCGTTGTCCGATGCCACAAATCCACAGGAGAGTCCAATTGGGGTAAGCCATTCTGCGATGATCTTCCTCAGTTGCCGTAAGAGGTTTTTAGCTGTGTGCGTATTCTGGAAAGCGGTGATACAAAGCGTAGCCTGCCTAGGAAAGAGTTGGCGTTTGCGAGATGCTGCTACTGGTGCCGCCGCTGCTGTTCTTGCGGCGGGAGTCCATACATCTACCCAGTTGGCTGTCACAGTCATATAGTCCTGAGCCTGCCCTGCTCCACTTGTCCACATGTCCGTGGTTAAGTGGACATTGGGTACAACTGCATTTTTTAGGACACTGGTGAGTCTTTTTCTGAGGTCTGTGTACATTTTCGGTATCGCCTGCCTAGAAAAATGGAACCTAGATGGTATTTGGTACCGGGGACACAGTACCTCCAACAAGTCTCTAGTTGGCTCTGCAGTAATGATGGATACCGGAACCACGTTTCTCACCGCCCAGGATGCCAAGGCCTCAGTTATCCGCTTTGCAGCAGGATGACTGCTGTGATATTTCATCTTCCTCGCAAAGGACTGTTGGACAGTCAATTGCTTGGTGGAAGTAGTAAAAGTGGTCTTAAGAGTACGACTTCCCCTCTGGGATGACCATCGACTCCCAGCAGCAACAACAGCAGCGCCAGCAGCAGTAGGCGTTACACGCAAGGATGCATCGGAGGAATCCCAGGCAGGAGAAGACTCGTCAGAATTGCCAGTGACATGGCCTGCAGGACTATTGGCATTCCTGGGGAAGGAGGAAATTGACACTGAGGGAGTTGGTGGGGTGGTTTGCGTGAACTTGGTTACAAGAGGAAGGGATTTACTGGTCAGTGGACTGCTTCCGCTGTCGCCCAAAGTTTTTGAACTTGTCACTGACTTATGATGAATGCGCTGCAGGTGACGTATAAGGGAGGATGTTCCGAGGTGGTTAACGTCCTTACCCCTACTTATTACAGCTTGACAAAGGCAACACACGGCTTGACAAATGTTGTCCGCATTTCTGTTGAAATACTTCCACACCGAAGAGCTGATTTTTTTGGTATTTTCACCAGGCATGTCAATGGCCATATTCCTCCCACGGACAACAGGTGTCTCCCCGGGTGCCTGACTTAAACAAACCACCTCACCATCAGAATCCTCCTGGTCAATTTCCTCCCCAGCGCCAGCAACACCCATATCCTCCTCATCCTGGTGTACTTCAACACTGACATCTTCAATCTGACTATCAGGAACAGGACTGCGGGTGCTCCTTCCAGCACTTGCAGGGGGCGTGCAAATGGTGGAAGGCGCATGCTCTTCACGTCCAGTGTTGGGAAGGTCAGGCATCGCAAACGACACAATTGGACTCTCCTTGTGGATTTGTGATTTCGAAGAACGCACAGTTCTATGCTGTGCTTTTGCCAGCTTGAGTCTTTTCATTTTTCTAGCGAGAGGCTGAGTGCTTCCATCCTCATGTGAAGCTGAACCACTAGCCATGAACATAGGCCAGGGCCTCAGCCGTTCCTTGCCACTCCGTGTGGTAAATGGCATATTGGCAAGTTTACGCTTCTCCTCTGACAATTTTATTTTAGATTTTTGAGTCCTTTTTTTTACTGATATTTGGTGTTTTGGATTTTACATGCTCTGTACTATGACATTGGGCATCGGCCTTGGCAGACGACGTTGCTGGCATTTCATCGTCTCGGCCATGACTAGTGGCAGCAGCTTCAGCACGAGGTGGAAGTCGATCTTGATCTTTCCCTATTTTTGGAACCTCAACATTTTTGTTCTCCATATTTTAATAGGCACAACTAAAAGGCACCTCAGGTAAACAATGGAGATGGATGGATACTAGTATACTTATGGATGGACGAGCGACTGCCGACACAGAGGTAGCTACAGCCGTGGACTACCGTACTGCGTCTGCTGCTAATATAGACTGGATGATAATGATATAAAAAATATATATATATCACTACTGCAGCCGGACAGGTATATATTATATAATGACGGACCTGCTGGACACTGTCAGCACTGCAGACTCCTAAAGTAAGCTACTAGTATCAAGAAGATAGAAAAAAAAAAAAACACCACGGGTAGGTGGTATACAATTATGGATGGACGAGCGACTGCCGACACAGAGGTAGCTACAGCCGTGGACTACCGTACTGCGTCTGCTGCTAATATAGACTAGATGATAATGAGATATAAAATATATATATATATCACTACTGCAGCCGGACAGGTATATATTATATAATGACGGACCTGCTGGACACTGTCAGCTCAGCACTGCAGACTCCTAAAGTAAGCTACTAGTAGTATCAAGAAGATAGAAAAAAAAACCACCACAGGTAGGTGGTATACAATTATGGATGGACGAGCGACTGCCGACACAGAGGTAGCTACAGCCGTGGACTACCGTACTGCGTCTGCTGCTAATATAGACTGGATGATAATGATATAAAATATATATATATATCACTACTGCAGCCGGACAGGTATATATTATATAATGATGGACCTGCTGGACACTGTCAGCTCAGCACTGCAGACTCCTAAAGTAAGCTACTAGTATCAAGAAGATAGAAAAAAAAAAAAACACCACGGGTAGGTGGTATACAATTATGGATGGACGAGCGACTGCCGACACAGAGGTAGCTACAGCCGTGGACTACCATACTGCGTCTGCTGCTAATATAGACTGGATGATAATGAGATATAAAATATATATATATCACTACTGCAGCCGGACAGGTATATATTATATAATGACGGACCTGCTGGACACTGTCAGCTCAGCACTGCAGACTCCTAAAGTAAGCTACTAGTATCAAGAAGATAGAAAAAAAAAAAAAACACCACGGGTAGGTGGTATACAATTATGGATGGACGAGCGACTGCCGACACAGAGGTAGCTACAGCCGTGGACTACCGTACTGCATCTGCTGCTAATATAGACTGGATGATAATGATATAAAAAATATATATATATCACTACTGCAGCCGGACAGGTATATATTATATAATGACGGACCTGCTGGACACTGTCAGCTCAGCACTGCAGACTCCTAAAGTAAGCTACTAGTATCAAGAAGATAGAGAAAAAAAAAACACCACGGGTAGGTGGTATACAATTATGGATGGACGAGCGACTGCCGACACAGAGGTAGCTACAGCCGTGGACTACCGTACTGCGTCTGCTGCAGTGCTAATATAGACTGGATGATAATGATATAAAAAATATATATATATCACTACTGCAGCCGGACAGGTATATATTATATAATGACGGACCTGCTGGACACTGTCAGCAGAATGCGTTTATAGAATAAAAACACCACACGACGAGTGTTTAACTTTTTCAGGCAGACAATCACAATATACTGGTGGTCAGTGGTCACTGGTCAGTCACACTGGCAGTGGCACTCTGGCAGCAAAAGTGTGCACTGTTAAAATATGTACTCCTGCTATAACTGCTCCCCAGTCTCCCCCACAATTAAGCTGTGTGAGCAGTGAGCACTCAGCACAGTCAGATATACAGTATTACATAGATGATGCAGCACACTGAGGCTGAGCACAGATATGGTATGTGACTGTGTCACACTGTGTATCGTTTTTTTTCAGGCAGAGAACGGATTAATTAAACTGGTGGTCACTGGTCACACTATCAGCAAGTAGTACTCCTAATATGCTCCCCAAAATTAGTAAATCAAGTGTCTCTACTACTCTCTAGTCTACTCTAAACGGAGAGGACGCCAGCCACGTCCTCTCCCTATCAATCTCAATGCACGTGTGAAAATGGCGGCGACGCGCGGCTCCTTATATAGAATCCGAGTCTCGCGATAGAATCCGAGCCTCGCGAGAATCCGACAGCGGGATGATGACGTTCGGGCGCGCTCGGGTTAACCGAGCAAGGCGGGAAGATCCGAGTCTGCCTCGGACCCGTGTAAAAAGCGTGAAGTTCGGGGGGGTTCGGTTTCCGAGAAACCGAACCCGCTCATCACTAATTTCAACGTTGTGCAAGGTTCTGCAACCCTTTGAACTTGCCACACGTGAAGTCAGTTCAGACACTGCCAGCCTGAGTCAGGTCATTCCCCTCATCAGACTTTTGCAGAAGAAGCTGGAGAGATTGAAGGAGGAGCTAAAACAGAGCGATTCCGCTAGGCATGTGGGACTTGTGGATGGAGCCCTTAATTCGCTTAACCAGGATTCACGGGTGGTCAATCTGTTGAAATCAGAGCACTACATTTTGGCCACCGTGCTCGATCCTAGATTTAAAACCTACGTTGTATCTCTCTTTCCGGCAGACACAAGTCTGCAGAGGTTCAAAGACCTGCTGGTGAGAAAATTGTCAAGTCAAGCGGAACGTGACCCGTCAACAGCTCCTCCTTCACATTCTCCCGCAACTAGGGGTGCGAGGAAAAGGCTAAGAATTCCGAGCCCACCCGCTGGCGGTGATGCAGGGCAGTCTGGAGCGAGTGCTGACATCTGGTCCGGACTGAAGGACCTGTCAACGATTACTGACATGTCGTCTACTGTCACTGCATATGATTCTGTCACCATTGAAAGAATGGTGGAGGATTATATGAGTGACCGCATCCAAGTAGGCACGTCAGACAGTCCATACGTATACTGGCAGGAAAAAGAGGCAATTTGGAGGCCCTTGCAGAAACTGGCTTTATTTTACCTAAGTTGCCCACCCTCCAGTGTGTACTCCGAAAGAGTGTTTAGTGCAGCCGCTCACCTTGTCAGCAATCGGCGTACGAGGCTTCTTCCAGAAAATGTGGAGAAGATGATGTTCATCAAAATGAATTATAATCAATTCCTCTGTGGAGACATTCACCAGCAATTGTCTCCAGAAAGTACACAGGGACCTGAGATGGTGGATTCCAGTGGGGACGAATTAATAATCTGTGAGGAGGGGGATGTACACAGTGAAAGGGGTGAGGAATCGGAGGATGATGATGAGGTGGACATCTTGCCTCTGTAGAGCTAGTTTGTGCAAGGAGAGATTGATTGCTTCTTTTTTGGTGGGGGCCCAAACCAACCAGTCATTTCAGTCACAGTCATGTGGCAGACCCTGTCGCTGAAATGATGGGTCCGTTAAAGTGTGCATGTACTGTTTATACAACATAAGAGTGGGTGGGAGGGCCCAAGGACAATTCCATCTTGCACCTCTTTTTTCTTTCATTTTTCTTTGCATCATGTGCTGTTTGGGGACAATTTTTTTGAAATGCCATCCTGCCTGACACTGCAGTGCCACTCCTAGATGGGCCAGGTGTTTGTGTCGGCCACTTGTGTCGCTTAGCTTAGTCACACAGCGACCTTGGTGCGCCTCTTTTTTTCTTTGCATCATGTGCTGTTTGGGGACAATTTTTTTAAAGTGCCATCCTGCCTGACACTGCAGTGCCACTCCTAGATGGGCTAGGTGTTTGTGTCGGCCACTTGTGTCGCTTAGCTTAGTCACACAGCGACCTTGGTGCGCCTCTTTTTTTCTTTGCATCATGTGCTGTTTGGGGACAATTTTTTTGAAGTGCCATCCTGCCTGACACTGCAGTGCCACTCCTAGATGGGCCAGGTGTTTGTGTCGGCCACTTGTGTCGCTTAGCTTAGTCACACAGCGACCTTGGTGCGCCTCTTTTTTTCTTTGCATCATGTGCTGTTTGGGGACAATTTTTTTGAAGTGCCATCCTGCCTGACACTGCAGTGCCACTCCTAGATGGGCCAGGTGTTTGTGTCAGCCACTTGGGGATGCTTAGCTTAGTCATCCAGCGACCTCGGTGCAAATTTTAGGACTAAAAATAATATTGTGAGGTGTGAGGTGTTCAGAATAGACTGAAAATGAGTGAAATTATGGTTATTGAGGTTAATAATACTATGGGATCAAAATGACCCCCAAATTCTATGATTTAAGCTGTTTTTGAGGGGGGTTTGTAAAAAAACACCCGAATGCGACAAAATATTTTCAGGGAGGTTTTGCCAAAATGCGTCCGAATCCAAAACACGGCCGCGGAACCGAATCCAAAACCAAAACACAAAACCCGAAAAATTTCCGGTGCACATCACATTCCTATGTAGCTACTGTAGTGTGAGAAAATGAGGGGACAATGAGCATGGGGCTCATCCAGTTTTACATTAACCACCACTTGACTTAGAGGGGAGACCAGCAGTGTGAAGTTTCCGCCACCATGATTCCAAAAAACTGCATTCCCCCCTCCTAGAATACCCAGCCTTAATGATGATAGCACTAGGACTATTGTCCTTACCTCTGGTGTGGTGTTGAGTGTTGGGGTTAATAATATGGTAATATTGTATTTAGGGGGTCATTTCGAGTTGTTCGCTCGGTAAAAATCTTCGCATCGCAGCGATTTTCCGCTTAATGCGCATGCGCAATGTCCGCACTGCGACTGCGCCAAGTAAATTTGCTATGCACTTAGGAATTTTACTCACGGCATTTCATCGTTCTGGCGATCGTAATGTGATTGACAGGAAATGGGTGTTACTGGGCGGAAACAGGCCGTTTTATGGGCGTGTGGGAAAAAACGCTACCGTTTCCGGAAAAAACGCAGGAGTGGCTGGAGAAACGGAGGAGTGTCTGGGCGAACGCTGGGTGTGTTTGTGACGTCAAACCAGGAACGACAAGCAGTGAAATGATCGCAGATGCCGAGTAAGTCTGAAGCTACTCAGAAACTGCTACGAGGTGTGTAATCGCAATATTGCGAATACATCGTTCGCAATTTTAAGATGCTAAGATTCACTCCCAGTAGGCGGCGGCTTAGCATGAGCAAATCTGCTAAAATTCACTTGCGAGCGAACAACTCGGAATGACCCCCTTAATATTCATCTTTACGAGTACGCTATACTCTCCCAGCTAGACCTGTCAGGCTCATTTTTAATATCTGCCAGGGATGCTTGCACTTGGAGAACACATATAAACCTGTACAGAAAATGGTACAGGAAAGGCAGGAGACACACCAATAGTAAATAACCACCCCCTCAGAACCCTCATGCTACTTTTTATTACTTACACATCCCAAGAGAGAGGTCAACTCCAGTTCATATAGGCATCCCACATACAGTGGCATCCCACAAAAAAAACAAAAACAGTGAATAGTAGAACACTGCACTGTAGTCAAAACAATTGCAGAAAAAAATTGGATCTAATTAAATAAATGAATAAGGTTCCAACAGTAAATCAATAGATGGCTGCTGGTTCTACAAATATTGTTGTGTCTACTAAAGTGATTCTGTTTACTAATGATTTCTTTAGTTTTATGCAAAAACCGAGAGGGGAATTTACTTCCAAGCGAAGGTTGTGAATCACCGTTGTTGTGGCATTTTGAGCGCCGGCAACAAGCACCCCTTCTTGCCTGTGTCACACAAAAGTGCTCACTACCTAAGGGGAACAAACATTTTTGTGTGAGATACTGCTGCCCTATGCCTTTACCAAGCCGAATCAACCCCATTGTCTTTGATTAAGGCAGTCCTTATTTAAATGTATCCATTAAATAGTTTAGTCTGTATACTGGTGTTTGTACTGTCAGAGCATGTTGTGTGGTTCCTCCGGGGCTGCATGCAGTGCTTACCTATTCTGATGTGTCTTCTTACGATTGCACACGCAGAGACTCTACGAAAATATGCTAATAATGCTACAACAGGCATTTGTTAAGAGATGCCCATGATGGCATCTCTGATCCGTCATTTGTGTACAAAGACGCACCATCAGTCACACATCGGTCGCACCATTGATCATCTGAGCAACTGCAGGGTGGTCCGTCGCAAGTAATCCACTTGAATCTTTACAACTGCATAGAAATTTACAGTTGCAGACTCAGACACATCCAGTGGTGCAAGTAGAAAAATGTCTTGGTGGTGCCTCATTGTCTATGGCTTGAACAGGGAGGTTACGTAGGGGATGGATGAGGAGGAAAAAATGTCAAAATAAAGACATCCTACTTTTTCAGTTGCATTTTGCAATTCTGTTTGCGTCCAACTCTCTGGGGCTGATTCAGAGGTGGATTCTATGTCCTGATTGTTTTGGACCTGCGCAGGAGCCGTACTGTGCATGTGTAGATCTGGGGATGCGATGTTGCTCACAGTGCCCCAAACACCACAGTATAATTGACATGCTGTTGGCATTGGTGGTGGAGGCAGCATTGGGCAGCATTCCAGAAAACAGGGGCGTGTCTCTGTGCGTACTAAAACCAGTGGCTGCATCTTCAAATGCAGCTTAACTGGCCCCTGGCAGTGTGATTTCACTGGACAGCCTAAGAATCCTGACAGCTACTGAAATGTCCGATGGTGACACAGTCGATGTAATGCTGCTTTATCAGATACAGCAATGGATCACAGAAGTCAGCAGTGGGCGACTTTTTACTTAAGTCTTCTGATGCAGCTTTAGCATCATTTTACAAAGACGCAGCAGCTATACTATAGCATCCACTTCTGAATCCTCCCCTCTGGTGCACATATACACCATTTCCTCAGTGAGCGCATACAAGGGAGTGAAATCTATTTTACTTTACATTGCTGACAGCCATTTGTGAGGCTTGCTGACTAACCCACCAACTGTTGCTAGGTGACACCTCTTTTCCCTAGAACAAATCAAGTATGGATTCCTTCAAACTATTGTTTCTCATGAGTATTGTTTTAAGTTAACTCCCAAAGGTCAGATGCAGCGGCGATGTCAGAGACAGTGGATCGGAGTATTTTGTATGTGCGTGCATCTGAGTTGCAGCGTGCATACAGTATGTCCCAATTTTGTATGTAAAGTAAAAAAGCAAGTAACTGGGATAAACCATGTTGTACTGCAGGGAGGCATTAATTTTGTTGGCTGTCGAGAAACCCGGCTGTCAGGATTCCGACACCAGAATCCCGACACCCGGTGAAATACCGGTGGTCAGAATCCCGACCGCCGGCTGGAATCCCCACCCAGGTGGTGGTCCACGCCACTACCCGAGGGGGGAATATAACCCTGTGGTGACCTAAGGTCGCCACTGGGCCTGAAGCGTGTCGAGCACAGCGATCCTGCGAGGGGACATGCTGCGCTCGCCCCCGGTATTCTTGCTGTCGGGATCCTAGCGTCGTTCTCCTGACCGCCAGGATCCCGACAGCCAGAATATCATACTGAGTCCGTATTGCAGGTGGGGCAGATGTAACATTTGCCGAGAGAGTTAGATTTGGGTAGGGTGTGTTCAGACTGAAATCTAAATTGCAGTGTAAAAATAAAGCTAACATTTGTGGGCTACATACAAAAGCCGCCAATATTTGCCCTGCACAGAAAAAAAATCAAAATCTATTTTCTCCCTTTACATGGCAACATGGGGGGTCATTCCGAGTTGTTCGCTCGTTGCCGATTTTCTCTATTTTGCGATTAGTAGCTTACTGCGCATGCGCAATGTTCGCAGAGCGCATGCGCTTAGTTATTTTAGTCAACAGTTAGGTATTTTACTCACGGCATTACAAGGAATTTTCTTCGTTCTGGTGATCGGAGTGTGATTGACAGGAAGTGGGTGTTTCTGGGCAGAAACTGGCCGTTTTATGGGTGTGTGTGAAAAAACGCTGCCGTTTCTGGGAAAAACGCGGGAGTGGCTGGAGAAACGGGGGAGTGTCTGGGCGAACGCTGGGTGTGTTTGTGACGTCAAACCAGGAACGAAACTGACTGAACTGATCGCAGTGGCAGAGTAAGTGTCGAGCTACTCAGAAACTGCTAAGAAATTTCTATTCGCAATTTTGAGAATCTTTCGTTCGCAATTCTGCTAAGCTAAGATTCACTCCCAGTAGGTGGCGGCTTAGCGTGTGCAATGCTGCTTAAAGCAGCTTGCGAGCGAACAACTCGGAATGAGGGCCATGGTTTGTTCCTGACACAAAGTTACAGTAGTTGCTTTTTTTTGCTTTACCTACAAACAAGAATCAGGCCCAGAGTTGCAGTACCAATTTGGATACACAGTATCAGATATTTAAGGGGCATTCATGGACAGTGACTGGCAGATAACAGGGTGGTGAACAAAAAGATGCACAGTAATGGTCCGTCTTATGGGCGTCTTATGGGAGTATCTTGTGTGAGTTGCTGAAAGCTGTTGTATACTGAGATGGTCACGGCTCGCATAGGAGGCAATACTCGTGTGGAGAAACTGCACCTGCCATTGGACTGGTGCAAGTTCCGATAATGCAATTGATGGTGGCCTTGATAGACATACCAAGCAGTATTCCAGTGCCCATGGACTTATACATTCAGACACACAAATTTACACCAGGGAAGGACTTAGTATAAATATGCAGGTGCAGCCGTATCTGCAGCCGACTCAGAATCAGGCCCAGAATATCTGTCGCAGGATACAGGCAACAGGTGCATGGGAACACTAAAAACAATATTGAGCAAGTTTGCAATGAACGTAAGGATTGTGAAATGAAATGATGAGCGGGGCATTATAATATACATAGGGAGAGACAATGATCTTTCTACAGTGCTTACTATATCTGCAATGTATGTCCAGCCATTATGCTGTATGCTACAGTAATTAGTGTTGTGTAACAATGCTAAATGCTGTACCTCTGTATGATGATGTGGCAAACGATAAAGAAGTTGAAGGGTTTATTGGGCTCACAAAGTTTCATTTATCATGTTGCAAGTGAATATATTAACAGGGGCAATAGGCAGGGTCAGATCACAACTTTAAACCAAAAACTTTTAGGTCCTTCCCAAGTACTCTATGTCATTAAAGGTCACATACAGTGGATATTACCCAGAATGCATGAGATTTGCCTTTGCATACTGTGTCATTTAAAATGTGCACCATAGTTGCCTACCCACCCTCATTCTCAGGGCTGGAGCTTCCACTAGGCAGCTTTAGGCAGCTGCCTAGGGGCACCAGGATCTGAGGGGGCAGCCTGCTACAGCTGCATGAAAAAGGTAGTGTGGTCCTACCTCTCACAGCGACCGTGATCCCCCTGGCACTCGTATCTACGGGTTTTAGTATGGTATGCCGGTGGCCAGCATACCGGCACTGGAATCCCAACCGCCGGCATACCGACAGCTGGGTGAGCACAAATGAGCCCCTTGCGGGCACGATGGCGCGCTACTGTGCGCCAGGATCCCGACAGCCGGCAAACTGAAGACCATCCGTATCTACAGTAGTCGCGACTGCCAAGCTCTTGTATTGCAGCCTCCAGCTCCACCTCCACCCGGCACAGGCAGTAACTTTGACAGCTCCTGGAGTCCTGGCTGGGGGTGACGTGCGGCACTGCTCTTCATTCCAGGCTCTTTCACAGACTACTCAGTCCCAACTCTGCATCACAGCCTGCAGGTAAGATAGCTGCACAGTGCACTCTCTGCCAGTGGCGTAACTAGTAATTTTTCTCCCCCAAGCCAAAAAATTCTTCGGCGCCCCCCCCCCCCATAATTGGCACTAGGAAAGGGACAAACAAGTGCGCGCCGAAGGCGCGCGGCGCCAGAAAGGGGCATGGTTTTGTTTAAATGGGCGCGGCTTCGCATAAAGAGGCGTGGCATTGCAGGAATAGACTACCTTATACCCCAGTTTTGCAACCTGCACGCCCAGACGTTAGCCACCACAGGAAAGAAAAATAATCCTGATTCATGCCCCTTCCATTATTTGTCATTTTTCCTCCTTATAGTAATGCCCAGTATACATTATGCCACATACTGCAAAGGCCCTCAGACATTATGCCACACACAATAATGCACATGACACAATATGCACACACCGTAATGCCCCCGACACATTATGCCACACACCGTAATGTCTGTGACACATTATGACAGGAATCGCAATGCCCGTTATACATTATGCTACACACTGCAATGCCCCTGATACATTATAGCACATACCACAATGCCCATGATATAGTATACCACACACCGCAATGTCCGTGATACATTATGACACACACTGCAATGAACCTGAGACATTATACCACATACCACAATGCCCATGATATAGTATACCACACACCGCAATGTCCGTGATACATTATGACACACACCGCAATGCCCGTTATACATTATGCCACACTGCAATGACCCTGAGACATTATACCACATACCACAATGCCCGTGATATAGTATACAGACACCGTAATGCCTGACACATTATGCCACACACCGCAATGCCCATTATACATTATGCCACACACTGCAATGACCGTGAAACATTATACCACATACCACAATGCCCGTGATCTAGTATACCATACACCGTAATGCCTGTGACACATACCGCAATGCCCGTTATGCCCTATGCCACACTGCAATGCCCCTGAGACATTATACCACATACCACAATGCCCGTGATATAGTTTGCCACACACCGTAATGCCTGTGACACATTCTGACACACACCGCAATGTCCGTGATACATTATGCCACACACCGTAATGCCCATTACACATTAAGTCCTACATTAAGGTTTCTAATTACTTTTAAATTACCTGCTCCTTGCCAGGGGTTTCATGCTCTTGGTTCCATGCACGGTGCCAGGGGTTTTCACGCTCAGGGTGTCATGCTCGTTGCCAGGTGTTTCATGCACTCGGTGTCATGCTCGTTGCCAGGGGTTTCATGCACTGGGTGTCATGCTCATTGCTAGGGGGTAGTGCTTGTTGCTAGGGCTGTGCTCCCAGTGCCACATATGTCCTCAGTGCCAGATATTCCCCCACGGTGCCAGGTACTCACATGCCCCCAGTGCCAAATATAGCCTCTCCCCCCAGTGCCACATATGCCCCCAGTGCCAGATATTCCCCCACAATGCCAGGTGCTCACGTGCCCCCAGTGCCAAATATAGCCCCCCATGTGCCAGGTACACATACAGTGCCATATATGCCCCCTCAGTGCCCCCCCAGTGCCATATATGCCCCCTCAGTGCCTCCCCAGTGCCATATATGCCCCCTCAGTGCCTCCCCAGTGCCATATATGCCCCCTCAGTGCCCCCCAGTGCCATATATGCCCCCTCAGTACCCCCCAGTGCCATATATGCCCCCTCAGTGCCCCCCCAGTGCCATATATGCCCCCTCAGTGCCCCACCAGTGCCATATATGCCCCCTCAGTGCCATATATGCCCCCTCAGTGCCATATATGCCCCCTCAGTGCCTCCCCAGTGCCATATATGCCCCCTCAGTGCCCCCCAGTGCCATCTATGCCCCCTCAGTGCCCCCCAGTGCCATATATGCCCTCAGTGCCCCCCAGTGCCATATATGCCCCCTCAGTGCCATATATGCCCCCTCAGTGCCCCCCGCAGTGCCATATATGCCCCCTCAGTGCCATATATGACCACTCTGTGCCCCCCCAGTGCCATATATGCCCCCTCAGTGCCCCCAGAGCCATATATGCCCCTCAGTGCCACCCCAGTGCCATATATGCCCCCTCAGGCCATATATGCCCCCTCAGTGCCCCCCCCTGTTCCATATATGCCCCCTCAGTGCCATATATGCATACCTCCCGCAGTGTCCCGCAGTGGGAGGCTCCTACAGTCACTGCTCTGCATAGCAGAGCAGTAGTGAATAGACGCTGTGCGCATGCGCACAGCGTCTATTCAGCGCAGACAGTGGGAGAGAGGGCATGCCAGCAGCTCACAGAGCGCTGGACATGCCCCCTCAGTGACGAAACAGGGGCGTGGCCCGCGATCGCGGGTCCTCCGTGAAGCCACGCCCCCTTTTCATAGGACACGCCCCCCGACACGCCGGAGACTCAGAGGGACACAGGAGAGGCGCACGCTGTGCCCTCCGTGTCCCTACTTCACAGCGGGGGGCTAGTGACAACAGATTGACATGCGGACGTTCGTCCGCATGTCAATCTGCTCTAAATCAGTGGCGGCGCCCCCGCAGCCCCTCGCCCCCAAGCCACCGCGAGGGCTGCGGGGGCAGTAGTTACGCCACTGCTCTCTGCATTTGATAAGGAAAGTGGGGGAGAGCAGCAGTCGGGGGGGGGGGCAGAGATGAGCAGCAGGCATGCACACAGTCTGGGGGTGGATAAGTAGCAGCATGCACACGGATGGTGGAGGGGATAGAACAGAAGACATTTAAAAGAGTGTGTGTGGGGGGGTGGGGGGTGAGAGCAGCAGGAAACAACACAGACTTGGGAGATGGGGAGAAGAGAGCAGCCATACAACAGACTGGGGATGGGGGAGAGCAGCATCATGCATTTCACCTGAAGGGAGGGTAGGGGGAAGGGCAGTGGGCAGAAGTTTTGCCTAGGGTGCCAAGAAACCTTGCACCGGCCCTGCTCATTCTGCAGGAGACTCCCTGAAATAGCAGCAATCTCCCTGACTCCCTGAATAGACCAGCAATCTCCCTGATTGCACCTTACCCCCATTATATAGCTGTTACATTCTTGGGGGGGGGGGGGAATAAATCCGAGATATATACATTCAAATGGTATCATCAGTGCCATTCCCTGCATTGGTTATAAAGCACAGTGATCCATATTGCTACATGCATTTTAAATAAGGTTTCTCATGGCTACTTACAGTATATGGAACCTCTTGTAAAACACAATACACAAACAAATCCTGAAAAATATCGGTGTCTTTTCTTCAACAAGTAGATCTTACTGACTTTGGGGTTCATTTACATTGGAAGTAAGTCATTTTCATGACACGTCTCTCAGATGTAGCAGGTGAGAGTCTCTCAGATGTAGAGGAGCTGGGAGGGATCCAATTGGAACTCTCTCAGTGGAAAATGCGGAAAGAAGCCTATGGACTTTTATAGGCTAATGCCAGCAAAAGTTTCCACTGATCCAAGCCCAGCACATATGGGAAATGTGGCCAGATTCCGGAAATGGCCATTTTCGGGTTTTTGGACACAATTTCCCTTAAGTACATCTCGGTCTCTCTCTCTTACTCGCCCGAATAATGGCCCTGTACCTAAGAAATAATCAAGCACAGCACTCCAGGGTGCCTATGGACTTATACATTCAGACACAAAGATTTACACCAGGGAAGGCTCATCTAGCCTTCTCTGTTGCGCCTAGGTGCACCAAGGTTTATTAGCATAAGCCTTTCATCTATTGTTCTCAGATGGAATACAATACAGAGAGAACAATACAGCAGGGAATTAAGTCATTACAGCAGGGGATTAAGTACGACAGCACTGGCTCAATTAATCCTATTAAAGAGATAGATGAGCAGGGCCTATCTGTAGTATAATACATTGAAGTGACATTCAAATGTATATAAATTTGATTATATACCCTGCCATGCTTGGTTTGTACTTATGGTCAGGGCCATTATTGGAACGCTATGATTCTTGCAGTAAAGAAACTAATTTCTGAATCTTAATTGTGTTTTGGAAACAAGTTTATTTTAAAGAAAGACTGCTGCTTGGTCAGGGATGTGTTGATATGGGTCCCAGAGGTATCAGAGGTACCGATGGGTCCCAGAGGTACCGATCCCCAAGATTTCGGTTGCCAACCAGTGCCTCCCAGTCCTGCCTCCTAGCGGGTACAAGATGGCGGCCCATGCGCAACGGGGAAGCGGCTGCGGGTAACGGAGAGTCCAAGCTCAGGAACCGGAGAAGGGTCAAGTACTCCTCTCATACACCGCCAGATGATCAATAGATTGTAAGCTTGCGAGCAGGGCCTTCCTACCTTTATGTCTGTCTGTTTTTACCCCATTTTGTTCTATTACTGTTGTTCCAGTAAAGCGCAACAGAATATGCTGCGCTATATAAGAAACTGTTAATAAATAAGGAAAGTTATGGTAGACTTACCATGGTTAACTCTCTTTCTGCGAGGTACATTGGGTTCCACAGGAAAACATTGGGGTGTAGAGTGGATCTTGATCCAGAGGCACCAACAGGCTAAAGCTTTAGGCTGTCCCATGATGCATTGGAGCCTCCTCTATAACCTCACCTCCAGGCACTGTGAGCTCATTTTCGTTAACCAGTCCAATGCAGGAGCAAGCAAGAGAGAAGGCAGATGTTAGTCACAAAGAACCACATACTGACGACAGGAGAAGGGACCAGCGGCTAATGCCATATAAACCCATAGAAGCTAGGTACGTCAGGGTGGGCACCCTGTGGAACCCAATGTACCTCTCAGAAAGACAGTTAACCATGATAAGACTACCATAACTCTCCTTTTCTGCAGCAGGGTACATTAGGTTCCACAGGGAAATATCGGGGGATGTCCTAAAGCAGTTCCTCAAGGGAGGGGACGCCTTAGCGGGTATATAGCGTATATAGCATCCAAAGGAAGCTTCCTGGGAGGCGGAAGTAACAAAGGCATAGAACCTAATGAACGTGTTCACTGAGGACCACGTAGCCACCTTGCACAATTGTTCTGTGGACACGCCATGGCATGTCGCCCAAGAAGGTCCAACAGACTGAATAGAATGGGTTTTAATAGCAGCAGGAGCTGGAAGTCCAGCCTGCCCATAAGCTTGTGCAATCACCATTCTTATCCATCTGGCCAAGGTTTGCTTATTCGCAGGCCAGCCACGTTTGTGGAAACCAAACACGATAAAAAGGGTATCTGACCTCCTGATAGAGGCAGTCCTCTCCACATATATATGGAGAGCCCTTACCACATCCAAAAACCGCTCTTTGGAGGACAAATCAGAAGAGATAAAGGCCGGAACCACAATCTCTTGATTAAGGTGAAAATATGACACCACCTTAGGTAAGTAACCTGGGCGAGTTCTAAGAACTGCCCGATCACAATGAAATATCAGAAAGGGTGGACGACAGGACAAAGCGCCTAAGTCCGACACCCTTCTAGCAGAGGCAACAGCCAGTAAAAACAAGACCTTGGCCGTGAGCCATTTAAGGTCCACAGACTCAAGAGGTTCAAATAGAGACTCTTGCAGGGCATTCAGGACAACAAACAGATCCCATGGAGCCACAAGAGGGACATAGGGAGGCTGAATCCATAAGACACCCTGAGTGAATGTATGAACGTCAGGTATAGATGCATTATTTCTTTTAAACCAAACCGACAAGGCAGATATGTGAACCTTGAGGAAGGCCAGAAGAAGGCCTAAGTCCAGACCGCGTTGCAGAAAAGTCAGAATTATAGAGGCTCTGAATCTGTATGCATCATAGTTCTTATCAGCACACCAAGTGAAGTAAGAATTCCAGACATAGAAACATAGAATTTGACAGTAGATAAGAACCACTTGACCCCTCTAGTCTGCCCCTTTTTTTTTTACCTTATTTTTTATCTCAAACTTTATTTGATCCTTATTTCTTTGTAAGGATATCCTTATGTCTATCCCATGCATGTTTAAATTGCTCTACTGTCTTAGACTCTAACACCTCTGATGGAAGGCTATTCCATTTGTCCGCTACCCTTCCTGTGAAGTAGTTTTTCCTCAAATTTCTCCTGATTCTCCCCCCCTCCCCCCTCCTTCCAGTCTCAGTGCATGTCCTCGTGTCCTATTGCTCCTCTTCATTTGGAGAATGTTTCTCTCCTGGACCTTGTTAAAACAGTTGATATATTTCTATCATGTCCCCATTTCCCTTCTCTGCTCCAAACTATCCATATTGAGATTTTTTAGTCTTTCTGTGTATGTTTTGTGATGTAGGCCATGCACTATTTTAGTTGCCCTTCTTTGTACAGTCTCTAATTAATATCCTTTTGAAGATATGGCCTCCAGAATTGAACACTGTATTCTAGATGAGGCCGTACCAATGACCTATATAATTGGCATTATTACTTCTTTCTTTCTACTGCTGTAATTAATCTGGGCAGATGCCAGTTTGCAGGCTTTCAACATAGTTTGGATGACCGCCTTAGAGAATCCTTTGGCTCTCAGGAGTGATGTTTCAAGATCCACGCCATTAAATCCAGTCTGGCCAGGTCCGGATAAAGACAAGGGCCCTGTACGAGGAGGTCTGGGTGCTTAGGAAGTAGAAGGGGACGCTCTGTCGATAGACCCTGCAGGTCTGAGAACCAATGCCATCTGGGCCACACTGGAGCGACTAGAAGTAGAAATCCTCCTTCTTGTTTGAACTTCCACATGACCCTGGGCAGAAGTGTTACTGGAGGGAACATGTAAGGCAGCCAAAAGTTCCATGGAATTGCCAGTGCATCCACGAACGCTGCTTGAGGATCCTTGGTCCTTGATCTGAAGACCGGAATCTTGCCATCAGGTCTACATCTGGTAGGCTCCGCTTGTCCACTAGGAGTTGAAAGACTTCCAGATGAAGACTCCATTCTCCGGCATGCACGATTTAGCTACTGAGGAAGTCCGCTTCCCAGTTTAGGATGACCGGAATGAACACTGCCAATATTGCTCGCAGATGGCATTCCGTCCAACAAAGGATTTTTGACACTTCCATCATAGCCATGCGGCTTCGAGTGCAACCTTGATGGTTTATGTATGTCATCATGGTGGCATTGTCTGACCGTACTTGAACTGGCCTGTTCTGTAGTAGAGGTAGAACGAGTGTCAATGCATTGAACACTGGGGGTCATTCCGAGTTGTTCGCTCGTTGACAATTTTCGCTATACTGCGATTAGCCACTTACTGAGCATGCGCAAGGTTCGCAGAGTACATGCGCTTAGTTATTTTACACAAAAGTCAGGTATTTTACTCACGGCATAACAAAGCTTTTTCATCGCTGTGCTGATCGTAGTGTGATTGACAGGAAGTGGGTGTTTCTGGGCGGAAACTGGCCATTTTATGGGAGTGTGCGGAAAAACGCAGGCGTTCGGAGAAACGGGAGAGTGGTTGGGCAAACGCTGGGTGTGTTTGTGACGTCAAACCAGGAACGAAAAGGACTGAGCTGGTCGCAATGGCTTAGTAAGTCTGGAGCTACTCAGAAACTGCTAAGAAATTTCTATTAGCAATTCTGCTAATCTTTCGTTCGCACTTCTGCTAAGCTAAGATACACTCCCAGAGGGCGGTGGCTTAGCGTGTGCAATGCTGCTAAAAGCAGCTAGCGAGCGAACAACTCGGAATCACCCCCACTTCCCGCAACTCTTAGTAGCCGCCAATTCAGACACAATTTTATTTAGGTCTTCACCAAACAAAATGTCCCCCTTAAAGGGGAGCACCTCCAAGGTCTTTTTGGAGTCTAGGTCCACCTTCCATTGACCTTAACCACAGAATACGGCGAGCCAGGGCAGACGTAGTAGATGCTTTGGTTGCCAACACACCTGCCTCAGAGGATGCCTCCTGAATGTAATAGGCATCGGTGGTAATGTGAGACAGGTGTTGTCTGGCATTGTCAGATATATCCTCAGGTAGCTCTTCCTCTAATGCCTGAACCCATGCTTCAATACGTTTTGCAGCCAAGAGGCTGCAATAGTGGGTCTACGTACAGCACCTGTGTGGGAGTAAATAGATTTCAGGCATCCCTCCACACGCTTATCTGTCTGTTCCTTCAGTGAGGTGACTGTGGTGACAGGCAGAGTGGACGATACCACTAGGCGGGTGACATGAGAATCCACCAACTGTAAATTTTCCCACTTGTTACATAATTCTGCAGGGAGAGGATAGCGAGCCAAGGCCCGTTTACACAGAGGGAATTTCTTCCCTGGATTAGACCAGGGTTCCTGCCTGATGTCCACCAAATGGTCAGAATGGGGTAATAGATTTTTAACCACCTTCTGCCGTTTAAACATATCAGTTTTCTTAGCCACAGTAGTGAAATCCTCATCATCAGTGATTTGTAGGATCTGCTTAATAGCAACCACTAGGACAGGAACATCAATTTGCAATGGCGAATCCTCGTCAGAAACACCTGATTCAGTGTCTGACAGGACAGTATGCTCCCCCTCCTCTTCAGATGAAACATCTGAGAGATACGTGGATTGTGAGGAGAAAGCAACCTGCTAAGATGACCCAGAGACATGGGAGTGACCTGGAGTAAATTTTTGTCTTACCAAGGATTGAGTCAATTGCTGCAACTGGTCAGACAAATTTTCCGCCCAAGGCGGAAATCATAGGGACAATTTTTGCCTGTACTGGCACATGTGGTCCCATAGGGGGCGTAAGGCATTCCACCAGAGTACCTTGTAGGTTTGTGAACGCAGCCAAGGGTGGCTCCTGATTGGTTATAGGAGCTGCAGACTGACTGGGAGATGTATGACACACAGTACACAGACCATCATACAAAACTTCCCCCTCTGGTAAATCTTTGGCGCATGCTCTGCATGATGCAGGAGCATCCACAGACTTACTGCCCTTCTTCTTAGACATTGTACACAAATGCAACAGAGCGGTTTAGTATGATAAAGCCAGACAGAGTACAATACCTGCGAATAAATCCGAGTACACAGTAGAATACACAAAATGGGTAATTATTGTGACACTCTATAGATATGACCCTGATGCACCTAGTCCCTTAGGGTACAGAATATAGTGAGAGATATGTATATCTGGGAAACACTGAAAGTGAAACCACACAGCAGATACAGGCACACACAGTCACAGGCAATGCAGATAATTATTATGACAATAAAACTGCTCTGAACTAGTATATATACAAATATATATACTGTATGTATATATATATATATTTACATATATATATATATATATATATAAAAACACAGCGCGGTCCTAGACCGGAGGTATATATCAGAGTACTCATACAATATATCCTGTAATAGGTACACTCTTTCTTAACTAACATTGGGACAGATGTATTAACCTGGAGAAGGCATAAGGAAGTGATCAATCAGTGATATGTGCAGGTGATAAAGGCACCAGCCAATCAGCTCCTATATGTAAATTAACAGATAGGATCTGATTGGCTGGTGCCTTTATCACCCTGCACATATCACTGGTTTATCACTTCCTTATGCCTTCTCCAGGTTAATACATCTGCCCCACTGTCTGTATAAAGACATGTAGAATACTCAAGTGTTTGTAAAGTCACAGCGCTGTATACAGGCGACTTTACAAGGGAGACCTTGCCTTTCAGTCCCAGAGACCAGCCACAAATATGCTTAGAAGATGGCGCCCAGCGTCTCAGTCAGGGAGTGAGAGAGAGTGTGAGGCAGCTCCAGGGTGGGTAAATCTGCGGTAGATGATGCCCTGGGCCGGGAGAGGGGCTATAGGTCAAGTGCCAACTCCCCTATGCTGGACTTCCACCCTGGGTACTATGAGTCTTATTAAATGGGGTGTTAGTACGCCCGACCTGTACTCAATACGCCCCGGTGGTCTAGTGAAGTCCCTGCTCGGTGACAGTGTCCACGCCAGCATCGTGGATCATCTACCTAGACCGCGACTGGAACGCAATTTAATGGTGGGTTCCACGTGGGAGACCCTCTTACCTCCTCCCTGTAGCAGCCACGTGAACCCGGAGAGCGTCTGCGACGTGTACCTAAAACCGGAGTGTCTCTGCCGCAAGTACCCGGGAACAGGCCGCGGGAGTATGCAACGCCGCTTGGCACTGAATGTCACACTGACATATCAGTGCTGCGACCCTAGAAGGCTTCTTAGAAAGCTTTTCAGGGCTGCCCAGTGCAGCCTCCCTGTTAAGTGACCTGCTGCTGCAACTCGAAACTGAGCTCACAGTGCCTGGAGGCGGGGTTATAGGAGGCCCCATTGCTTCATGGGACAGCGTAAAGCTTTAGCCTATTGGTGCCTCTGGATCAAGATCCACTCTACAGTGCACCCCGATGTTTCCCTGTGGAACACATTGTACCCTGCTGCAGAAAAATGACCAGGAGACCCCGGAGCGCGATCTTAGATCATATGACAGTATCCTTGCTGCCTGGCAGCTTCTGGCTCACTAGGATTGTGCTGCTGAGGTCTATAGCGACTATATACTGTGAGTGTGTGCTGTATGTACTCTGTGAGTGTGAGCTGTGTGTACTGCACATGCTGTATGTGGTGTGAGCGTGTGCTGTGTATATACTACTGTATGAGTGGCAGCTATATATGCTGTGAGTGGGAGCTGCCATGCTGTATATGCAGTAAGTGGGAGCTGCAATGCTGTATATACTGTGAGTGGGAGCTGTATTTACTGTGTGAGCTGTATGTACTCTGTGTTCTGTATATAGTATATACTACTGTATGATTGGGAGCTATATATGCCGTGAGTGGGAGCTGCCATGCTGTATATGCTGTGAGTGGGAGCTGCCAGAGACGGTCCTAGCCAATTTGATGCCCTAGGCAAAATTTTGTCTGGTGCCCCCTAGCACCGCCGCTAGTTCTGCGTCTGACCCAGCAACACTTAGGCAGTGGGGCCCACTGGGGGGTTACCCTGTGGGCCAGCTCAACCCTGCATAATGGCACACAGTAAAGCCCATAATACACATAATTCCACACAGTAAGGCACCTGACACATATGCCCCACATTAGTAATGCTAGTACTTTTTTTTTATAAAACTTACTTTTGCTTGATGGCGTGCTTGCAGTCAGTGTGTGCGCCCATGCAGCTCCCTGGATCCGTGACTGCGTTTTGTGAGATGGGGTGGCAGAATGGGTGGGTGCGTTCTTGCGCTCGCACCCATTAAAGGGGCACCCGTACAAGGGATGTGACCTCACAGGGTATGCCATCCTGGCAGGGGAATTTTACGGCATGGACTGACTAGGAAATAAAGTGTGAGTAGAACACTGCCCATGTTATGTCCCTGCAGACACCTGGGGTTTGCACAGGGATAAGGGACACACACACACACAGGATGGCAGGGTCCCCTTCCCCCATGTGCACAAGCAGTATAGGTGATGTCAGATTTATGTGAAGCAGTCTTCCAAATACACATGTGGTATCATAAGGAGCCATCCAGTAATAACCTTATATAGTCAGTGAAAATGTCACAGGTACAGGAATTGCAGTTACCAGGCTTCTGCTGTCTCTCACAAGTCAGGGGCATTCAAGCATGTCAGAGGGAGTTTAAGGGATAGTGTGCATTTTATTTGACAAATGTAAACAGCAGTACAAGTACTTATTGAATACATTTGGAAAGTAACAGTTAGTTTGCAGACTGTCCCTCCCAGCATGAGATACTGCAGGGACATGCTTGGATGCCCTAGGCAAATGCCTAGCCTGCCTATAGCTGAGGCCGGCTCTGGGAGCTGCCATGCTCAGGGCTTAAAGTGGTCCTGGAGAGGTGGGGGAATTCACCTCCCTCACCACCTGCACGCTGAAGGAGCGCGCCGCAAAAAGGGGATTTGGCTTCACTGGGAAGGGGCGTGGCCACACAATAGTACCCCCAATTCAAAATAACGCCTCACAGTAGCACAATCGTATTCACGTTGCCCCACATATTAGTACCCTTTAAACACACAATACCCATAGTAGCAGTGCCACTTACTCACACAATGCCCACAGCAGTTTCCTCCCCTCCCCCCACACCAGGGGCTGCTTGGCCCACCAGGGCACCATGGGCTGATGGGCATTCTGATGGGCTGCTTCCATATCCTCCTCAGCCATGCTGAATTATGCTGAGGGTGGGCTGGCTCACACTGCTTCCAGTACTTGCGGTTCATTGGAACGCAATCCGGAAGATAGGCTAGCGGACACTTCCAGGTGACCCTAGCCATGAAAAGTGGTGAAGCTGTTCTACCAATGGGGGACCTGGAGAAAGTTAACTAGCCCAGCAGCATCCTCTCTCTGGCCCTGGCCAAAGGTCTCTACAACGAGTCCACACCGGGAGCAGCAGCATAGCAATGGTCGGAGCCAGGTTCACTACACCCGCCGCCACCCTAGCTCCCGCACTTTCACTGAACTAGCCAGAGTGGTGACTGAGCCCTGAAGGGGACCTGGCAGAGAGGTTATTTTTAATTACATTATTTGCATGATCATGATGGTGTAAGGCAGGCATGTCCAAACTGCATCCCTCCAGCTGTTGAGAAACTGCACATCCCAGCATGCCCTGACACAGCTTTCGCATTATCTGACAGATAAACTGTGTTGGGGCATGCTGGGATATGTAGTTTCACAACATCTGGAGGGCCGCAGTTTGGACATGCCTGGTGTAAGGGTTAGGGCGTGTATGGTTTGGGGACTGGACAGGAGCAGGAAGTGTATGGTTTGGGGACTGGACACAGGAGCAGGATGTACCTTGTTCTCAGGATGCCAGCTGATCAGTCTGCACTCACAGCCTGCCCTGGGACAATCTCTAATGCAAAGTTGTTCAGCCCTATATCTGCCCAATGTCTGTCCATGATGATGGGCCTATTTATGTAATGTGGTGGCTATGTATATAATGTGGTGGCTGTGTATGTAATGTGGTGCTATATGTATAATGCGGTGCTATACGTGTAGTGCGGTGATATACCTGTAATGTGGTACTATTCGTGTTATATGGTGCTATTTGTGTAATGCAGTGCTATACGTGTAGTGCTATACATGTAATGTGGTGCTATATGTGAAAGGTGGTGCTATACGTGTAATGTAGTGCTATTCATGTAATAATTAGAGATGAGCGGGTTCGGTTTCTCTGAATCCGAACCCGCCCGAACTTCATGTTTTTTTTACACGGGTCCGAGCGACTCGGATCTTCCCGCCTTGCTCGGTTAACCCGAGCGCGCCCGAACGTCATCATCACGCTGTCGGATTCTCGCGAGGCTCGGATTCTATCGCGAGACTCGGATTCTATATAAGGAGCCGCGCGTCGCGGCCATTTTCACACGTGCATTGAGATTGATAGGGAGAGGACGTGGCTGGCGTCCTCTCCGTTTAGAAATTAAAATAGATAGGAGAGTGAGAGTGAGACACTTCATTTACTTACTGGAGCTTAGGAGGAGTTATACTAGTGACTGATGACCAGTGACCTGACCACCAGTGCAGTTTTATAATTTATTATTATTTAATAATCCGTTCTGTTCTTGTTCTCTGCCTGAAAAAAACGATACACAGTGACTCAGTCACACTCACATACCATATCTGTGCTCAGCCCAGTGTGCTGCATCATCTATGTATAATATCTGACTGTGCTCACACAGCTTAATTGTGGGGGAGACTGGGGAGCAGTTATAGGTTATAGCAGGAGCCAGGAGTACATATTAAACAGTGCACACTTTTGCTGCCAGAGTGCCACTGCCAGTGTGACTGACCACTGACCACTGTGACCAGTGACCTGACCACACTGACCACCAGTATAGTATATTGTGATTGAATGTCTGCCTGAAAAAGTACACTCGTCGTGTGACTTGTGTGGTGTTTTTTTATTCTATAAAAATTAAAAAACTCATTCTGCTGACAGACAGTGTCCACTCCAGCAGGTCCGTCATTATATAATATATACCTGTCCGGCTGCAGTAGTGATACAGTATATATATATTTTTTATATCATTATTTATCATCCAGTCTACTAGCAGCAGACACAGTACGGTAGTTCACGGCTGTAGCTACCTCTGTGTCGGCACTCGGCAGTCCATCCATAATTGTATACCACCTACCCGTGGTTTTATTTTTCTTTCTTCTTTATACATACTACATCTCATTATCATCCAGTCTATATTAGCAGCAGACACAGTACAGTACGGTAGTCCACGGCTGTAGCTACCTCTGTGTCGGCACTCGGCAGTCCATCCATAATTGTATACCACCTACCCGTGTTTTTTTTTTTCTTTCTTCTTTATACATACTACATCTCATTATCAACCAGTCTATATTAGCAGCAGACACAGTACGGTAGTTCACGGCTGTAGCTACCTCTGTGTCGGCACTCGGCAGTCCATCCATAATTGTATACCACCTACCCGTGTTTTTTTTTTCTTTCTTCTTTATACATACATACTACATCTCATTATCATCCAGTCTATATTAGCAGCAGACACAGTACAGTACGGTAGTCCACGGCTGTAGCTACCTCTGTGTCGGCACTCGGCAGTCCATCCATAATTGTATACCACCTACCCGTGGTTTTTTTTTTTTCTTCTTTATACATACTACATCTCATTATCATCCAGTCTATATTAGCAGCAGACACAGTACAGTACGGTAGTCCACGGCTGTAGCTACCTCTGTGTCGGCACTCGGCAGTCCATCCATAATTGTATACCACCTACCCGTGGTTTTTTTTTCTTTCTTCTTTATACATACTACATCTCATTATCAACCAGTCTATATTAGCAGCAGACACAGTACAGTACGGTAGTCCATGGCTGTAGCTACCTCTGTGTCGGCACTCGGCAGTCCATCCATAATTGTATACCACCTACCCGTGGTTTTTTTTTTCTTTCTTCTTTATACATACTACATCTCATTATCAACAAGTCTATATTAGCAGCAGACACAGTACAGTACGGTAGTCCACGGCTGTAGCTACCTCTGTGTCGGCACTCGGCAGTCCATCCATAATTGTATACCACCTACCCGTGGTTTTTTTTTTCTTTCTTCTTTATACATACCACATCTCATTATCATCCAGTCTATATTAGCAGCAGACACAGTACAGTACGGTAGTCCACGGCTGTAGCTACCTCTGTGTCGGCACTCGGCAGTCCATCCATAATTGTATACCACCTACCCGTGGTTTTTTTTTCTTTCTTCTTTATACATACTACATCTCATTATCATCCAGTCTATATTAGCAGCAGACACAGTACAGTACGGTAGTCCACGGCTGTAGCTACCTCTGTGTCGGCACTCGGCAGTCCATCCATAATTGTATACCACCTACCCGTGGTTTTTTCTTTCTTTCTTCTTTATACATACTACATCTCATTATCAACCAGTCTATATTAGCAGCAGACACAGTACAGTACGGTAGTCCACGGCTGTAGCTACCTCTGTGTCGGCACTCGGCAGTCCATCCATAATTGTATACCACCTACCCGTGGTTTTTTTTTTCTTTCTTCTTTATACATACTACATCTCATTATCAACCAGTCTATATTAGCAGCAGACACAGTACAGTACGGTAGTCCACGGCTGTAGCTACCTCTGTGTCGGCACTCGGCAGTCCATCCATAATTGTATACCACCTACCCGTGGTTTTTTTTTTCTTTCTTCTTTATACATACTACATCTCATTATCATCCAGTCTATATTAGCAGCAGACACAGTACAGTACGGTAGTCCACGGCTGTAGCTACCTCTGTGTCGGCACTCGGCAGTCCATCCATAATTGTATACCACCTACCCGTGGTTTTTTTTTTCTTTCTTCTTTATACATACTACATCTCATTATCATCCAGTCTATATTAGCAGCAGACACAGTACAGTACAGTAGTCCCCGGCTGTAGCTACCTCTGTGTCGGCACTCGGCAGTCCATCCATAATTGTATACCACCTACCCGTGGTTTTTTTTTTCTTTCTTCTTTATACATACTACATCTCAATATCATCCAGTCTATATTAGCAGCAGACAGAGTACAGTACGGTAGTCCACGGCTGTAGCTACCTCTGTGTCGGCACTCGGCAGTCCATCCATAATTGTATACCACCTACCCGTGTTTTTTTTTTCTTTCTTCTTTATACATACTACATCTCATTATCAACCAGTCTATATTAGCAGCAGACACAGTACAGTACGGTAGTCCACGGCTGTAGCTACCTCTGTGTCGGCACTCGGCAGTCCATCCATAATTGTATACCACCTACCCGTGTTTTTTTTTTTCTTTCTTCTTTATACATACTACATCTCATTATCATCCAGTCTATATTAGCAGCAGACACAGTACAGTACGGTAGTCCACGGCTGTAGCTACCTCTGTGTCGGCACTCGGCAGTCCATCCATAATTGTATACCACCTACCCGTGGTTTTTTTTTTCTTTCTTCTTTATACATACTACATCTCATTATCATCCAGTCTATATTAGCAGCAGACACAGTACAGTACAGTAGTCCCCGGCTGTAGCTACCTCTGTGTCGGCACTCGGCAGTCCATCCATAATTGTATACCACCTACCCGTGGTTTTTTTTTTCTTTCTTCTTTATACATACTACATCTCATTATCAACCAGTCTATATTAGCAGCAGACACAGTACAGTACGGTAGTCCACGGCTGTAGCTACCTCTGTGTCGGCACTCGGCAGTCCATCCATAAGTATACTAGTATCCATCCATCTCCATTGTTTACCTGAGGTGCCTTTTAGTTGTGCCTATTAAAATATGGAGAACAAAAATGTTGAGGTTCCAAAATTAGGGAAAGATCAAGATCCACTTCCACCTCGTGCTGAAGCTGCTGCCACTAGTCATGGCCGAGACGATGAAATGCCAGCAACGTCGTCTGCCAAGGCCGATGCCCAATGTCATAGTACAGAGCATGTCAAATCCAAAACACCAAATATCAGTAAAAAAAGGACTCCAAAACCTAAAATAAAATTGTCGGAGGAGAAGCGTAAACTTGCCAATATGCCATTTACCACACGGAGTGGCAAGGAACGGCTGAGGCCCTGGCCTATGTTCATGGCTAGTGGTTCAGCTTCACATGAGGATGGAAGCACTCAGCCTCTCGCTAAGAAAACTGAAAAGACTCAAGCTGGCAAAAGCACCGCAAAGAACTGTGCGTTCTTCGAAATCCCAAATCCACAAGGAGAGTCCAATTGTGTCGGTTGCGATGCCTGACCTTCCCAACACTGGACGTGAAGAGCATGCGCCTTCCACCATTTGCACGCCCCCTGCAAGTGCTGGAAGGAGCACCCGCAGTCCAGTTCCTGATAGTCAGATTGAAGATGTCAGTGTTGAAGTACACCAGGATGAGGAGGATATGGGTGTTGCTGGCGCTGGGGAGGAAATTGACCAGGAGGATTCTGATGGTGAGGTGGTTTGTTTAAGTCAGGCACCCGGGGAGACACCTGTTGTCCGTGGGAGGAATATGGCCGTTGACATGCCTGGTGAAAATACCAAAAAAATCAGCTCTTCAGTGTGGAGGTATTTCAACAGAAAAGCGGACAACAGGTGTCAAGCCGTGTGTTGCCTTTGTCAAGCTGTAATAAGTAGGGGTAAGGACGTTAACCACCTCGGAACATCCTCCCTTATACGTCACCTGCAGCGCATTCATAATAAGTCAGTGACAAGTTCAAAAACTTTGGGCGACAGCGGAAGCAGTCCACTGACCAGTAAATCCCTTCCTCTTGTAACCAAGCTCACGCAAACCACCCCACCAACTCCCTCAGTGTCAATTTCCTCCTTCCCCAGGAATGCCAATAGTCCTGCAGGCCATGTCACTGGCAATTCTGACGAGTCCTCTCCTGCCTGGGATTCCTCCGATGCATCCTTGCGTGTAACGCCTACTGCTGCTGGCGCTGCTGTTGTTGCTGCTGGGAGTCGATGGTCATCCCAGAGGGGAAGTCGTAAGCCCACTTGTACTACTTCCAGTAAGCAATTGACTGTCCAACAGTCTTTTGCGAGGAAGATGAAATATCACAGCAGTCATCCTGCTGCAAAGTGGATAACTGAGGCCTTGACAACTATGTTGGTGTTAGACGTGCGTCCGGTATCCGCCGTTAGTTCACAGGGAACTAGACAATTTATTGAGGCAGTGTGCCCCCGTTACCAAATACCATCTAGGTTCCACTTCTCTAGGCAGGCGATACCGAGAATGTACACGGACGTCAGAAAAAGACTCACCAGTGTCCTAAAAAATGCAGTTGTACCCAATGTCCACTTAACCACGGACATGTGGACAAGTGGAGCAGGGCAGGGTCAGGACTATATGACTGTGACAGCCCACTGGGTAGATGTATGGACTCCCGCCGCAAGAACAGCAGCGGCGGCACCAGTAGCAGCATCTCGCAAACGCCAACTCTTTCCTAGGCAGGCTACGCTTTGTATCACCGCTTTCCAGAATACGCACACAGCTGAAAACCTCTTACGGCAACTGAGGAAGATCATCGCGGAATGGCTTACCCCAATTGGACTCTCCTGTGGATTTGTGGCATCGGACAACGCCAGCAATATTGTGTGTGCATTAAATATGGGCAAATTCCAGCACGTCCCATGTTTTGCACATACCTTGAATTTGGTGGTGCAGAATTTTTTAAAAAACGACAGGGGCGTGCAAGAGATGCTGTCGGTGGCCAGAAGAATTGCGGGACACTTTCGGCGTACAGGCACCACGTACAGAAGACTGGAGCACCACCAAAAACTACTGAACCTGCCCTGCCATCATCTGAAGCAAGAAGTGGTAACGAGGTGGAATTCAACCCTCTATATGCTTCAGAGGTTGGAGGAGCAGCAAAAGGCCATTCAAGCCTATACAATTGAGCACGATATAGGAGGTGGAATGCACCTGTCTCAAGTGCAGTGGAGAATGATTTCAACGTTGTGCAAGGTTCTGATGCCCTTTGAACTTGCCACACGTGAAGTCAGTTCAGACACTGCCAGCCTGAGTCAGGTCATTCCCCTCATCAGGCTTTTGCAGAAGAAGCTGGAGACATTGAAGGAGGAGCTAACACGGAGCGATTCCGCTAGGCATGTGGGACTTGTGGATGGAGCCCTTAATTCGCTTAACAAGGATTCACGGGTGGTCAATCTGTTGAAATCAGAGCACTACATTTTGGCCACCGTGCTCGATCCTAGATTTAAAGCCTACCTTGGATCTCTCTTTCCGGCAGACACAAGTCTGCTGGGGTTGAAAGACCTGCTGGTGAGAAAATTGTCAAGTCAAGCGGAACGCGACCTGTCAACATCTCCTCCTTCACATTCTCCCGCAACTGGGGGTGCGAGGAAAAGGCACAGAATTCCGAGCCCACCCGCTGGCGGTGATGCAGGGCAGTCTGGAGCGACTGCTGATGCTGACATCTGGTCCGGACTGAAGGACCTGACAACGATTACGGACATGTCGTCTACTGTCACTGCATATGATTCTCTCACCATTGAAAGAATGGTGGAGGATTATATGAGTGACCGCATCCAAGTAGGCACGTCACACAGTCCGTACTTATACTGGCAGGAAAAAGAGGCAATTTGGAGGCCCTTGCACAAACTGGCTTTATTCTACCTAAGTTGCCCTCCCACAAGTGTGTACTCCGAAAGAGTGTTTAGTGCCGCCGCTCACCTTGTCAGCAATCAGCGTACGAGGTTACATCCAGAAAATGTGGAGAAGATGATGTTCATTAAAATGAATTATAATCAATTCCTCCGTGGAGACATTGACCAGCAGCAATTGCCTCCACAAAGTACACAGGGAGCTGAGATGGTGGATTCCAGTGGGGACGAATTGATAATCTGTGAGGAGGGGGATGTACACGGTGATATATCGGAGGATGATGATGAGGTGGACATCTTGCCTCTGTAGAGCCAGTTTGTGCAAGGAGAGATTAATTGCTTCTTTTTTGGTGGGGGTCCAAACCAACCCGTCATTTCAGTCACAGTCGTGTGGCAGACCCTGTCACTGAAATTATGGGTTGGTTAAAGTGTGCATGTCCTGTTTATACAACATAAGGGTGGGTGGGTGGGCCCAAGGACAATTCCATCTTGCACCTCTTTTTTCTTTAATTTTTCTTTGCGTCATGTGCTGTTTGGGGAGGGTTTTTTGGAAGGGACATCCTGCGTGACACTGCAGTGCCACTCCTAGATGGGCCCGGTGTTTGTGTCGGCCACTAGGGTCGCTTATCTTACTCACACAGCTACCTCATTGCGCCTCTTTTTTTCTTTGCGTCATGTGCTGTTTGGGGAGGGTTTTTTGGAAGGGACATCCTGCGTGACACTGCAGTGACACTCCTAGATGGGCCCGGTGTTTGTGTCGGCCACTAGGGTCGCTTATCTTACTCACACAGCTACCTCATTGCGCCTCTTTTTTTCTTTGCGTCATGTGCTGTTTGGGGAGGGTTTTTTGGAAGGGACATCCTGCGTGACACTGCAGTGACACTCCTAGATGGGCCCGGTGTTTGTGTCGGCCACTAGGGTCGCTTATCTTACTCACACAGCTACCTCATTGCGCCTCTTTTTTTCTTTGCGTCATGTGCTGTTTGGGGAGGGTTTTTTGGAAGGGACATCCTGCGTGACACTGCAGTGACACTCCTAGATGGGCCCGGTGTTTGTGTCGGCCACTAGGGTCGCTTATCTTACTCACACAGCTACCTCATTGCGCCTCTTTTTTTCTTTGCGTCATGTGCTGTTTGGGGAGGGTTTTTTGGAAGGGACATCCTGCGTGACACTGCAGTGACACTCCTAGATGGGCCCGGTGTTTGTGTCGGCCACTAGGGTCGCTTATCTTACTCACACAGCTACCTCATTGCGCCTCTTTTTTTCTTTGAGTCATGTGCTGTTTGGGGAGGGTTTTTTGGAAGGGACATCCTGCGTGACACTGCAGTGACACTCCTAGATGGGCCCGGTGTTTGTGTCGGCCACTAGGGTCGCTTATCTTACTCACACAGCTACCTCATTGCGCCTCTTTTTTTCTTTGCGTCATGTGCTGTTTGGGGAGGGTTTTTTGGAAGGGACATCCTGCGTGACACTGCAGTGACACTCCTAGATGGGCCCGGTGTTTGTGTCGGCCACTAGGGTCGCTTATCTTACTCACACAGCTACCTCATTGCACCTCTTTTTTTCTTTGCGTCATGTGCTGTTTGTGGAGGGTTTTTTGGAAGGGACATCCTGCGTGACACTGCAGTGACACTCCTAGATGGGCCCGGTGTTTGTGTCGGCCACTAGGGTCGCTTATCTTACTCACACAGCTACCTCATTGCGCCTCTTTTTTTCTTTGCATCATGTGCTGTTTGGGGAGGGTTTTTTGGAAGGGACATCCTGCGTGACACTGCAGTGACACTCCTAGATGGGCCCGGTGTTTGTGTCGGCCACTAGGGTCGCTTATCTTACTCACACAGCTACCTCATTGCGCCTCTTTTTTTCTTTGCGTCATGTGCTGTTTGGGGAGGGTTTTTTGGAAGGGACATCCTGCGTGACACTGCAGTGACACTCCTAGATGGGCCCGGTGTTTGTGTCGGCCACTAGGGTCGCTTATCTTACTCACACAGCTACCTCATTGCGCCTCTTTTTTTCTTTGCGTCATGTGCTGTTTGGGGAGGGTTTTTTGGAAGGGAGATCCTGCGTGACACTGCAGTGACACTCCTAGATGGGCCCGGTGTTTGTGTCGGCCACTAGGGTCGCTTATCTTACTCACACAGCTACCTCATTGCGCCTCTTTTTTTCTTTGCGTCATGTGCTGTTTGGGGAGGGTTTTTTGGAAGGGACATCCTGCGTGACACTGCAGTGACACTCCTAGATGGGCCCGGTGTTTGTGTCGGCCACTAGGGTCGCTTAGCTTAGTCATCCAGCGACCTAGGTGCAAATTTTAGGACTAAAAATAATATTGTGAGGTGTGAGGTATTCAGAATAGACTGAAAATGAGTGTAATTTATGGTTTTTGAGGTTAATAATACTTTGGGATCAAAATGACCCCCAAATTCTATGATTTAAGCTGTTTTTTAGTGTTTTTTGAAAAAAACACCCGAATCCAAAACACACCCGAATCCGACAAAAAAAATTCGGTGAGGTTTTGCCAAAACGCGGTCGAACCCAAAACACGGCCGCGGAACCGAACCCAAAACCAAAACACAAAACCCGAAAAATTTCCGGCGCTCATCTCTAGTAATAATGTGGTGGCTATGTATGTAATCAGGGGCGGATTGGTCACTGAGACAGATTCCACTGCGCTGGTACCCTGTGTCTGTGTTTCACTATATGGTGGAGATTCAAATGTTTGATAAGTCAGTTGGGAGTCTGTTTTTTCCTATCTAATAGACATGAAACCGACTTTTCAAACATTTGAATCTCCCCCCATGTGTGTGCTCCCTCCCTGTACGGTGCTCCTATGCATACCTCCCAACTGTCCCGATTTTCGCGGGACAGTCCCGTTTTTTGGGGACTGTCCTGCTGTCCCACCCGCGGGCTGCAGTGTCCCGTGGTGGTGGTGGGGGGGAAAGCAGTTGGGAGGCTCTGTTTCTCGCTGCACAGCGTCTATTCACTGGACTCAGAAGGAGAGGGGGCATGCCAGCAGCTCACAGAGCGCTAGGCATGCCACCTCAGTGACGATAACGGGGCGTGGCTCGCGATCGCGGGTTCTCTCATGAAGCCACGCCCATTTTTCCAGGCCACACCCTTTTTCGGGAGCTATGCTCCTATGTAGTGTGTGCTCCCTCCCTGTACTGTGCTGTATGTAGTGTGTGCTCCCTCCCTGTACTGTGCTGTATGTAGTGTGTGCTCCCCCTCCCTATACTTTGAAACATATAAGGTTAAAAAAAGGGGTTTGTAGAATGAAAAATCAATAAAATCAGAAGTAGATTAAAGGCACGTCAGCAGTGTCAGTAGATACTGAAATTGGGATATCACTCCTTGTATATTCAGACGTACAGAGGTACATCAGGGAAGGGAATTGTAGCAGCATATGCGTAAAGTTGCAGGTAAACATTAGCATAACGTAAAGCAAAGGAGGCCCCAACTGTGTCTTTCTCAGGTTCAGGACCTCTGAGGAGTGACCCCGCCATCTTGACAGGCCCCTCCTCCTTAACAGACTCCGTCCCCATTAGTGCTGCTTCCATAAATTTCCCGGGCTGGTGTTCGATCCCAATCCGCCCCTGCCCCCCACACATACAATTTGAGATGTGGTGCGCAATGTAGCAGGATATGTTGAGCTACCTTTGCTCACCTCTCTCATGTCTTCCATGTGTCCCTTCTGTTTCCTTTGTCTGTCACGCTCCTCATGTGTCCATATCTTCATCCTGGGTAACCCTCTCACTCCCTTTATACTCTCCTTTGTGTCTGATCACCTGCATCTTTTTCTCCTTTACTTAACCCCTGCACCTCTCACTCCTGTGGCTGACTCCCCTACCTCACCCCCCTGCTCCTCTCATTCCCCTATCTCACTCCCTGTGCTTCACTCCCCCATATCACCCCCTGCTCTTCTCACTCTCTGCTACCACTTTAGCCTCTGCTTCTATCTTAACCTCTGCACCTCTCACTCCTGTGCCTCACTCCCCCACCTCACCCCCTGATCCTCTCATTCCATCTCACCTCCTGTGCCTCACTCCACCATCTCACCCCCTGTGCCCCACCCCCATATTACCTCCTCTGCCTCACTCCCCCATATCAACCCCTGTGCCTCACTCCCCCATCTCAACTCTGTGCCTCACTCTGCCATCTCACCCCCTTTGCCTCAACCCCCCCCCCCCATATCACCTCCGTGCTCCTGGCATTTCCATGAGACACACCTCTATCGCTCTGGGACTGGGACGGAGGAGGAGCAGGGAGAATCGGCTGGGTCCCAGCTGCAGTCCAGTTTGAAGTTGTCAGCGGCTGCCATCCATTCCTGTGGACCGTGATTGGCTCACGCAGTTTAAAAAAAAAGCCTTGCTTCCTTTTAATTGGCAGCCGGTCCGCCCATGATGCAGGATTGGCTGGTGGTCGCTGCTAACTTAAAAGTGCACACTGAAGCCGGGACCAGATCCTAGCGGCTGTATGGAGGCGGAACTGGTTCCATCTTCAATCAGAGGTGACGGAACGCAGTTCCGCCCCGTTCCGGCCCACTTTAAGCACTGGCCATGCTGTATATACTATGAGTGTGAGCTGTATAAACTCATACCGTCCAGCTGTACCTTTATAATGGGTACAGTACCTTTTTTATGGTCTGTACTAGTGACGAGCGGGTTCGGTTCCTCGGAATCCGAACCCCCCCGAACTTCACACATTTTACACGGTTCCGAGGCAGACTCGGATTCTCCCACCTTGCTCGGTTAACCCGTGTGCGCCCGAACGTCATCATCCCGCTGTCGTATTCTCGTGAGATTCGTATTCAATATAAGGAGCCGTGCATCGCCGCCATTTTCACTCGTGCATTGGAGATGATAGGGAGAGGACGTGCAGCGTTCTCTCAGTTTCTGTGTTCAGTGTGCTGCAAATATCTGTGCTCAGTGTGCTGCAAATATCTGTGCTCAGTGTGCTGAAAATATCTATGTTCTCTGCCTGAAAAACGCTCCATATCTGTGCTGCATTGTAGTATATAGTAAGAGGACAGTGCAGAATTTTGCTGACCAGTGACCACTAGTATTATATAGCAGTACGGTACAGTAGTCCACTGCTCTACCTACCTCTGTGTCGTCAAGTATACTATCCATCCATACCTGTGGTGCATTTTAGTTGTGCGCAGTATGTATAGTAGGAGGACTGTGCAGAATTTTGCTGACCACCAGTATATAATATATAGCAGTACGGTACAGTAGGCCACTGCTCTACCTACCTCTGTATCGTCAAGTATACTATTCATCCATACCTGTGGTGCATTTTATTTGTGTGCAGTATATATAGTAGGAGGACAGTGCAGAATTTTGCTGACCACCAGTATATAATATATAGCAGTACGGTACAGTAGTCCACTGCTCTACCTACCTCTGTGTCGTCAAGTATACTATCCATCCATACCTGTGGTGCATTTTAGTTGTGCGCAGTATATATAGTAGGAGGACAGTGCAGAATTTTGCTGACCACCAGTATATAATATAAAGCAGTACGGTACAGTAGGCCACTGCTCTACCTACCTCTGTGTTGTCAAGTATACTATCCATCCATACCTGTGGTGCATTTTAGTTGTGCGCAGTATATATAGTAGGAGGACAGTGCAGAATTTTGCTGACCACCAGTAATATATAGCAGTACGGTAAAGTAGGCCACTGCTCTACCTACCTCTGTGTCGTCAAGTATACTATCCATCCATACCTGTGGTACATTTTAGTTGAGCGCAGTATATATAGTAGTAAGACTGCAGAATTTTGCTGACCACCAGTGTATAATATATAGCAGTATGGTACAGTAGGCCACTGCTCTACCTACCTCTGTGTCATCAAGTATACTATCCATTCATACCTGTGGTGCATTTTAGTTGTGCGCAGTATATATAGTAGGAGGACAGTGCAGAATTTTGCTGACCACCAGTATATAATATATAGCAGTATGGTACAGTAGTCTACTGCTCTACCTACCTCTGTGTCGTCAAGTATACTATCCATCCATACCTGTGGTGCATTTTAGTTGTGCGCAGTATATATACTATAGTAGGATGACATTGCAGAATTTTGCTGACCACCAGTATATAATATATAGCAGTACGGTACAATAGGCCACTGCTCTACCTACCTCTGTGTCGTCAAGTATACTATCCATCCATACCAGTGGTGCATTTTAGTTGTGCACAGTATATATAGTAGGAGGACAGTGCATAATTTTGCTGACCACCAGTATATAATATATAGCAGTACGGTACAGTAGGCCACTGCTCAACCTACCTCTGTGTCATCAAGTATACTATGCATCCATACCTGTGGTGCATTTTAGTTGTGCACAGTATATAAAGTAGGAGGACAGTGCAGAATTTTGCTGACCACCAGTATATAATATATAGCAGTACGGTACAGTAGTCTACTGCTCTACCTACCTCTGTGTCGTCAAGTATACTATCCATCCATACCTGTGGTGCATTTTAGTTGTGCGCAGTATATATAGTAGGAGGACAGTGCAGAATTTTGCTGACCACCAGTATATAATATATAGCAGTACGGTACAGTAGGCCACTGCTCTACCTACCTCAGTGTTGTCAAGTATACTATCCATCCATACCTGTGGTGCATTTTAGTTGTGCACAGTATATATAGTAGGAGGACAGTGCAGAATTTTGCTGACCACCAGTATATAATATATAGCAGTATGGTACAGTAGGCCACTGCTTTACCTACCTCTGTGTTATCAAGTATACTATCTATCCATACCTGTGGTGCATTTTAGTTGTGCGCAGTATATATAGTAGGAGGACAGTGCATAATTTTGCTGACCACCAGTATATAATATATAGCAGTAGGGTACAGTAGTCCACTGCTCTACCTACCTCTGTGTCGTCAAGTATGCTATCCATCCATACCTGTGGTGCATTTTAGTTGTGCGCAGTATATATACTATAGTAGGAGGACAGTGCAGAATTTTGCTGACCACCAGTATATAATATATAGCAGTACGGTACAGTAGTCCACTCCTCTACTACCTCTGTGTCGTCAAGTATTCTATCCATCCATACCTGTGGTGCATTTTATTTGTGTGCAGTATATATAGTAGGAGGACAGTGCAGAATTTTGCTGACCACCAGTATATAATATATAGCAGTACGGTACAGTAGGCCATTGCTATTGATATATTACTGGCATATAATTCCACAAATTAAAAAATGGAGAACAAAAATGTGGATGGTAAAATAGGGAAAGATCAAGATCCACTTCCACCTAGTGCTGAAGCTGCTGCCACTAGTCATGGCCGAGACGATGAAATGCCATCAACGTCGTCTGCCAAGGCCGATGCCCAATGTCATAGTAGAGAGCATGTAAAATCCAAAAAACAAAAGTTCAGTAAAATGACCCAAAAATCAAAATTAAAAGCGTCTGATGAGAAGCGTAAACTTGCCAATATGCCATTTACGACACGGAGTGGCAAGGAACGGCTGAGGCCCTGGCCTATGTTCATGGCTAGTGGTTCAGATTCACATGAGGATGGAAGAACTCATCCTCTCGCTAGAAAAATGAAAAGACTTAAGCTGGCAAAAGCACAGCAAAGAACTGTGCGTTCTTCTAAATCACAAATCCCCAAGGAGAGTCCAATTGTGTCGGTTGCGATGCCTGACCTTCCCAACACTGGACGGGAAGAGGTGGCGCCTTCCACCATTTGCACGCCCCTTGCAAGTGCTGGAAGGAGCACCCGCAGTCCAGTTCCTGATAGTCAAATTGAAGATGTCACTGTTGAAGTACACCAGGATGAGGATATGGGTGTTGCTAGCGCTGAGGAGGAAATTGACAAGGAGGATTCTGATGGTGAGGTGGTTTGTTTAAGTCAGGCACCCGGGGAGACACCTGTTGTCCGTGGGACGAATATGGCCATTGACATGCCTGGTCAAATTACAAAAAAAATCACCTCGTCGGTGTGGAATTATTTTAACAGAAATGCGGACAACATTTGTCAAGCCGTGTGTTGCCTTTGTCAAGCTGTAATAAGTAGGGGTAAGGATGTTAACCACCTAGGAACATCCTCCCTTATACGTCACCTGGAGTACATTCATCAGAAGTCATTGACAAGTTCAAAAACTTTGGGTGACAGCGGAAGCAGTCCACTGACAACTAAATCCCTTCCTCTTGTAACCAAGCTCCTGCAAACCACACCACCAACTCCCTCAGTGTCAATTTCCTCCTTAAATAGGAAAGCCAATAGTCCTGCAGGCCATGTCACTGTCAAGTCTGATGAGTCCTCTCCTGCCTGGGATTCCTCTGATGCATCCTTGAGTGTAATGCCTGCTGCTGCTGGCGCTGCTGTTGTTGCTGCTGGGAGTCGATCGTCATCCCAGAGGGGAAGTCGGAAGACCACTTGTACTACTTCCAGTAAGCAATTGACTGTCCAACAGTCCTTTGCGAGGAAGATGAAATATCACAGCAGTCATCCTGCTGCAAAGCAGATAACTCAGGCCTTGGCAGCCTGGGCGGTGTTAAACGTGTGTCCGGTATCCACCGTTAATTCACAGGGAATTAGACAATTTATTGAGTTAGTGTGTCCCCGGTACCAAATACCATCTAGGTTCCACTTCTCTAGGCAGGCGATACCAAGAATGTACACAGACCTCAGAAAAAAAGTCACCAGTGTCCTAAAAAATGCAGTTGTACCCAATGTCCACTTAACCACGGACATGTGGACAAGTGGCGCAGGGAAGACTCAGGACTATATGACTGTGACAGCCCACTGGGTAGATGTATTGCCTCCCGCAGCAAAAACAGCAGCGGCGGCACCAGTAGCAGCATCTCGCAAACGCCAATTCGTTCCTAGGCAGGCTACGCTTTGTATCACTGCTTTCCATAAGAGGCACACAGCTGACAACCTCCTACGGAAACTGAGGAACATCATCGCAGAATGGCTTACCCCAATTGGACTCTCCTGGGGATTTGTGACATCGAACAACGCCACCAATATTGTGCGTGCATTACATGTGGGCAAATTCCAGCACGTCCCATGTTTTGCACATACATTGAATACGGTGGTGCAGAATTATTTAAAAAACGACAGGGGCGTGCAAGAGATGCTGTCGGTGGCCCGAAGAACTGCGGGCCACTTTCGGCATTCAGCCACCGCGTGCCGAAGACTGGAGCACCAGCAAACACTCCCGAACCTGCCCCGCCATCATCTGAAGCAAGAGGTGGTAACGAGGTGGAATTCAACCCTCTATATGCTGCAGAGGATGGAGGAGCAGCAAAAGGCCATTCAAGCCTATACAGCTACCTACGATATAGGCAAAGGAGGGGGAATGCATCTGACTCAAGCGCAGTGGAGAATGATTTCAACGTTGTGCAAGGTTCTGCAACCCTTTGAACTTGCCACACGTGAAGTCAGTTCAGAGACTGCCAGCCTGAGTCAGGTCATTCCCCTCATCAGGCTTTTGCAGAAGAAGCTGGAGAGATTGAAGTAGGAGCTAAAACAGTGCGATTCCGCTAGGCATGTGGGACTTGTGGATGGAGCCCTTAATTCGCTTAACCAGGATTCACGGGTGGTTAATCTGTTGAAATCAGAGCACTACATTTTGGCCACCGTGCTCGATCCTAGATTTAAAACCTACGTTGTATCTCTCTTTCCGGCAGACACAAGTCTGCAGAGGTTCAAAGACCTGCTGGTGAGACACTTGTCAAGTCAAGCGGAACGTGACCCGTCAACAGCGCCTCCTTCACATTCTCCCACTAGTAGGGTTGCGGGGAAAAGGTTACGAATTCCGAGCCCACCCGCTGGCGGTGATGCAGGGCAGTCTGGAGCGAGTGCTGACATCTGGTCCGGACTGAAGGAACTGCCAACGATTACGGACATGTCGTCTACTGTCACTGCATATGATTCTGTCACCATTGAAAGAATGGTGGAGGATTATATGAGTGACCGCATCCAAGTAGGCACTTCAGACAGTCCGTACGTATACTGGCAGGAAAAAGAGGCAATTTGGAGGCACTTGCACAAACTGGCTTTATTTTACCTAAGTTGCCCCCCCTCCAGTGTGTACTCCGAAAGAGTGTTTAGTGCAGCCGCTCACCTTGTCAGCAATCGGCGTATGAGATTACTTCCAGAAAATGTGGAGAAGATGATGTTCATCAAAATTAATTATAATCAATTTCTCCGTGGAGACATTCACCAGCAATTGCCTCCAGAAAGTACACAGGGACTTGGGATGGTGGATTCCAGTGGGGACGAATTAATAATCTGTGAGGAGGGGGATGTACACAGTGAAAGGGGTGAGGAATCGGACGATGAGGAGGAGGTGGACATCTTGCCTCTGTAGAGCCAGTTTGTGCAAGGAGAAATTGATTGTTCTTTTTTGGTGGGGGCCCAAACCAACCAGTCATTTCAGTCACAGTCGTGTGACAGACCCTGTCGCTGAAATGATGGGTTTGTTAAAGTGTGCATGTCTTGTTTATACAACATTAGGGTGGGTGGGAGGGCCCAAGGACAATTCCATCTTGCACCTCTTTTTTCTTTTATTTATCTTTGCATCATGTGCTGTTTGGGGACTATTTTTTGAAGTGCCATCCTGTCTGACACTGCAGTGCCACTCCTAGATGGGCCAGGTGTTTGTGTCGGCCACTTGGGTCGCTTAGCTTAGCCATCCAGTGACCTTGGTGCACCTCTTTTTTTCTTTGCATCATGTGCTGTTTGGGGCCTATTTTTTAAATCTGCCATCCTGTCTGACACTGCAGTGCCACTCCTAGATGGGCCAGGTGTTTGTGTCGGCCACTTGGGTCGCTTAGCTTAGCGATCCAGCGACCTTGGTGCACCTCTTTTTTTCTTTGCATCATGTGCTGTTTGGGGACTATATTTTAAATCGGCCATCCTGTCTGACACTGCAGTGCCACTCCTAGATGGGCCAGGTGTTTGTGTCGGCCACTTGGGTCGCTTAGCTTAGCCATCCAGCGACCTTGGTGCACCTCTTTTTTTCTTTGCATGATGTGTTGTTTGGGGACTATTTTTTAAATCTGCCATCCTGTCTGACACTGCAGTGCCACACCTAGATGGGCCAGGTGTTTGTGTCGGCCACTTGGGTCGCTTAGCTTAGCCATCCAGCGACCTTGGTGCATCTCTTTTTTTCTTTGCATCATGTGCTGTTTGGGGACTATTTTTTAAATCTGCCATCCTGTCTGACACTGCAGTGCCACTCCTAGATGGGCCAGGTGTTTGTGTCGGCCACTTGGGTCGCTTAGCTTAGTCATCCAGCGACCTCTGTGTAAATTTTTGGACTAAAAATAATATTGTGAGGTGTTCAGAATAGACTGGAAATGAGTGGAAATTATGGTTATTGAGGTTAATAATACTATGTGATCAAAATGACCCCCAAATTCTATGATTTAAGCTGTTTTTGAGGGGTTTTTGTAAAAAAACACCCGAATCCAAAACACACCCGAATCCGACAAAAAATTTTCAGAGAGGTTTTGCCAAAACGCGTCCGAATCCAAAACACGGCTGCGGAACTGAATCCAAAACCAAAACACATAACCCGAAAAATTTCCGGTGCACATCACTAGTCTGTACCAATTTTTGGTGCTCCAAACTTCCTTTGAAAGTATAGGAAATGGGTCGTGATCACGCCCACTTTACCCATGGCCACGCCCCCTTTTCTCATTTGAACCGATTTTTATGTGCAACATGTTGGAGGGTATGATATACTGTGTGAGCTGTATGTACTCTACGTGCGAGCTGTATGTGGTGTCAGCGTGTGCTGTATGTGGTGTGACGGTGTGTTGTATACAGTATATACTATTGTATGAGTGGGAACTGCCATGCTGTATATAATGTGAATGGGAGCTGCCATGATGTGCTAGGGGCACCAATAATGTTGTGCCTAGGGGCAGCCAGCCCTCTACATCTGCCTCTGGTCCTGCGACTGCGCAGTTTCCCAATAATCGGGATAATATATAAATTATCATGTTGATACTTACCTGAATTCAGGATTCAATCATGAATCAGGCCCTGAGGGCATACATGTGTTTAACACTAAATGAGTCCTATAATTATTATTATTATTATTATTATTATTATTATATCACTGTAAAAGAATAATTAAAAAGGAAACTGTTCCTAACAACATACTGTCAGGCTAATTCAGTAAGCCCAGCAGAAGTGTGGAATTGGCTATTTGCCGATTTCCGCACTTCCGCGCATGTATGCACAATGGTGCGTGCATGCGCGAGGTCTTAAACTGTGATCGCACACAATAATAATAATAATAATAATAATAATATATATATTTTTTAATATTGCGCTCTTTCTCCAATAGGACTCAAGGCGCTTAACAGATACATACTAGCATAATATAGTACAGAAACAATGAAGAATAGAGCAGCTTTTCATAAAATACAGACAGGGCCATTTCTACAGGCGTGCGAGCCGTGCAATGCAGGCGTGCGAGCCGTGCATTTGCACGGGGCGCCCGCCGCGGCTCCTGCTGGCAGCTGCTACCTTCAATCTCCTGCCTCCCCCCACCCCTCCATTTTACTCCACTCGCTGGGCGGAGTTATGCATTCTGACGCGATTGCGTCGTGACGTCATGACGTCACACGCCGGAGGTTTAACTTTATAAAGGTAGATGCCGCAGAGAATCGGGTGGGCACCATTTTAGAAGTGACAAGTGTGTCACTCAGGCGCCAGGGCGGCTCAGGCTGAAGGAGCGAAGGAGTCACTGGAGCTGGTGGCGGCACGCGGGCTGCGGCAGTGTTAGGGGAGGAGGACTGTGACGGACAGGCAGCACTTCACCATGACCACCGACCGCACAGTGAGTATTCTGCAGCCAGCAGTCTCTCACAGTCACAATCAGACTGCTGGCTTGCTGTGGCCATTTTCAGGTTGGATTTGTTTTTTTCCCGGGGAAGGGGGTCGTTGGGGGGCAACATTGAATCCTATAATTTAACTTATTTTTAAATGGGAGGGGGGGTGGGGGGGCGGGCAACATGGAATCCTATAATTTAACTTATTTTTAAATGGTGGCAATGTGTGTCTTTATTTTCCAGGGTGGGATTGGTGGGGTAGTGCATGTCATGATTGGGAGCCTGTCATTTCAATGTCACTCCCCCCCCCCCCTCCCTTTTTTTTTTAAATTAAAGGGTGGTGTGCAAGGGAGCCTGTAATGTCACCTTATTTTAAAGGGGTGGGGGGCTGTTTGATATATGCAGCCATTGCTGCTTTTTGGATTTTTTTTATATTCCAGGGTGGGATAATGCGTTTGGCACGCACTACCCCACCCAAACCCCACAATGGAATAAAAAAAAAAAATCCAAAAAGCAGCAATGGCTGCTGCATATATCAAACAGCCCCCCACCCCTTTAAAATAAACTAAGGAGACATTACAGGCTCCCTTGCATATCACCCTTTAAAAAAAAATGAGAAACTAATCCTATATCAATTACCTCTACTTCCCTTCCTGGAAAGGAGCAGAAAGTTCCACAAAGCCTGCATATATCACAGAAACTCTCCACCCACCCTTTAAAATAAATTAAAAAAGGCGACATTGATGGCTGCCATCCGCCCTTTATGAAAAAAAATGGAAACTGTGAAATTGCAAGCACACATATGTGGAACGCTGCATTCAGAGCCGTTTCTTGCGGCGGGCAAGGAGTACATTCGCACGGGGCGCCTGCCGCGGTTCTAGCTGGTTCAGTTTGCTGCTCCCCCTCCTCCCCGTCATTACTACTCCGCTCGGGTGGCGGACTTTCATGCAATGACGCGTTTGCGTCGTGACGTCACAACGCAAACGCGTCATTACATGAACCTCCACCCCCGAGCGGAGTACTGATGACGGGGAGGAGGGGGAGCCGCCCGAGAAGCCTGCCAGCAAGCTAGGAGGAGGGAGAGGTGGGCCGAAGAGCGGGAAGTGGGAGATCCGCTGCAAACGTAAGTATAACTTTCTCTCTCTCTCTCTCTCTCTCTCTCTGTAGAAGGGGACTCTGACTGCTGTAATGTGTAAAATGGAGACTCTTGCCTGCCGTAATGTGTAAAATGGGGACACTTGCCTACCGTAATGTGTAAAATGGGGACTCTTGCCTGCCGTAATGTGTAAAATGGGGACTCCTGCCTGCCGTAATGTGTAAAATGGGGATTTAATGTATCAAGGGCATTACTGTGTGGGGCTTAATATGGTAGAATTTTTTTTTCTTCCTGTGGTGGCCGTGAACTGTTGGTGCAGGGTCAAAAACTGGGGTGTAAGGTAGTCTTTCCAGATGAAGCCATGCCCATTTAAATAACACCACGCCCATTTTAACAAGGGCACGGCCCCCTCCAGGGAGCGCGCGCCGAAGGCGTGCACAAATTCTTTATTTTTTATATTTATGGGGGGGCGCATTTTTTTATGGCAATGGGAGGGGGGGGGGTGCATTTTTAAATCTCGCACTGGGAGCCAAATTGCCTAGAAACAGCCCTGAATACAGAAGCATGTAGATACTAAAGGGACATTATGGAAATGCTTGAGTAAACAGGAAAGTCTTGAGTCTATTTTTGAAGGATTCTATATTTGAGGCCTCTCACACTGTGTGGGGAAGAAAGTTCCATAGAGTTGGAGCCGCATGACTAACAGATGAATTATGGGAGCGTCTAGGTACTGCTAAAAGTCCTTCATCTACAGATCGCAGTAATCGAGTGGGGCAGTATGGAATCATAAACAATCATAGTTTATGAGCCGGAGGGGGTGGTGACGGGGCGTTAACACAGGCATGTCCAGACCATTTACAGGCTGGGCCACTGCATGACGTTACATGCAGCCGCTGCAACCCAAAATATGATGGCCCTCTACTTTTATCATACGAGTGCTTCGCTTTTTAGCAAAGAGCTTGCATGTTAGTAGGGGAAAGGGGCAGGACCCAGCATCTGGGCCGACCTTGCCCTTTGCTGGCCGGTCCTGCGCATGCTAGCAAAAAGAGTTGTAGTTTTAGTACTTTTAGCAAACTACAACTCATGGTGAATTGGGCCCTGTAGCTATGAAACATTATTTTGAGTTCAGTCAGATGAACAAGTTAAATGTAAGCTACTGTATACACCATACCTGTTTTGTCAAGTTCTGTACAATTTAAACACAGATCACATACTTACACTGAGATGTGATATGTTACAGAAAGTGCCACTTCAATTGTTTGTAAAAGGTTAAGGTGTTTCTAATGCTCCAAGTAACAAAACAGGTTTGGCCTTTGGAAACAATTTTCTTTGTCTTCTAATCTAATTTTCCATTACACAGTGAGCAAAAGTCAACTATTTAAACTGTGCATTGTTAGGTTCATACCTTGGAGTTTAAACAGAGCAGTGGATCTTGGACAGGGAAGACCTGACATCTTTGACAAGGAATCTAATTTTTGTTCACTCATTGTATCTACAGGTACGTACCAGTGGCGGCCAGAATTAACTCCAAAAGAAAACACAAAACAGGATATTGGTATGGGATGACAGATGGTTTGGAGGAGTATTTTTTCAATAAAACTGTTTTTATTCCATAAATTCATGTGTGCATGTTATTTTACTTATTTTTATTCTGTTGCTATAATAGTGAGCTCTCTTAGGAATGTTGTCCATGCTGGAACCACTGGGGCTGCAAAGAAGGAAATAGAGTGGTTCCTTCCAAACCAGTTAATTACCCTCAGTCCTCATGGGATGCAGTAAAATAACCGGCTGTCAGGATCCTGGCAGTCAGGATACCGACGCCGGAATCCCGAAAGCCGGGTATATGCCGGCGGTTGGAATCCTGACCCAAGCCTGGTATTACCACTCGGATGGTGGTCCACGCCACCATCCGAGAGGAAATATAATAATGTGGCGACCTAAGGTCGCCACCGGGCCCGAACAGAGCGCAGCGAGCCCACGATGGTACACGCTGCGCTCTCTGCAGAGATTCTGACTGTCGGGTTCCCGGTATCAGTCTCCTGACCGCCGGGATCCCGACCGCTGGGATAGCGTCCCCACAGCTCAGGTGAATATACTGTATAAACAGTGGAACCTGGCGCTCCACCCTAAATAATTAAAGGGTTTACGATTTGCTTCAAAATGCCTGCTGTTTGAAAACCGGCGTCACATATAATCTGAAATAGGGGTGAGAAAAGCACCTCATAGTGTAATCAATTGGAGCCTTTCTCAAGACAACGATACAGGAATGATACCGTACTCTGCGTATACTGTATATATATATATTAGAGATGAGTGGGTTCGGTTCCTCGGAATCCGACCCCCCCCCCCCCCCCCCCGAACTTCACCCATTTTACATGGTTCCGAGGCAGACTCGGATCTTCCCGCCTTGCTCGGTTAACCCGAGCGTGACCGAACGTCATCATCCCGCTGTCGTATTCTCGCGAGATTCGTATTCTATATAAGGAGCCGCGCGTCGCTGCCATTTTCACTCGTGCATTGGAGATGATAGGGAGAGGACGTGCAGTGTTCTCTCAGTTGTGTTCAGTGTGCTGCAAATATCTGTGCTCAGTGTGCTGCAAATATCTGTGCTCAGTGTGCTTGCAAATATCTGTGCTCAGTGTGCTGAAAATATCTACGTTCTCTGCCTGAAAAACGCTCCATATCTGTGCTCAGTGTGCTGCAAATATCTGTGCTCAGTGTGCTTTATTGTGGGGATTGGGGACCACCAGTATTATAGAGTAGGAGGACAGTGCAGAGTTTTGCTGACCAGTGATATTATATGTTCTCTGCCTGAAAAACGCTCCATATCTGTGCTGCATTGTAGTATATAGTAGGAGGACAGTTCAGAATTTTGCTGACTAGTGACCACCAGTATTATATCAGTATGGTACAGTAGTCCACTGCTCTACCTACCTCTGTGTCGTCAAGTATACTATCCATCCATACCTGTGGTGCATTTTAGTTGTTGTGCGCAGTATATATAGTAGGAGGACAGTGCAGAATTTTGCTGACCACCAATATATAATATATAGCAGTACGGTACAGTAGACCACTGCTCTACCTACCTCTGTGTCGTCAAGTATACTATCCATCCATATCTGTGGTGCATTTTAGTTGCGCACAGTATATATAGTAGGAGTACAGTGCATAATTTTGCTGACCACCAGTATATAATATATAGCAGTATGGTACAGTAGTCCACTGCTCTACCCACCTCTGTGTCGTCAAGTATACTATCCATCCATACCTGTGGTGCATTTTAGTTGTGCGCAGTATATATATTAGGAGTACAGTGCATAATTTTGCTGACCACCAGTATATAATATATAGCAGTACGGTACAGTAGGCCACTGCTCTACCTACCTCTGTGTCGTCAAGTATACTATCCATCCATACCTGTGGTGCATTTTAGTTGTGCGCAGTATATATAGTAGGAGGACAGTGCAGAATTTTGCTGACCACCAGTATATAATATATAGCAGTACGGTACAGTAGTCCACTGCTCTACCTACCTCTGTGTTGTCAAGTATACTATCCATCCATACCTGTGGTGCATTTTAGTTGTGCGCAGTGTATATAGTAGGAGTACAGTACATAATTTTGCTGACCCCCAGTATATAATATATAGCAGTACAGTACAGTAGTCCACTGCTCTACCTACCTCTGTGTCATCAAGTATACTATCCATCCATACCTGTGGTGCATTTTAGTTGTGCACAGTATATATAGTAGGAGTACAGTGCATAATTTTGCTGACCACCAGTATATAATATATAGCAGTACGGTACAGTAGACCACTGTTCTACCTACCTCTGTGTCGTCAAGTATACTATACATCCATACTTGTGGTGCATTTTAGTTGTGCGCAGTATATATAGTAGGAGGACAGTGCATTATTTTGCTGACCACCAGTATATAATATATAGCAGTACGGTACAGTAGGCCATTGCTATTGATATGTTACTGCCATATAATTCCACACATTAAAAAATGGAGAACAAAAATGTGGAGGGTAAAATAGGGAAAGATCAAGATCCACTTCCACCTCGTGCTGAAGCTGCTGCCACTAGTCATGGCCAAGACGATGAAATGCCATCAACGTCGTCTGCCAAGGCCGATGCCCAATGTCATAGTAGAGAGCATGTAAAATCCAAAAAACAAAAGTTCAGTAAAATTACCCAAAAATCAAAATTAAAAGCGTCTGATGAGAAGCGTAAACTTGCCAATATGCCATTTACAACACGGAGTGGCAAGGAACGGCTGAGGCCCTGGCCTATGTTCATGGCTAGTGGTTCAGATTCACATGAGGATGGAAGCACTCATCCTCTCACTAGAAAAATGAAAAGACTTAAGCTGGCAAAAGCACAGCAAATAACTGTGCATTCTTCTAAATCACAATCCCCAAGGAGAGTCCAATTGTGTCGGTTGCGATGCCTGACCTTTCCAACACTGGACGGGAAGAGGTGGCGCCTTCCACCATTTGCACGCCCCCTGCAAGTGCTGGAAGGAGCACCCACAGTCCAGTTCCTGATAGTCAAATTGAAGATGTCACTGTTGAAGTACACCAGGATGAGGATATGGGTGTTGCTGGCGCTGAGGAGGAAATTGACAAGGAGGATTCTGATGGTGAGGTGGTTTGTTTAAGTCAGGCACCCGGGGAGACAACTGTTGTCCATGGGACGAATATGGCCATTGACATGCCTGGTCAAATTACAAAATAAATCACCTCTTCGGTGTGGAATTATTTTAACAGAAATGCGGACAACAGGTGTCAAGCAGTGTGTTGCCTTTGTCAAGCTGTAATAAGTAGGGGTAAGGACGTTAACCACCTAGGAACATCCTCTCTTATACGTCACCAGGAGCTCATTCATCAGAAGTCATTGACAAGTTCAAAAACTTTGGATAACAGCGGAAGCAGTCCACTGACAACTAAATCCTTTCCTCTTGTAACCAAGCTCCTGCAAACCACACCACCAACTCCCTCAGTGTCAATTTCCTCCTTAAACAGGAAAGCCAATAGTCCTGCAGGCCATGTCACTGTCAAGTCTGATGAGTCCTCTCCTGCCTGGTATTACTCCGATGCATCCTTGAGTGTAATGCCTATTGCTGCTGGCGCTGCTGTTGTTGCTGCTGGGAGTCGATTGTCATCCCAGAAGGGAAGTTGGAAGACCACTTGTACTACTTCCAGTAAGCAATTGACTGTCCAACAGTCCTTTGCGAGGAAGATGAAAAATCACAGCAGTCATCCTGCTGCAAAGCGGATAACTCAGGTCTTGGCAGCTTCTGTAATGTTAAACGTGTGTCCGGTATCCAGCGTTAATTCACAGGGAACTAGAGAATTGCTTGAGGTAGTGTGTCCCCGGTACCAAATACCATCTAGGTTCCATTTCTCTAAGCAGGCGATACCGAGAATGTACACAGATGTCAGAAAAAGAGTCACCAGTGTCCTAAAAAATGCAGTTGTACCCAATGTCCACTTAACCACGGACATGTGGACAAGTTGAGCAGGGCAGACTCAGGACTATATGACTGTGACAGCCAACTGGGTAGATGTATTGCCTCCCGCAGCAAGAACAGCAGCGGCGGCACCAGTAGCAGCATCTCGCAAACGCCAACTCGTTCCTAGGCAGGCTACGCTTTGTATCACTGCTTTCCATAAGAGGCACACAGCTGACAACCTCTTACGGAAACTGAGGAACATCATCGCAAAATGGCTTACCCCAATTGGACTCTCCTGGGGATTTGTGACATCGGACAACGCCACCAATATTGTGCGTGCATTACATGTGGGCAAATTCCAGGACGTCCCATGTTTTGCACATACATTGAATTTGGTGGTGCAGAATCATTTAAAAAACGACAGGGGCGTGCAAGAGATGCTGCCGGTGGCCCGAAGAATTGCGGGCCACTTTCGGCATTCAGCCACCGCGTGCCTAAGACTGGAGCACCAGCAAACACTCCTGAACCTGCCCAGCCATCATCTGAAGCAAGAGGTGGTAACGAGGTGGAATTCAACCCTCTATATGCTTCAGAGGATGGAGGAGTAGCAAAAGGCCATTCAAGCCTATACAGCTACCTACGATATAGGCAAAGGAGGGGGAATGCATCTGACTCAAGCGCAGTGGAGAATGATTTCAACGTTGTGCAAGGTTCTGCAACCCTTTGAACTTGCCACACGTGAAGTCAGTTCAGAGACTGCCAGCCTGAGTCAGGTCATTCCCCTCATCAGGCTTTTGCAGAAGAAGCTGGAGAGATTGACGGAGGAGCTAAAATGGAGCGATTCCGCTAGGCATGTGGGACTTGTGGATGGAGCCCTTAATTCGCTTAACCAGGATTCATGGGTGGTCAATCTGTTGAAATCAGAGCACTACATTTTGGCCACCGTGCTCGATCCTAGATTTAAAACCTACGTTGTATCTCTCTTTCCGGCAGACACAAGTCTGCAGAGGTTCAAAGACCTGCTGGTGAGAAAATTGTCAAGTCAAGCGGAACATGACCCGTCAACAGCTCCTCCTTCACTTTTCCCCGCAACTGGGGCTGCGAGGAAAAGGTTAAGAATTCCGAGCCCACCCGCTGGCGGTGATGCAGGGCAGTCTGCAGCAAGTGCTGACATCTGGTCCGGACTGAAGGACCTGCCAACGATTACTGACACGTTGTCTACTGTCACTGCATATGATTCTGTCACCATTGAAAGAATGGTAGAGGATTATATGAGTGACCGCATCCAAGTAGGCACGTCAGACAGTCCATACGTATACTGGTAGGAAAAAGAGGCAATTTGGAGCCCCTTGCACAAACTGGCTTTATTTTACCTAAATTGCCCCCCCTCCAGTGTGTACTCCGAAAGAGTGTTTAGTGTAGCCGCTCACCTTGTCAGCAATCGGCGTACGAGGTTACTTCCACAAAATGTGGAGAAGATGATGTTCATCAAAATGAATTATAATCAATTCCTCCGTGGAGACATTCACCAGCAGCAATTGCCTCCAGAAAGTACACAAGGACCTGGGATGGTGGATTCCAGTGGGGACGAATTAATAATCTGTGAGGAGGAAGATGTACACAGTGAAAGGGGTGAGGAATCAGACGATGATGAGGAGGTGGACATCTTGCCTCTGTAGAGCCAGTCTGTGCAAGGAGAGATTGATTGCTTCTTTTTTGGTGGGGGCCCAAACCAACCAGTAATTTCAGTCACAGTCGTGTGGCAGACCCTGTCGCTGAAATGATGGGTTTGTTAAAGTGTGCATGTCCTGTTTATACAACATAAGGGTGGGCGGGAGGGCACAAGGACAATTCCATCTTGCACCTTTTTTTTCTTTTATTTATCTTTGCATCATGTGCAGTTTGGGGACTATTTTTTGAAGTGCCATCCTGTCTGACACTGCAGTGCCACTCCTAGATGGGCCAGGTGTTTGTGTCGGCCACTTGGTTCGCTTACCTTAGCCATCCAGCGACCTTGGTGCATCTCTTTTTTTCTTTGCATCATGTGCTGTTTGGGGACTATTTTTTAAATCTGCCATCCTGTCTGACACTGCAGTGCCACTCCTAGATGGGCCAGGTGTTTGTGTCGGCCAGTTGGGTCGCTTAGCTTAGTCACACAGCGACCTCGGTGCAAATTTTAGGACTAAAAATAATATTGTGAGGTGTGAGGTGTTCAGAATAGACTGGAAATTAGTGGAAATTATCGTTATTGAGGTTAATAATACTATGGGATCAAAATGACCCCCAAATTATATGATTTAAGCTGTTTTTGAGGGGGATTTTGTAAAAAAACACCCAAATCCAAAACACACCCGAATCCGACAAAAAAATTTCAGGGAGGTTTTGCCAAAACGCGTCCGAATCCAAAACACGGCTGCGGAACCGAATCCAAAACCAAAACACAAAAACCCGAAAAATTTCCAGTGCACATCTCTAATATATATATATATATATATATATCGCTCCCAGCTCCGGCACTCCCCAGGTGAATCAGGTATACTTTGCCGGGTGCCCTCCAACACCTAGTCCAGCAGGCTAAGTGTATTCACGTATATCACTCCAATGGCGGCACTCCGGACTGGTACAGATTACTCAGAGCCAATAATGCTATACATTATTGGCTCTGAGTAATCTGTACCAGTCCGGAGTGCCGCCATTGGAGTGATATATATATATATATATATATATATATACACACATAATTCAAAAGATCAAATTTTTGGGTCGCCTGAGATAATGACATATATGTTATACTTTATATTATGTGTATATATAGATATATTATATAGGAATACAGGTGAATCTCAGAAAAATAGAATATCGTGCAAAAGTTCATTTATTTCAGTAATTCAAGGTGAATCTAAAATATTATATAGACTCATTACATGCAAAGTGAGATATTTCAAGCCTTTATTTGTTATAATTTTGATGATTGTGGCATACATCTTAAGAAAACCCGAAATCAAAAATCTCAGAATATTAGAAATTTAGAATGTTACATAAAATCAATAAAAAAAGGATTTTAAATACAGAAATGTCAGCCCTCTGAAAAGTATAATCATGCATATTACTCGGTACTTGGTTTGGGCCCCTTTTGCCAGAATTACTGCCTCAATGCAGCGTGGCATGGATTCTAGCAGCCTGTGGCACTGCTGAGGTGTTATGGAAGACCATGATGCTTCAATAGCGGCCTTGAGCTCTTCTGCATTGTTCGGTCTCATGTCTCTCATCTTTCTTTTGGCAATGCCCCATAGATTCTCTATGGGGTTCAGGTCAGGCAAGTTTGCTGGCCAATCCAGCACAGTAATCCCACGGTCACTGAACCAGGTTTTGGTACTTCTGGCAGTGTGGGCAGGTGCCAAGTCCTGCTGGAAAATGAAGTCAGCATCTCCATAAAGCTTGTCTACTGAAGGACGCATGAAGTTCTCTAAAATGTCCAGGTAGATGGCTGCGTGGACTTAATAAAGCACAGTGAACCGACACCAGCAGATGACATGGCTCCCCAAATCAACACAGATGTGGAAACTTCACACTGCATCTTGGTTTGTGTGCCTCTCCATTATGCCTCCATACTCTGGGACCTTGGTTTCCAAATGAGATGCAAAATTTGCTCTCATCAGAAAAGAGGACTTTGAACCACTGAGCAACAGACCAGTTCTTTTCTTTTTGTCAGGAAAAGGCCATTCAAAAGTGTGGGGAAGCTTCACTAGGAGTGGACTGAGGCTGGAGTTAGTGCATCAAGAGCCACCACACACAGACGGATCCTGGAAATGGGCTTCAAATGTCGTATTCCTCTTGTCAAGCCGCTCATGAACAACAAACAACGTCAGAAGCGTCTTATCTGGGCTAAAGAAAAAAGAGAATCTATGGGGCACTGCCAAGAGAAAGATGAGAGACATGAGACCGAACAATACAGAAGAGCTTAAGGCAGCTATTAAAGCATCCTAGTCTTACATAACACCTCGGCAGTGTCACAGGCTGATAGAATCCATGCCACGCCGCATTGAGGAAGTAATACATGCAAAAGGGGCTTAAACCAAGTACTGAGTAAATAAGCATGATTATACTTTTCAGAGGGCAGACATTTCTGTAATTAAAATCCTTTTTTTATATATTTTATGTAATATTGTAATTTTCTGAGATTTTAGATTTCGGGTTATCTTAAACTGTAAACCATAATCATCCAAATTATAACAAAGGCTTGAAATATCTCACTTTGCATGTAATGAGTCTATATAATATTAGTTTCACCTTTTAAGTTGAATTACTGAAATAAATGAACTTTTGCACGATATTCTAATTTTCTGAGTTTCAACTGTATAATATAATATATATTGTAAATGAGTAAATCAGTGCGCTTGTCCAATTTATGCGAAGTACCTTACTGTAAAAGTGCAATCTACAGTCACAAATAAATTTGGTCAAATGACCAGTCCAATAAATGAGTTCTTCCAAAACTAGTGTTAAGGTTTAATTGCCAAACAGTCCACACTTTCCCCGTTTTATCGGGTGGCTGCTCAGTTCTTCAAAAAGTGCCACTAGGTATGCGTAGCCCAAAGGAGAACCTGCAAATAGAGGAAGAAACAGCAGAGCGCCTATAGTGTAGTATCCTTTAAAACAGTTTTTGTCACACGCAAGAATAATATTGCGTACCGGATTACGGCTTGACACAATGCCTATCGATCCCCTGGTCTTTTAGTCCACGTCTCTGTCGGAATCGCTATTTATAGTCCCACTGATGGTCCGTTTGCCACTGTGAGAGTCCCGTACAAGTAGGAAGGAAAACGGGTGTCTGTCAGCAGACAGGTAGAATCCACAACAGTGGTCAGCGTACACCACAGGCTTGACGAAGCCTGTGGTGTACAGGCGAAATGCGTCGATCGCCGAACAACGGATTGGACACACGTTACTGAACACGCTGACCACTGTTGTGGATTCTACCTGTCTGCCGGCAGATACCAGTTTTCCTTCCTACTTGTACGGGACTCTCACAGTGGCAAACGGACCATCAGTGGGACTATAAATAGCGATTCCGACAGAGACATGGACTAAAAGACCAGGGGATCGATAGGCATTGTGTCAAGCCGTAATCCGGTACGCAATATTATTCTTGCGTGTGACAAAACAGTTTTAAAGGATACTACACTATAGGCGCTCTGCTGTTTCTTCCTCTATTTGCAGAATATAATATATATGTATATGTGTCATTATCTCAGCAGGGGTACCAAAAATGTGTGATTTTGAATTTTGCATAAGGGATACTCAACATGTATATATATATATATATATATATATATATATATATATATATATCGGAAATAGGGGTGAGAAAAGTATCTCCTACTGTGATACGTAACTCCCTACAAATTATAGGTGTACAGTAGACAGAAGATTTTACCAGGTAGGCGCTCGAAACCACAGAGACAACCTTAGTAAAATGACAATTTTAATATAAAACAAAACAACAATGATCATATAAAAATGCTGTTAAAACATTAAGTAATTTTTATATCATCATTGTTTTTTTGTTTTACTATAAAATTGTCATTTTACTAAGGTTGCCTCTGTGGTTTTGAGTGCCTACCTGGTATAATCTATTATATTGGTGTTTGCTACTTTAAGGAGGTTGGCTGCCTCTTCACCAGGTGGCTGCTGATCCACAGGTGCTAATCTACACAGACGAGCACAGCGCCAACAAGCCTTACTGTTCCTTTTGCACCGTAGATGGTAGTTAAAAACCACTTATTCAATCGTACATTTAATTTGACACAACCAAAGGTGGTACCAGTGCAGTCAAGATATTCCGGGGTATTCTCAAACTCTGTAGTCATAGGATGTAACATACAAGGAGAGAAAAATTTAGCTCAATAGTATAATACAATTTAACAACTTTAATAGTAATACACAATACAATGCATGTACAATACAATACAATGCCTGCACATTTCTTTAAAAAATAAGTAACTTATCTGAATGGTGGAATTCGGTCTGTTTCCCTCAGTGTGCTTCGTCCCTCATGCGTGCAGCTGGACTTCATCAGGAATCAGGCTCGGCACTGCCCGCTCAGCAAAGGGATGCAAAGCAGGGAGGCACCGGACTGGAGAGGCGCTCTCCCTGCTTTGCATCCCTGCTGCTGCGCCTGCCTTCTTTGCTGCTGCTACCGCTGCTGTGCCAGTGTGTGTCACACTGACAGGCAGTAGAGATGGCTACTGAGTTTCTGTCTCAACACAATGACTCGAATCTGGGGATGGCCATCGACCATCAATGATTCAAAATCATTGATGATTTATGGCTGATGTAGAACCAGATGGTTTCCCTGCAGCGATGGAAAGGTATAACCAAATACTTACTTTTTTTTTTAATGTGGTGCCAGAACATGGAGCATAGCTCCGACACCCGCTAAGCCCCGCCCCTGGTTTTTCATTGGTCCCCGGACCAGCCAGCACCTTTCAGTGGTGGCCATCGAGTGGTGCAAACCATCGATGGTTCACCATAGATGGTTTATGTACCATCGATGATTATCATCAGTGGTATCATCGATGGCAACCATCGATGGAAACCCCACCAATGGCCATCCCTACTCAAATCATTTAGAAATTCGAATGATTCGAGTCACTCATAGTTTGGTGTGTTGAGACAGTGACAAAGCCTAATATATATCCTATATTAAACACTATAAAAGGTTGAGACACAGTACGCAATTGGCGTATGGGGTACCGTAAGGGTACGCACTTAGCGTAGCAAACGCTCGGCCGTGATCGAGACGCACATGCGGCACGCTCGCTCACAGCTTAATGCGTGGTGTCGAGCACGCTATAGGCGAGTGACAACCGTAATGCTATGCTATCAGCGTAGCGGACGCTCGAGACCACGAGGAGATCACGAGCGGCGCAGACGCTCGCAAGATGACACACACAGAAAGGATATTCTTATACTGTAAACCTTGTACTGAAACACTGTAGCGATATAACGCTGCTTAACCTTGATAACACTAAAGCTGTTTGAGCGATCGTGATCGCTCCTATTACCCACTGCAATGTAATAAATACAAGATACCGTGCTAAGGATCCAACACCTTTACTAACGAGCTTTTAGTTATATTGAAAAGAGAAACAGTTAACAAGTCATACACTACAGACTAACATATAATTCTAACAGGATATCTAGACAGAAATATACGCAAATAGTAAACGATCGCAAATACAAATACATAGACTAAGTATGAATGGCTAACATTACACGGGTAACAAAGTGGCAACAGAGAAACATACCATACGGGGAACACTCGCAGGCGCAACCGGAATCCAGTCCTCCAATTATCAGCGATAACTGTTGAAGAGAGAGTACTGGCCGGTCTGGGGACAGTGACCCTTATATACACAACATACAGTGTACTTCAAAGGGCCCTACAACCTTAGTGTTCATTGGACACAGGAATGTCTCTCTGCACTATATCAAAAGGTCATAGGTTAGTTTGAACAGGTGGGCTGTGACTATTTCAAACAGCTCAGGTGGGTGGGAATCTCCGGATTCCCGCCGCATGGATAATGAACTGCAAATATAGAATATGTCCAGAAACTACTAATGGTCATAACTACACGCAGGAGCGATTAATCTTTACCTAACCAACACCGGATTATTGCTATTAAAATACTCTTCGGTTAGGTACCAGACACAGCTGTTCAACCTCAATCAGACCCTTTGTACCATGTAAAGAGGGATTCCCAAGTCCGTGAACAAGTTACATTAACCAAACTTACAGTTATTACTAAAGGGAACATTACCTATAAAACATGCTATTTGATTCTATCATTAAACGATTGAGTCGCACGCTAGACGCACACAAAGTCTACCGTAAATGCACATACCACGCGCTCGAGCGCATGGCCGAGGCGCCATCACGCGGCTGCGTATATCCGCACGCACGGGAGAGAATGTGCACGTGCAGCAGGCACGCGCATGAGGTGCATATATGGCAACGTGCAGTGTGATATTTTTCTGACTTTGACAGTCCACCCTTTGGCAGTCACCAATAACTGCCACTTCCTAAAACAGTTCAAAAAGAGAAAAATATATGTCATGTATAATACATTTCTATGATTGGGTAAGGGAGAAGAGAAGAAGGTGGGAAAAGGGTATGACCTAGTGAGATAGCAGAAGCATGTGTGTATGAGTCCATGTTTGAGGGGTCATGTATCATCGTGCCGTACGTGTTTTAAATCAAGCTTCGAGGTATTGCGAAGTATACATTTGAATTCCTTCTTATCCCGTGGTACGGGTCTGTGGATGGGCTGTCAAACTTTACCGAGCTCTTTTCGGCTTTTAGTTGCAACAAAATGGGGGAGCACATTTTAGTTGATGATACATGAATGGGGGGATTTGTGAGTGCTGATATCTGTGCCTGTATTCCCTATCGACTATGTGTGTCATCACCTGAAGGTTGTAGAGATGAAGATAAAAAGCAATTATGGTAAATGCAGTCGTAAACTATGTGAGTTTAATGTACATTTGCCGATTGAGGTCTTGTCTGATGTCTTGTCTCGATGTACATGTTGACTGTAGTCTCTTTGAGCTTTTGCCAAAATTGCGAGCAAAAGCTTTCTCAATGTCCATAGACTTACAAAAAATGTTGGGCTAGCGTAAAGTTAAAGTTACTAGGGATATGGGGGGTCTATGGCATAGTCCATCAGTTGTCTGTGTAAAAGGTTGTCAAATTCTTCTTCCAAGCGGATGTCTTTGTACCTTGGAGAAAAACAAAGGAGAAACGGGTGAAAGAAACGGACCGTGTAATCACATTTTCATCACAACATTGTCTCAATGGTTGGGTCGTAAATCAAACAAGTCGTTGTTATTACAGTATCTTCACTTCTTAAACTCATCACTCAGGCGCTACGTTTATACTTTGTTAAAACCCGAACGCATCTAAATATCAGACCGACCAATATGATGACACCCAGAATACACAATAGAAATTTCCCTACATCCATGATAATACCTTGGGTCCATTCTCCTAAACCAGAGAACCAATTTCGTGGGTTCAACCATGACACCCAACCGGTCAGCTCATTACCCACAGCGGCAAGGGTGAGATTGTGTTTCCTTCGGAACTCCCATTTTAATTGCAGAATGTCGTCCATCTTTTGGTCTATGACCTCGACCGGGTCCTCTGTGCTGTTTGTAATATACGTGCAGCACTTTATTCCATACTGAGTCGCTAGGGTAACACAATACCCGCCTGTCACAGCTGTGAGATAATTGAGAATCATCCTATGCTGAACCAGTTCTGTTTTGTAGGCTTGTAACTCTCTCCCAGTATACCTGAATGAGTCATCATACATTTCAGTGATATTGTCTAATAAATTTGCAAGCGCAGATATATATTTATAATTTATCACTCCTCTGGCGGTACGAGTGATATCTAACGCGATTAGGAATTGAATCCCGGTGGATTCATGGATCAGGTCAGAGGCCGGATGCTCTGTTCTTTCTATCAGGTGCCGTTTAACGATGTGCTCGTAATGAGTGTGAGTATAAGGAGCTTGGGCACTGCGGTGAATATCTTTCATTTTAGTGTGGGGTACAGTCATTACCTCAGGCAGTACTTTTCCAATATAACATAACCCTTCTGAGTTTGGGGCAAGCCACTTATACGGCTTCCTCCCACATATGAAATATGCATCATCGGGGAGAACATATGGGACGGAATAGGACATTACCATATTACAAATTTTCCATATGAAATCCCCTAACCCTAATTCTCCCATCTGTTTAGTACACGTATCTGTTTGTACGATATGTGCACAGTATCCTGGTGATACTTCTCCAACTCTCATGATCCTACTTCCTAGGGTATACCTATATCGGAAATATTTTCCACTACCGGCTATGTGGCGTATAAGTTCTGTATCTGTAGGCATTCTATCGGCTCTGTATGAAAAGGTCATGGTTTGGTTGTTCCATGACACTTCCCAATTTCCCGGCTTTCGGGGATTGGAAATGTTAAAACATACTAGGGATCTATCCACATGATATTGGTGGAGCTTCAAACTAGGAGGACTGGAGATATTAAACCTCCTGTCCACCGGCCTCCCACCACTTAGCTCAAGTACCTCCCCTATAGTTAGAGGGAATGGTACTAACCCTGATTTGCTATGGCCTTGAGGTACTTGAGAGCATACCCAACAATCTGTCTGATTTAACACTTTACCCACTAAGGAGTGATAGTCACTCAATGGATGCCGGTCCATGTGGATATTAAAACTGGATTGGCATTTCTTGATACACCCATCCTCAACTACACTGTCACAGAGTCTACAGATACAGTTCTCTTCAGCTAACAATCCTTCACAATTCCTTCTATTGTCAATGCTACCAGATCGTTTTCTGATACTCGCCTTTACTCAGAGATTATGTTGTTCTTGGAAATCTACGCCTCCATCTCTGTCATCAGAACCCATTCCAGAACCTCTCTCGACCTCCATGGTACTCTCGCCGGAACAGACTGCTCTGGTCAACATCATGGTCAACAGGAAAATCCGGATCACAGTCTCTTGGGGCAAGTCCATCTTATAGGAGGAAATGGAGAAGAATGAAAAGGGGGGAAAGAAATAATTGAGGGAGATGGGATGGGAAGTGGAGAAAAACAATAAAAGGGAACAGGGAATCGACAACTGCCTCCGATCTTATTATTCTCAATGCTCAGGTGCCGTCTCAGTCCTCCTGAAACAGACACTCCAGTGATACAACTTCCTCTACCGTCTGTTCTTTATCACGGGACCTCTCTGGATCAGCAACCTTCTTACAATGGGACGAATGAACCCAAGTCTCTCTCTCGGCAACCTTCAATGCTGTCGTGCTAATCAATAAGACTTGGTATGGTCCTTCCCATCTGTCAATAAGGCAACCTGAGCGTAGAAAATTCTGTATCATTACATAATCCCTAGGTTCAATGTCATGACAATTACTATCTGGCAGATCAGGAATCACCAACTTCAAATTGTCATTCTGATTCCTTAGCTGTTTACTCATCTTAACCAAATACTTTACAGTCACTTCATTATTACACTTCAAATCATCCTGAGGGTTAATCATAACATGCGGTTGTCGACCAAACAGAATTTCAAAAGGGGACAGATTAAGAGGGGACCTGGGAGTGGTTCTGATGCTGTATAATACAATGGGCAAAGCTTCTGGCCATGTCAATCCTGTTTCTGCCATAACTTTGCTCAATTTATTTTTAATAGTGCTGTTCACTCTTTCTACCTTCGCACTCGCCTGGGGGCGGTACGGAGTGTGCAGCTTACTATTAATTCCCATCAACTTACACATTCCTTGAAAGACATCACCTATAAAATGGGTACCCCTATCACTTTCAATTATTCTAGGGATACCGTATCTACACACAAATTCCTGTACAATTTTCTTAGCAGTAAACATAGCGGTATTTGTGGCCGCAGGAAATGCTTCGACCCAATTTGAAAACACATCTATACAAACTAGTACATACTTCAAATTTCGACAAGGGGGTAATTGTATGAAATCAATTTGTATTACCTGAAAAGGGCCGCCTGTAGGTGGGATATGAGATGGTTCTGATGGTATTGCCTTTCCGATATTCTTCCTCAAGCAGGTGAGGCATGTCATTGCCCTTTTTCCCGCATGGGAAGAGAATCCTGGGGCGCACCAATATGCTCTTACCAACTTGCACATCCCTTCCTTGCCTATATGAGTCAGCCCATGTGCTGCTTCCGCTAAACTTGGAAGGTATGCTCTGGGTGCCACTGGTTTACCCTGCCCATCTGTCCAGTCCTGAGGACTCCTGGCCATATCCTTTTGACCTCCAAATTGCCTTTTCCTGTGGGGAACACAAATTTTGCATTTCACACAATTTCTGTGTGTTGACGGTATTAAATACCATCAGTTGTGTGGTGTCTGTCTGTCTGGGGGTACCAGCTGCTAACTTAGCAGCTTCGTCTGCTCGGCTGTTACCAAGTGATACCGGGTCTTGGCTATATGTGTGTGCTTTACACTTGATAACAGCCACTCTGTCGGGTTCCTGTATCGCTGTTAGAAGCCTTTTGATGTGGGCTGCATGCGCTACCGGTGTACCAGCTGCCGTCATGAAATTTCTGAGGCGCCATAGGGCTCCGAAATCATGGACCACTCCGAATGCGTACCTAGAATCCGTGTAGATATTGGCTGATTTGCCCTTAGCCAATTCACATGCTCTGGTTAGGGCAACCAGTTCAGCAACCTGGGCTGAGTGAGGTGGGCCTAGCGGTTCTGCTTCTATGGTGCCTTGGTCATCTACGACTGCGTATCCAGTACACAAGTCTCCCGAGTCCGTCTGTCTGTGACAACTACCGTCAGTGTAGAAAGTAACATCTACATCTTCCAGTGGGTTGTCACTGATGTCAGGCCTTGCCGTGAAATTTTGGGTCAAATATTCCATACAATCATGTGTGTCATCCTCTGTATTAAATCCTCCTTCACCATTACTCTCATCCTCCACCCTTTGTGCCTGTCCAGGCACACCTGGGAGATATGTTGCAGGATTTAATGCGCTGCATCTCCTTATGGTGATGTTTACGGGGGCCATCAGTGCCAATTCCCATCTTGTAAACCGCGCTGATGAGACGTGTCTGGTTTGGGCAGAATTTAGTAAGGCTGACACTGCATGTGGTGTATGGATTGTGAGGTTGTGTCCTAGCACTACATCTTCGCTTTTTGTTACTAGCAATGCTATTGCAGCAACACTTCGCAAGCATGTGGGGAGGGATCGCGCTACCGTATCTAGCTGAGCGCTGTAGTATGCTACCGGCCTGCTGGCATCACCATGCTTCTGGGTTAGGACACCTGCTGCGCACCCAGCACTCTCTGTTCCGTACAGCTCAAAGGGTTTCCCATAGTCTGGCATACCCAATGCCGGCGCCTGCGTTAGGCACTGTTTAAGTCTCTCAAATGCCATCTCGGATTCGTCTGTGTGCGAAATCCGATCAGGTTTGCTTGATGAGACCATCTCCTGCAAAGGCAAGGCCAGTATGGAAAAACCTGGGATCCAGTTACGGCAATACCCACACATTCCTAAAAGCGTTCTAATCTGTTGCTGGGTTTGTGGCAGGGTCATGTCACGAATTGCTTGAATTCTATCAGCGGTAAGGTGTCTCAGTCCTTGTGTTAGACAGTGTCCCAAATACTTCACACGGGTCTGGCATAATTGCAACTTGTCTTTGGAAACCTTGTGTCCTGTGTCTGAAAGATGAAACAGGAGCTGTTTCGTATCTCTCAGGGACGCTTCCAGTGAATCTGAACACAGTAGTAAATCGTCCACGTACTGGATCAATACTGATCCACTCTCTGGTTGGAAAGACTGTAAACAATCATGCAGAGCTTGTGAGAAAATACTTGGACTGTCTATGAAACCTTGTGGTAAGCGAGTCCATGTATATTGGACTCCTCTGTATGTGAATGCAAATAAGTATTGACTGTCAGTGTGCAGAGGTACCGAGAAGAAAGCGGAGCAGAGGTCAATTACAGTGAAAAATTTGGCAGTGGGAGGGATTTGCATTAGGATGACAGCTGGATTTGGCACTACTGGGAATTGACTCTCAACTATTTTGTTGATCCCTCTTAGATCCTGCACTAATCTGTAACCCCTCCCCCCACTCTTTTTAACAGGGAAGATGGGACTATTGGCAGTGCTGGACGTCCTTACCAGAATGCCCTGTTGTAGCAAGCGCTCTATTACAGGGTAAACTCCTAACTCCACCTTTGGCTTCAGAGGGTACTGTGGGATTTTTGGAGCTATCCTACCATCTTTTACTTGCACAACTACTGGGGCTACATTTGCCATCAATCCAGTGTCTTGTCCATCTTTGGTCCAAAGTGACTCCGGTATCTGGGAAATCATTTCTTCTACCTTGGACGGACACCTATTTACAACAATAGTGTGTGACATTAATCTTGTTGGGGAGTCTAACATATATTGTGCTTCCTGAGCGTGGTTTTCGGGTATGTCCAAGAACACACCTTCAGGAGTACAGTATATGACGCATCCCATTTTGCACAGTAAATCTCTCCCTAAGAGATTAGTCGGAGCCGATGCAGCCAGCAGAAAAGAATGCTTGGTATGCAAAGGCCCTATCGTAACCTCTGTTGGTTTGCTTAAAGGGTATTGTCGTACTACTCCTGTTACTCCCATGGCTGGAATTGTTTTACCAGTGGTTCTCATGCCCACTGTCGAATTTATCACTGACTTGGCCGCCCCCGTATCTACAAGGAAATTTAGAGATTTACCAGCTACATCAATTGTAACCTCGGGTTCACTTCCAAGGCTCGCAATCAATTTCACTGGCTGCAGATTACAGGTGTGACCACACTCCTATGGTGCGTGGTGACCTCCCTGTATTGCAGTGGCAGCTATTACCTGTGAAGGGGGTAAATGGGTATTATCAGAGACTTGCCAGTCTCTTTTTGGGGGATACCTTCTTGTTTCCCCTGCGTGTGGCTCATAACTCCGTCTCTGCGGTCCTTGATCCCAATTTCGTATGTCATGTCGTTGTCTAGGGTTTTTATGTGCATTATGTGAGTTATTTGTACAGTTACGTGCAAAATGTCCTTCCCTGTTACAATTGTAACATTTTACCACATGCGGCTTACCACCAGGGGTTTGTGATCGGGACTGAGGCGGCCTTGTTGTGAGGGCCTGGATACTTATTGCCATCAGTCTATCACTTTGTGACTCCCTGCGTCTTGTGATGTTCCTGTCGTGCCCAACAGCAGTCTCTCTTAAGGCGGCCACCGACATACCTCTCCAGTTAGGTTGAGTAGTTTGTACTCTACTCCTAAATACCTCCTTTAATCCGTCCATCAAGACGGACACCGCTACCTCTCTATGGTGTATATTTGCCTCAATGTCCACGATCCCAGTATATTTAGCCATTTCCTCCAATGCCCTGTGGAAATAGTCAGGGGCAGTTTCCCCTTCCATTTGTTTAATGGAGAATATTTTGTTCCATTTTACTACAGCTGGGAAGTATATTACCAACTGCAGATTGATTCTGGTTACATTGTCTTGATTATATTCATCCGTAAGGGGTACCTCCTCATCTAATTTACAGTCGGCTATAAACTTTATGGGGTCAATACTAGAGGGCAGACATGCCCGCAGTAGTGTCCGCCAATCTTTGTTGTTAGGTTCAGTGGAGTTACCTAGGTCCTTAATGAACCTCTGGCATGCGGCTAAATCTTTTCTGGGATCAGGAAATTCAGACAAAATTGTTCTTAATTCTGCTCGGGACCAGGGACAGTGCATAGCAATATTCCTAATGGGTGTGGCTCCATTTGTGTCAGTCATACCATTGGGGACCGCTATTACTCTAACAGGGTTAATATTAATTACTTCACTCTGGTTTGATTCTTCAGTGTATGGTGCAATAGTTTCAGCATATTGTACAGTGCCGTACTTACCTGTAGACACAACCTCACCTGTCCCTGAGCTATGGGCTTTAGATGCCAATCTTACTGGTTGGGCGATGCCCACTGAAGTATCGCTTATGGTGGCCGCTAGAGAGAGAGCTGAAATCGTAGTGGGCTCATCTTCTTGGTCGTATTCCTGGGGGAAGTTTAACATAGGATACAACTTGCATGGGTTAGCGTTAGTATCAACATTTGCATTAACTTTTATCTTAACCTTATCACTACTACATTGATTAAGTGCACTCTTATCGTACACCCGCATGTCATTCTCTGTAGCCACTTTGTCCCCTACTATATATGGTGGTGGTGCCGTTGCTACTAGATTTCTACCAGGATTTGGAATTGCTTTCTGAGCTAATTCCTGTTGTATTTCACTTTCCTGTTGCCATATCTGTAAACAATCATAATGTCTAATCCTCTGCTTTGCAGATTTTATTAGACCTATCCTTTTTCTTAGATTCTGCAATACATCAGGGTTCAGACTGCCTACCCGGGGAAACTGTTCCCCATCATCCTCTGTCATACGTTCCCATTCTTTGCATAATACCTGTGTGTGTGATCCGTATTTTTCACACATTATATACCGTGCGGACCCTTTGGGCCAGCAACTACCAACGTGAACCCTTGTTGGACGGCCCTTCTTTGAACAACTGGCCCCCATCGTTTGCAGATATTGCTGTCTTAGCTAATTCTTACAAACAGACCAGCTTGCCCGCGGTAAGGCGACGGTGAAAGTTCAACTAGTGCCTTCACTCACTTCCGTCCTGTAACCTCTATTTACTGGGGCGCGTGGGAGTATGCTACCCTCCCCAGTAAGTATTGGTTGTTAGATTTCCTGAGTGAACAGCGAAACTCCCTTAAAATAACAAACACCTACACAAATCACGTTAGAATGTACAAATAGCGTTTATGATCCCACAGTAAATTTTTAATGGGTATCAAGGTAACAAACTAATGCACACAATTACGTGCGGTACAGTCGCACTGCGTATAAGTAACTATTACTTATCCGCCTTACGACCAGCGGAATCGATTGTTTAGGCTGCGAAACCTTCAGCCGGAGCTTTAACTTGACTATATGGGTGCTACGCCAAACCCCCGGGGCTGCGCTTAAATACCTCGCAGTCCTTTTGTCTGCGGAAACTACTTGCTCCTTTACCTTATACAATGTTAACGCGGGTGAGCTAGTCCCACGCCACCAAGTGTCCACTCACCTGATGTGGTCTCCGACGGGATCCCGATTTGTGGGTTCACAAAAGTAATACCTTAAGTTCCACACTCACTCCTACCCACTCATATATACACTGATCTTTTTCTGTACAGAAATTCCTTTCATACAGGTAGGGGTCTAATCCCTGGGTTTTGCAGTAGAAAAAGGTTTTCTTTTAACTAATACTTTTTTTTGGAAAAACTGAACAACCGTGTGCTATTATCAGGTGGCTGTACTATACCGCCCACCCTAAACAAGGTTATTGTGTGATTTGAGTCTCAGTGGGCATATCCGTACGCTCCGTTGCGTAAAACACGCCCCGTGCGTATGCCTTTGCGTCACGTACGTGATCTCGCACGTTGTCCGAGACACGTATGCACAAAGTGCAGATTATTCCCACAGCGACACAATCAACACGCTTCTATCAATGTAAACGATATTCAACTATGATCGCTTACCGTACACCACACAGTATTTGCTATGCTGTGTGCGTGTCCTTTACAATTATTTCCTTAAAAATTATCCTATTTAATCTCAACTAAATAGCACCAGATTTCTTCAGCACGTGTCTAATAATCAATTCTAATGGCAACAAGAAAGTGAGCTGCAACAATGTAGATGTGTGCGTGCATGTGTGCGTATGCAAAAACAGAATAAAACAGTTTTAAAAGACAATAGCGTATTGTTCTTACCTCCGGTTCCGGATTCCTTCAGCACTCCTTACTAAGCGAAGCGGACGCTTATCTGGTCAGCACTACGAGGGATACCACCTTCCCGCCCTTTGCTGACCGATAATGTCTGCTAAAGTTACCTAGTGCAGATATGTGAAGAGCGGAGGAGCCCCCAATTGACAAAGCCTAATATATATCCTATATTAAGCACTATAAAAGGTTGAGACACAGTACGCAATTGGCGTATGGGGTACCGTAAGGGTACGCACTTAGCGTAGCAAACGCTCGGCCGTGATCGAGACGCACATGCGGCACGCTCGCTCACAGCTTAATGCGTGGTGTCGAGCACGCTATAGGCGAGTGACAACCGTAATGCTACGCTATCAGCGTAGCGGACGCTCGAGACCACGAGGAGATCACGAGCGGCGCAGACGCTCGCAAGATGACACACACAGAAAGGATATTCTTATACTGTAAACCTTGTACTGAAACACTGTAGCGATATAACGCTGCTTAACCTTGATAACACTAAAGCTGTTTGAGCGATCGTGATCGCTCCTATTACCCACTGCAATGTAATAAATACAAGATACCGTGCTAAGGATCCAACACCTTTACTAACGAGCTTTTAGTTATATTGAAAAGAGAAACAGTTAACAAGTCATACACTACAGACTAACATATAATTCTAACAGGATATCTAGACAGAAATATACGCAAATAGTAAACGATCGCAAATACAAATACATAGACTAAGTATGAATGGCTAACATTACACGGGTAACAAAGTGGCAACAGAGAAACATACCATACGGGGAACACTCGCAGGCGCAACCGGAATCCAGTCCTCCAATTATCAGCGATAACTGTTGAAGAGAGAGTACTGGCCGGTCTGGGGACAGTGACCCTTATATACACAACATACAGTGTACTTCAAAGGGCCCTACAACCTTAGTGTTCATTGGACACAGGAATGTCTCTCTGCACTATATCAAAAGGTCATAGGTTAGTTTGAACAGGTGGGCTGTGACTATTTCAAACAGCTCAGGTGGGTGGGAATCTCCGGATTCCCGCCGCATGGATAATGAACTGCAAATATAGAATATGTCCAGAAACTACTAATGGTCATAACTACACGCAGGAGCGATTAATCTTTACCTAACCAACACCGGATTATTGCTATTAAAATACTCTTCGGTTAGGTACCAGACACAGCTGTTCAACCTCAATCAGACCCTTTGTACCATGTAAAGAGGGATTCCCAAGTCCGTGAACAAGTTACATTAACCAAACTTACAGTTATTACTAAAGGGAACATTACCTATAAAACATGCTATTTGATTCTATCATTAAACGATTGAGTCGCCCGCTAGACGCACACAAAGTCTACCGTAAATGCACATACCATGCGCTCGAGCGCATGGCCGAGGCGCCATCACGCGGCTGCGTATATCCGCACGCACGGGAGAGAATGTGCACGTGCAGCAGGCACCCGCATGAGGTGCATATATGGCAACGTGCAGTGTGATATTTTTCTGACTTTGACAGTAGCCCCCAATAGCCTCTCTCAGTCAGTCTCAGTGATTGGGTGGCAGTACTCCTGGCTGACACCCACTGGGAGGAAGCAGTGTGATGCTGCTCAGTGTCAGGGCTGTTGCTGCTGTGCCTGACTTCCTGTGACACTGAGTTGAGACAGTGCACAACTCAGTGGAGACTCATCAGATTCATTACTGATTTATTCAGTGCAGCTGAATAGCTGACACAGTACCAGAGGTATGAGTCACTGAGCACTGACTGCCTGTGAGACAGTGCACACTCAGTGGAGATGGATCAGATTCATAACCAATTCATTCAGTGCAGCTGAATAGCTGACACATTGGGGGAGATGTACTAAGCCTGAAAAGTGATAAATATCACTGTTATAAAGCACCAGCCAATCGGCTCCTAACTGCCATGTCACAGGCTGTGTTTGAAAAATGACAGTTAGGAGCCGATTGGCTGGTACTTTATCACAGTGATATTTATCACTTTTCAAGCTTAGTACATCTGCCCCATTATAAGTCATTGAGCACTGACTGTCTGTGAGACCGATGTACACTCAGTGGAGATGGATTGGATTCATTGATTCATTCAGTGCAGCTGAATAGCTGACCCACTCCCAGATGTCTGAGTCAGGTGCCGATCATTGGGTTGACCCTGTCTAGGTCGACAGTCACTAGGTTGACCACTTAAGGTTGACAGTGAGTAGGTCGACACTGAAGGTCGACACGTGACTAGGTCGACATGGTCATTTAGTCGACACATTTTTTCATTTTGGGTGGGTGTTCTTGACCCGAATTTCCTTCTAGGAACACCGACAGATGAAACACCTTTGCTCACCATGCCTCGGGCATGGTGGCTCGCTATGCTCATCACATGGTTTATAACCAACTTTCTGCAGTGGGGTACACTGGTATTCCACAGGGAATAGCATCGGGGTGTAGAGTTGGATCTTGATCCGAGGCAGCAACAGGCTAAAGCTTTGACTGTTCCCAGGATACATTGCACCGCCTCCAGGCACTGGAGCTCAGTTTGTAAGTTGGTCACTAACAGGTGGGGCTGAGCTAGGCAGCCCTGAAAAGAGCTTTTTTAGAAGACTTCAAGGGCCGCAGCACTATTTATGTCGGCCTGACATTCTGTGCTGCGGCTCCATCACCTCCCCCAGCAGCGCTGCATACTCCCGCAGCCTGGTTCCCCGGTACTTGCAGCGGAGGCGCACAGGACTTCAGGCACACACCGCTGATGCTCTCCTGGATCGCATGGATGCACATCAGGGAGGACATAAGAGGGCCCCCTAGGTGGGACCCACCGGTAAATCGCGGTCCGGTCGCGGTCCCAGGAGATGGACCATGCCATTGGCGTGGACAATGTACTGCACAGGGACCCCACTATATCCACCAGGGCAGGGAGCACAGGGCAGATTTACTAAAATCTGTTTACAATAGGCTCCATAGTACCCGGTGGTGAAGTCCAGCATAGGGGATAAGGCACTGACCTGTAGCCCCTCTCCCAGCTCCATCTACTGCTGGTGTTCCCGCCCTTGAGCTGCATCTCTCTCTCCCTCACTCTCTGACAGAGATTTTGACGCCATCTTCACTACTAGCTGGGCTGATCTTCGGGACTGCAGGGCTCTATCTCCTCTGCAATGCCGCCTATCTCATCAGCGTTGTGCTTTTACAGACACTTAAGTATTCTACATGTCATTTTAGACAGTGTTAGTTAAGAACAAGTGTACTGCTAGCTGAATATTTGGTACAAGTATTCTGTGATATACATCCAGTATCTACTGTGCATTGGGGGTAATTCAGACCTGATCAAGGCCCTCATTCCGAGTTGATCGCTCGCTAGCTACTTTTTGCAGCCGTGCAAACGCATAGTTGCTGCCCACGGGGGAGTGTATTTTCGCATTGCAAGTGTGCGATCGCATGTGCAGCCGAGCGGGATGAAAACGTTTTTTGCAGTTTCAGAGTAGGTGTGAACTTACTCAGCCTTTGCGATCACTTCGGCCTGTCCGGTCCCGGAATTAACGTCAGACACCCGCCCTGCAAACGCCTGGACACGCCTGCGTTTTCCCTACCCTTCCCAGAAAACGGTCAGTTGACACCCATAAACGCCCTCTTTCTGTCAATCTCCTTGCGATCACCTGTGCGAATAGATTTGTCGCTAGAAGCATTGCCCAGTAACGATGCTGTTTGTACTAGTGATGTGCACCGGACATTTTTCTGGTTTTGTGTTTTGGTTTTGGATTCGGTTCCTCGGCCGTGTTTTGGATTCGGAGGCGTTTTGGCAAAACCTCACCGAAATTTTTTTGTTGGATTCGGGTGTGTTTTGGATTCGGGTGTTTTTTACAAAAAACCCTAAAAAAACAGCTTAAATCATAGAATTTGGGGGTCATTTTGATCCCATAGTATTATTAACCTCAATTACCATAATTTCCTCTCATTTCCAGTCTATTCTGAACACCTCACAATATTATTTTTAGTCCTACAATTTGCACCGAGGTCGCTGGATGGCTAAGCTAAGCGACACAAGTGGCCGACACAAACACCTGGCCCATCTAGGAGTGGCACTGCAGTGTCAGGCAGGATGGCACTTCCAAAAATTGTCCCCAAACAGCACATGATGCAAAGAAAAAAAGAGGCGCACCAAGGTCGCTGGATGGCTAAGCTAAGCGACACAAGTGGCCGACACAAACACCTGGCCCATCTAGGAGTGGCACTGCAGTGTCAGGCAGGATGGCACTTCAAAAAAATTGTCCCCAAACAGCACATGATGCAAAGAAAAATTAAAGAAAAAAAAGGTGCAAGATGGAATTGTCCTTGGGCCCTCCCACCCACCCTTATGTTGTATAAACTAGAGATGAGCGGGTTCGGTTCCTCGGAATCCGAACCCGCCCGAACTTCATTTTTTTTTACACGGGGCCGAGCGACTCTGATCTTCCCGCCTTGCTCGGTTAACCCGAGCGCGCCCGAACGTCATCATCCCGCTGTCGGATTCTCGCGAGGCTCGGATTCTATCGCGAGACTCGGATTCTATATAAGGAGCCGCGCGTCGCCGCCATTTTCACATGTGCATTGAGATTCATAGAGAGAGGACGTGGCTGGCGTCCTCTCCGTTTATAGAGAAGAGAGTGAGACTAGAGTAGAGAGAGACACAGTAGTAATTTTGGGGAGCATTAGGAGGAGTACTACTACTTGCTGAAGTGATAGATAGATAGTGTGACTGTATAATGTATATCTGACTTGTGGGGGAGACACTGACAGTGGGGAGCAGTTAGAGTCTGAGAGCAGGACTCAGGAGTACATATAACGTACAGTGCACACTTTTGCTGCCAGAGTGCCACACTGCCATTGTGACCACACTGACCACCAGTATAATATATATTGTGATTGTCTGCTTAGGAGTACTACTTGCAAGTTGCTGATAGTGTGACCAGTGACCTGACCACCAGTTTAATAATCACCACCAGTTTAATATATATATATATATATATATATATATATTTGTATATAATATATATATAATATTGTATACCACCTACCCGTTTTTTTTTTCTTTCTTCTTCTTTATACATACTACTATAGTAGCTTACTGTAGCAGTCTGCGGTGCTGCTGAGCTGACAGTGTCCAGCAGGTCCGTCATCAGTCATTACATAATAAATATATATACCTGTCCGGCTGCAGTACTAGTGATATTATATATATATATTGATTTCATCTCATTATCATCCAGTCTATATTAGCAGCAGACACAGTACGGTAGTCCACGGCTGTAGCTACCTCTGTGTCGGCAGTCGCTCGTCCATCCATAATTGTATACCACCTACCCGTGTTTTTTTCTTTTCTTTCTTCTTTATACATACTACTATAGTAGCTTACTGTAGCAGTCTGCGGTGCTGCTGAGCTGACAGTGTCCAGCAGGTCCGTCATCAGTCATTACATAATAAATATATCTACCTGTCCGGCTGCAGTACTAGTGTGATATTATATATATATATATTGATTTAATCTCATTATCATCCAGTCTATATTAGCAGCAGACACAGTACGGTAGTCCACGGCTGTAGCTACCTCTGTGTCGGCAGTCGCTCGTCCATCCATAATTGTATACCACCTACCCGTGGTTTTTTTTTTTCTTTCTTCTTTATACATACTACTATAGTAGCTTACTGTAGCAGTCTGCGGTGCTGCTGAGCTGACAGTGTCCAGCAGGTCCGTCATCAGTCATTACATAATAAATATATCTACCTGTCCGGCTGCAGCACTAGTGTGATATTATATATATATATATATATTGATTTCATCTCATTATCATCCAGTCTATATTAGCAGCAGACACAGTACGGTAGTCCATGGCTGTAGCTACCTCTGTGTCGGCAGTCGCTCGTCCATCCATAATTGTATACCACCTACCCGTGTTTTTTTTTATTCTTTCTTCTTTATACATACTACTATAGTAGCTTACTGTAGCAGTCTGCGGTGCTGCTGAGCTGACAGTGTCCAGCAGGTCCGTCATCAGTCATTACATAATAAATATATCTACCTGTCCGGCTGCAGTACTAGTGTGATATAATATATATATATATTGATTTCATCTCATTATCATCCAGTCTATATTAGCAGCAGACACAGTACGGTAGTCCACGGCTGTAGCTACCTCTGTGTCGGCAGTCGCTCGTCCATCCATAATTGTATACCACCTACCCGTGGTTTTTTTTTTTTCTTTCTTCTTTATACATACTACTATAGTAGCTTACTGTAGCAGTCTGCGGTGCTGCTGAGCTGACAGTGTCCAGCAGGTCCGTCATCAGTCATTACATAATAAATATATCTACCTGTCCGGCTGCAGTACTAGTGTGATATTATATATATATATATTGATTTCATCTCATTATCATCCAGTCTATATTAGCAGCAGACACAGTACAGTAGTCCACGGCTGTAGCTACCTCTGTGTCGGCAGTCGCTCGTCCATCCATAATTGTATACCACCTACCCGTGGTTTTTTTTTTTCTTTCTTCTTTATACATACTACTATAGTAGCTTACTGTAGCAGTCTGCGGTGCTGCTGAGCTGACAGTGTCCAGCAGGTCCGTCATCAGTCATTACATAATAAATATATCTACCTGTCCGGCTGCAGTACTAGTGTGATATTATATATATATATATATATATTGATTTCATCTCATTATCATCCAGTGTATATTATAGCAGCAGACACAGTACGGTAGTCCATGGCTGTAGCTACCTCTGTGTCGGCAGTCGCTCGTCCATCCATAATTGTATACCACCTACCCGTGGTTTTTTTTATTCTTTCTTCTTTATACATACTACTATAGTAGCTTACTGTAGCAGTCTGCGGTGCTGCTGAGCCGACAGTGTCCAGCAGGTCCGTCATCAGTCATTACATAATAAATATATCTACCTGTCCGGCTGCAGTACTAGTGTGATATAATATATATATATATTGATTTCATCTCATTATCATCCAGTCTATATTAGCAGCAGACACAGTACGGTAGTCCACGGCTGTAGCTACCTCTGTGTCGGCAGTCGCTCGTCCATCCATAATTGTATACCACCTACCCGTGGTTTTTTTTTTTCTTTCTTCTTTATACATACTACTATAGTAGCTTACTGTAGCAGTCTGCGGTGCTGCTGAGCTGACAGTGTCCAGCAGGTCCGTCATCAGTCATTACATAATAAATATATCTACCTGTCCGGCTGCAGTACTAGTGTGATATTATATATATATATATATTGATTTCATCTCATTATCATCCAGTCTATATTAGCAGCAGACACAGTACAGTAGTCCACGGCTGTAGCTACCTCTGTGTCGGCAGTCGCTCGTCCATCCATAATTGTATACCACCTACCCGTGGTTTTTTTTTTTCTTTCTTCTTTATACATACTACTATAGTAGCTTACTGTAGCAGTCTGCGGTGCTGCTGAGCTGACAGTGTCCAGCAGGTCCGTCATCAGTCATTACATAATAAATATATATACCTGTCCGGCTGCAGTACTAGTGATATTATATATATATATATTGATTTCATCTCATTATCATCCAGTCTATATTAGCAGCAGACACAGTACGGTAGTCCACGGCTGTAGCTACCTCTGTGTCGGCAGTCGCTCGTCCATCCATAATTGTATACCACCTACCCGTGGTTTTTTTTTTTCTTTCTTCTTTATACATACTACTATAGTAGCTTACTGTAGCAGTCTGCGGTGCTGCTGAGCTGACAGTGTCCAGCAGGTCCGTCATCAGTCATTACATAATAAATATATCTACCTGTCCGGCTGCAGTACTAGTGTGATATTATATATATATATATTGATTTCATCTCATTATCATCCAGTCTATATTAGCAGCAGACACAGTACAGTAGTCCACGGCTGTAGCTACCTCTGTGTCGGCAGTCGCTCGTCCATCCATAATTGTATACCACCTACCCGTGGTTTTTTTTTTTCTTTCTTCTTTATACATACTACTATAGTAGCTTACTGTAGCAGTCTGCGGTGCTGCTGAGCTGACAGTGTCCAGCAGGTCCGTCATCAGTCATTACATAATAAATATATATACCTGTCCGGCTGCAGTACTAGTGATATTATATATATATATATTGATTTCATCTCATTATCATCCAGTCTATATTAGCAGCAGACACAGTACGGTAGTCCACGGCTGTAGCTACCTCTGTGTCGGCAGTCGCTCGTCCATCCATAAGTATACTAGTATCCATCCATCTCCATTGTTTACCTGAGGTGCCTTTTAGTTGTGCCTATTAAAATATGGAGAACAAAAATGTTGAGGTTCCAAAATTAGGGAAAGATCAAGATCCACTTCCACCTCGTGCTGAAGCTGCTGCCACTAGTCATGGCCGAGACGATGAAATGCCAGCAACGTCGTCTGCCAAGGCCGATGCCCAATGTCATAGTACAGAGCATGTAAAATCCAAAACACCAAATATCAGTAAAAAAAGGACTCCAAAATCTAAAATAAAATTGTCGGAGGAGAAGCGTAAACTTGCCAATATGCCATTTACCACACGGAGTGGCAAGGAACGGCTGAGGCACTGGCCTATGTTCATGGCTAGTGGTTCAGCTTCAGAGATTAATTGCTTCTTTTTTGGTGGGGGTCCAAACCAACCCGTCATTTCAGTCACAGTCGTGTGGCAGACCCTGTCACTGAAATGATGGGTTGGTTAAAGTGTGCATGTCCTGTTTATACAACATAAGGGTGGGTGGGAGGGCCCAAGGACAATTCCATCTTGCACCTCTTTTTTCTTTAATTTTTCTTTGCGTCATGTGCTGTTCGGGGAGTGTTTTTTGGAAGGGCCATCCTGCGTGACACTGCAGTGCCACTCCTAGATGGGCCAGGTGTTTGTGTCGGCCACTAGGGTCGCTTATCTTACTCACACAGCTACCTCATTGCGCCTCTTTTTTTCTTTGTGTCATGTGCTGTTTGGGGAGTGTTTTTTGGAAGGGCCATCCTGCGTGACACTGCAGTGCCACTCCTAGATGGGCCCGGTGTTTGTGTCGGCCACTAGGGTCGCTTATCTTACTCACACAGCTACCTCATTGCGCCTCTTTTTTTCTTTGCGTCATGTGCTGTTTGGGGAGTGTTTTTTGGAAGGGCCATCCTGCGTGACACTGCAGTGCCACTCCTAGATGGGCCCGGTGTTTGTGTCGGCCACTAGGGTCGCTTATCTTACTCACACAGCTACCTCATTGCGCCTCTTTTTTTCTTTGCGTCATGTGCTGTTTGGGGAGTGTTTTTTGGAAGGGCCATCCTGCGTGACACTGCAGTGCCACTCCTAGATGGGCCCGGTGTTTGTGTCGGCCACTAGGGTCGCTTATCTTACTCACACAGCTACCTCATTGCGCCTCTTTTTTTCTTTGCGTCATGTGCTGTTTGGGGAGTGTTTTTTGGAAGGGCCATCCTGCGTGACACTGCAGTGCCACTCCTAGGTGGGCCAGGTGTTTGTGTCGGCCACTAGGGTTGCTTAGCTTACTCACACAGCTACCTCATTGCACCTCTTTTTTTCTTTGCGTCATGTGCTGTTTGGGGAGTGTTTTTTGGAAGGGCCATCCTGCGTGACACTGCAGTGCCACTCCTAGATGGGCCCGGTGTTTGTGTCGGCCACTAGGGTCGCTTATCTTACTCACACAGCTACCTCATTGCCGCCTCTTTTTTTCTTTGCGTCATGTGCTGTTTGGGGAGTGTTTTTTGGAAGGGCCATCCTGCGTGACACTGCAGTGCCACTCCTAGATGGGCCCGGTGTTTGTGTCGGCCACTAGGGTCGCTTAGCTTAGTCATCCAGCGACCTCGGTGCAAATTTTAGGACTAAAAATAATATTGTGAGGTGTGAGGTATTCAGAATAGACTGAAAATGAGTGGAAATTATGGTTTTTGAGGTTAATAATACTTTGGGATCAAAATGACCCCCAAATTCTACGATTTAAGCTGTTTTTTAGTGTTTTTTGAAAAAAACACCCGAATCCAAAACACACCCGAATCCGACAAAAAAAATTCGGTGAGGTTTTGCCAAAACGCGGTCGAACCCAAAACACGGCCACGGAACCGAACCCAAAACCAAAACACAAAACCCAAAAAATTTCAAGTGCACATCTCTAGTATAAACAGGACATGCACACTTTAACGAACCCATCATTTCAGCGACAGGGTCTGCCACACGACTGTGACTGAAATGACTGGTTGGTTTGGGCCCCCACCAAAAAAAGAAGCAATCAATCTCTCCTTGCACAAACTGGCTCTACTGAGGCAAGATGTCCACCTCATCATCATCCTCCGATTCCTCACCCCTTTCACTGTGTACATCCCCCTCCTCACAGATTATTAATTCGTCCCCACTGGAATCCACCATCTCAGGTCCCCGTGTACTTTCTAGAGGCAATTGCTGCTGGTGAATGTCTCCACGGAGGAATTGATTATAATTCATTTTGATGAACATCATCTTCTCCACATTTTCTGGAAGTAACCTCGTACGCCGATTGCTGACAAGGTGAGCGGCTGCACTAAACACTCTTTCGGAGTACACACTGGAGGCAGGGCAACTTAGGTAGAATAAAGCCAGTTTGTGCAAGGGCCTCCAAATTGCCTCTTTTTCCTGCCAGTATACGTACGGACTGTCTGACGTGCCTACTTGGATGCGGTCACTCATATAATCCTCCACCATTCTTTCCATGGTGAGAGAATCATATGCAGTGACAGTAGACGACATGTCAGTAATAATTGGCAGGTCCTTCAGTCCGGACCAGATGTCAGCACTCGCTCCAGACTGCCCTGCATCACCGCCAACGGGTGGGCTCGGAATTCTTAGCCTTTTCCTCGCACCCCCAGTTGCGGGAGAATGTGAAGGAGTTGATGTTGACGGGTCACGTTCCGCTTGACTTGACAATTTTCTCACCAGCAGGTCTTTGAACCTCTGCAGACTTGTGTCTGCCGGAAAGAGAGATACAACGTAGGTTTTAAATCTAGGATCGAGCACGGTGGCCAAAATGTAGTGCTCTGATTTCAACAGATTGACCACCCGTGAATCCTGGTTAAGCGAATTAAGGGCTCCATCCACAAGTCCCACATGCCTAGCGGAATCGCTCTGTTTTAGCTCCTCCTTCAATGTCTCCAGCTTCTTCTGCAAAAGCCTGATGAGGGGAATGACCTGACTCAGGCTGGCAGTGTCTGAACTGACTTCACGTGTGGCAAGTTCAAAGGGTTGCAGAACCTTGCACAACGTTGAAATCATTCTCCACTGCGCTTGAGTCAGGTGCATTCCCCCTCCTTTGCCTATATCGTGGGCAGATGTATAGGCTTGAATGGCCTTTTGCTGCTCCTCCATCCTCTGAAGCATATAGAGGGTTGAATTCCACCTCGTTACCACCTCTTGCTTCAGATGATGGCAGGGCAGGTTCAGGAATGTTTGGTGGTGCTCCAGTCTTCTGTACGCGGTGCCTGAATGCCGAAAGTGGCCCGCAATTCTTCGGGCCACCGACAGCATCTCTTGCACGCCCCTGTCGTTTTTTTTAATAATTCTGCACCACCAAATTCAATGTATGTGCAAAACATGGGACGTGCTGGAATTTGCCCACATGTAATGCACGCACAATATTGGTGGCGTTGTCCGATGTCACAAATCCCCAGGAGAGTCCAATTGGGGTAAGCCATTCTGCGATGATCTTCCTCAGTTGCCGTAAGAGGTTGTCAGCTGTGTGCCTATTCTGGAAAGCGGTGATACAAAGTGTTGCCTGCCTAGGAACGAGTTGGCGTTTGCGAGATGCTGCTACTGGTGCCGCCGCTGCTGTTCTTGCTGCGGGAGGCAATACATCTACCCAGTGGGCTGTCACAGTCATATAGTCCTGAGTCTGCCCTGCTCCACTTGTCCACATGTTCGTGGTTAAGTAGACATTGGGTAAAACTGCATTTTTTAGGACACTGGTGAGTCTTTTTCTGAGGTCTGTGTACATTTTCGGTATCGCCTGCCTAGAGAAATGGAACCTAGATGGTATTTGGTACCGGGGACACAGTACCTCAATCAAGTCTATAGTTGCCTCTGAATTAACGATGGATACCGGAACCACGTTTCTCACCGCCCAGGCTTCCAAGGCCTGAGTTATCTGCTTTGCAGCAGGATGACTGCTGTGATATTTCATCTTCCTCGCAAAGGACTGTTGGACAGTCAATTGCTTACTGGAAGTAGTACAAGTGGTCTTCCATCTTCCCCTCTTGGATGACGATCGACTCCCAGCAGCAACAACAGCAGCGCCAGCAGCAGTAGGCGTTACACTCAAGGATGCATCGGAGGAATCCCAGGCAGGAGAGGACTCGTCAGACTTGACAGTGACATGGCCTGCAGGACTATTGGCTTTCCTGGGTAAGGAGGAAATTGACACTGAGGGAGTTGGTGATGTGGTTTGCAGGAGCTTGGTTACAAGAGGAAGGGATTTAGTGGTCAGTGGACTGCTTCCGCTGTCACCCAAAGTTTTTGAACTTGTCACTGACTTATGATGAATGCGCTGCAGGTGACGTATAAGGGAAGATGTTCCGAGGTGGTTAATGTCCTTACCCCTACTTATTACAGCTTGACAAAGGCAACACACGGCTTGACACCTGTTGTCCGCATTTGTGTTGAAATAATTCCACACCGAAGAGGTGATTTATTTTGTATTTTGACCAGGCATGTCAATGGCCATATTCGTCCCACGGACAACAGGTGTCTCCCCGGGTGCCTGACTTTAACAAACCACTTCACCATCAGAATCCTCCTTGTCAATTTCCTCCCCAGCGCCAGCAACACCCATATACTCATCCTGGTGTACTTCAACAGTGACATCTTCAATTTGACTATCAGGAACTGGACTGCGTGTGCTCCTTCCAGCACTTGCAGGGGGCGTGCAAATGGTGGAAGGCGCAAGCTCTTCCCGTCCAGTGTTGGGAAGGTCAGGCATCGCAACTGACACAATTGGACTCTCCTTGGGGATTTGTGATTTAGTAGAACGCACAGTTCTTTGCTGTGCCTTTGCCAGCTTAAGTCTTTTCATTTTTCTAGCGAGAGGATGAGTGCTTCCATCCTCATGTGAAGCTGAACCACTAGCCATGAACATAGGCCAGGGCCTCAGCCGTTCCTTGCCACTCCGTGTCGTAAATGGCATATTGGCAAGCTTACGCTTCTCCTCAGACGATTTTAATTTTGATTTTTGGGTCATTTTACTGAACTTTTGTTTTTTGGATTTTACATGCTCTCTACTATGACATTGGGCATTGGCCTTGGCAGACGACATTGATGGCATTTCATCGTCTCGGCCATGACTAGTGGCAGCAGCTTCAGCACGAGGTGGAAGTGGATCTTGATCTTTCCCTATTTTAACCTCCACATTTTTGTTCTCCATTTTTTAAAGTGTGGAATTATATGCCAGTATCAATAGCAATGGCCTACTACTATATTTACTGTGCACAACTGAAATGCACCACAGGTATGGATGGATAGTATACTTGACGACACAGAGGTAGGTACAGCAGTGGCCTACCGTACTGCTATATATAGTATACTGGTGGTCACTGTGTCAGCAAACTGCAAAACTAAAATGCACCACAGGTATAGAATGTAGATGGATAGTATACTTAATGGATGACGACACAGAGGTAGGTACAGCAGTGGCCTACCGTACTGCTATATATAGTATACTGGTGGTCACTGTGTCAGCAAACTGCAAAACTAAAATGCACCACAGGTATAGAATGTAGATGGATAGTATACTTAATGGATGACGACACAGAGGTAGGTACAGCAGTGGCCTACCGTACTGCTATATATAGTATACTGGTGGTCACTGTGTCAGCAAACTGCAAAACTAAAATGCACCACAGGTAGAGAATGTAGATGGCTAGTATACTTAATGGATGACGACACAGAGATAGGTACCGCAGTGGCCTACCGTACTGCTATATATAGTATACTGGTGTTCACTGTGTCAGCAAACTGCAAAACTAAAATGCACCACAGGTATAGAATGTAGATGGATAGTATACTTAATGGATGACGACACAGAGGTAGGTACAGCAGTGGCCTACCGTACTGCTATATATAGTATACTGGTGGTCACTGTGTCAGCAAACTGCAAAACTAAAATGCACCACAGGTATAGAATGTAGATGGATAGTATACTTAATGGATGACGACACAGAGGTAGGTACAGCAGTGGCCTACCGTACTGCTATATATAGTATACTGGTGGTCACTGTGTCAGCAAACTGCAAAACTAAAATGCACCACAGGTATAGAATGTAGATGAATAGTATACCTAATGGATGACGACACAGAGGTAGGTACAGCAGTGGCCTACCGTACTGCTATATATAGTATACTGGTGGTCACTGTGTCAGCAAACTGCAAAACTAAAATGCACCACAGGTATAGAATGTAGATGGCTAGTATACTTAATGGATGATGACACAGAGGTAGGTACAGCAGTGGCCTACCGTACTGCTATATATAGTATACTGGTGGTCACTGTGTCAGCAAACTGCAAAACTAAAATGCACCACAGGTATAGAATGTAGATGGATAGTATACTTAATGGATGACGACACAGAGGTAGATACAGCAGTGGCCTACCGTACTGCTATATATAGTATACTGGTGGTCACTGTGTCAGCAAAATGCAAAACTAAAATGCACCACAGGTATAGAATGTAGATGGATAGTATACTTAATGGATGACGACACAGAGGTAGGTACAGCAGTGGCCTACCGTACTGCTATATATAGTATACTGGTGGTCACTGTGTCAGCAAACTGCAAAACTAAAATGCACCACAGGTATAGAATGTAGATGGATAGTATACTTAATGGATGACGACACAGAGGTAGGTACAGCAGTGGCCTACCGTACTGCTATATATAGTATACTGGTGGTCACTGTGTCAGCAAATTGCAAAACTAAAATGCACCACAGGTATAGAATGTAGATGGATAGTATACTTAATGGATGACGACACAGAGGTAGGTACAGCAGTGGCCTACCGTACTGCTATATATAGTTTACTGGTGGTCACTGTGTCAGCAAACTGCAAAACTAAAATGCACCACAGGTATAGAATGTAGATGGATAGTATACTTAATGGATGACGACACAGAGGTAGGTACAGCAGTGGCCTACCGTACTGCTATATATAGTATACTGGTGGTCACTGTGTCAGCAAACTGCAAAACTAAAATGCACCACAGGTATAGAATGTAGATGGATAGTATACTTAATGGATGACGACACAGAGGTAGGTACAGCAGTGGCCTACCGTACTGCTATATATAGTATACTGGTGGTCACTGTGTCAGCAAAACTCTGCACTGTACTCCTCCTATATAATATTAATTATACTGGTGGTCCCCAGTCCCCACAATAAAGCAGCACACTGAGCACAGATATGGAGTGTTTTTCAGGCAGACAACGTATACTGGTGGTCACTGTCAGCAAAACTCTGCACTGTACTCCTGCTATATAATACAGCTGCTCCCCAGTCCCCACAATTAAGCATTGTGAGTACAGATATATTATGCAGCACACTGAGCACAGATATGGTATGGAGCGTTTTTTTTCAGGCAGAGAACGCATAAAAACTGGTGGTCAGTTATCAGCAAAACTCTGCACTGTACTCCTCCTAACATCTGCTCCCCAGTCCTCCACACAATTAAGCAATAAAGCAATCAACTTCAACAATAAACGGAGAGGACGCCAGCCACGTCCTCTCCCTATCATCTCCAATGCACGAGTGAAAATGGCGGCGACGCGTGGCTGCTTATATAGAATCCGAATCTCGCGAGAATCCGACAGCGGGATGATGACGTTCGGGCGCGCTCAGGTTAGCCGAGCAAGGGGGGAAGGTTCGAACCTGCCTCGGACCCGTGTAAAAAGGGTGATGTTCGGGGGGGTTCGGTTTCCGAGAAACCGAACCCGCTCATCACTAGTTTGTACCCAGACGAAGCGCGTGCGCATTGCGGTGCATACGCATGGACAGTAGTAACCTGATTGCCGCACTGCGTTAATCGGCAGCATGCGATCAACTCGGAATGACCCCCCCATACCAGCAAATTTGTTAACAGTTGGGCAAATCCATGTGCACTGCAGGGTCGGCAGATATAACATGTGGAGAGAGAGTAAGATTTGGGTGGGGTGGAAATCTAAATTGCAGTGCTAAAATAAATCAGCCAGTATTTACTCTGCACAGAAACAAAATAACCCACCCAAATCGAACTCTCTCTGCACATGTTATATAATCCCCCCCCCCCCCTGCACTGCACTGCACTGCACTGTACTGCACTGCACATGGTTTTGCCCAACTGCTAACAAATTTGCTGCCACGATCAGGTCTGAAAATCGGCAGCAAGCGATCAACTCGGAATGACCACCCCATACCAGCAGATTTGTTAGCAGTTGGGCAAATCCATGTGCACTGCAGGGTGGGCAGATATAACATGTGGAGAGAGAGTTAGATTTGGGTGGGGTGTGTTCAAACAGAAATCTAAATTGCAGTGTTAAAATAAAGCAGGCAGTATCTACTCTGCACAGAAACAAAATAACCTAACTCTCTCTGCACATGTTATATAATCTGCCCCCCCCCCCCCCCTGCACTGCACATGGGGGGTCATTCCGAGTTGTTCGCTCATTGTCGATTTTCGCAACGGAGCGATTTAGGCAAAAATGCGCATGCCCATGGTACGCAGCGCGCATGCGCTAAGTATTTTAGCACAAAACTTAGTAGATTTACTCACGTCCGAACGAAGAATTTTCATAGTTGAAGTGATCGTAGTGTGATTGACAGGAAGTGGGTGTTTCTGGGCGGAAACTGACCGTTTTCTGGGAGTGTGCGGAAAAACGCAGGTGTGCCAGGATAAAACGCGGGAGTGGCTGGAGAGACGGGGGAGTGGCTGGCCAAACGCAGGGCGTGTTTGTGACGTCAAACCAGGAACGAAACGGGCTGAGCTGATCGTGTGTAGGAGTAAGTCTCGAGCTACTCAGAAACTGCTAAGAATTATTTATTTGCAATTCTGCTAATCTTTCGTTCGCTATTCTGCTAAGCTAAGATACACTCCCAGAGGGCGGCGGCCTAGCGTGTGCAATGCTGCTAAAAGCAGCTAGCGAGCGAACAACTCAGAATAGTGTATATACTATGTTGCACAGAATATGCAATTTGGTATTTTTATTGTGTGTTTCAGTTTTTCAGATATTGGGGTAAATTTACTAAGATTCGTGTTTTCCCGTTTGAGGTCAAAGTTCAATCACGAATGACATCGAAAGTGTAAATATGCAACTTTTTGAATTGATTACGACTAATTTACTAAGCTGCCGTATTCTGCATTTTCGGGTTTTCCGATGTCGATGTCATTCATTTTTTTTTGGCAGTGTTTTACGTGAGTGACTTGTAAAACACTGCCGACTTTAATACAATGAATCTCGGCCGGATCTGAGAGATCCGTACTGGGCTTCATTGTGCACTTTGTTTAAAAAATAAATAAAGTTTAAATGTAAAAAAAAAATTGCGTGGGGTCCCCCCTCCTAAGGCAAACCAGCCTCGGGCTCTTTGAGCCGATCCTGGTTGCAGAAATATGGGAAAAAAATGGACAGGGGTTCCCCCATATTTAAGCAACCAGCATCGGGCTCTGCGCCTGGTCCTGGTTCCAAAAATACGGGGGACAAAAAGAGTAGGGGTCCCCCGTATTTTTGAAACCAGCACCGGGCTCCACTAGCTGGACAGATAATGCCACAGCCGGGGGTCACTTTTATACAGTGCCTTGCGGCCGTGGCATCAAATATCCAACTAGTCACCCCTGGCCGGGGTACCCTGGGGGAGTGGGGACCCCTTCAATCAAGGGGTCCCCCCCCCCAGCCACCCAATGGCCAGGGGTGAAGCCCGAGGCTGTCCCCCCCATCCAATGGGCTGCGGATGGGGGGCTGATAGCCTTTGTGATAAGTGATTGATATTGTTTTTAGTAGCAGTACTACAAGGCCCAGCAAGCCTGCCCTGCAAGCTGGTACTTGGAGAACCACAAGTACCAGCATGCGGCGGAAAAATGGGCCCGCTGGTACCTGTAGTACTACTACTAAAAAAATACCCCAATAAAGACATTACACACACACCTTGAAAGTATAACTTTAATACATCCATCCACACCTCCATATACACATACTTACCTTATGTTCCCACGCAGGTCGGTCCTCTTCTCCAGTAGAATCCATGGTGTACCTGTAGAAAAAATTATACTCACATAATCCAGTGTTTTAGGCTCCTCGGTAAATCCTTTTGTAATCCACGTACTTGAAAAAATAAAAAAACGGATACCCGACCACGAACTGAAAGGGGACCCATGTTTTCACATGGGCCCCCTTTCCCCGAATGCCAGAAACCCACTCTGACTGATGTCTAAGTGGGTTTCTTCAGCCAATCAGGGAGCGCCACGTTGTGGCACCCTCCTGATTGGCTGTGTGCTCCTGTACTGTATGGGCTAAAACACACTACCCGGTTTTGGCCGGACGGCAAAAAGCCGGACAAAAGCTGTCCGTTTTTTTGCCGGCCGGCTGAGTTTTTGTGCTGAAACACACTACCCGGCTTTTGCCGGCCGGGAAAAAGCAGGACGGCTTTTTCCCGTGCCGGCATTGTAGTTAACAGTGTGAGGGCTAGGGTCCCTTCACACTGCACGGCCCCGGCCCGGCTGCCGGGTTGCAGCCGGGTCTCACCACTGGAAGGTCCGGCGGCCGGGCGGCCGCCGGGCCGTCTTTGGAGTCAGTAAACCATGTGTGCGAAGGGGAGCTTTCACACACAACGTTTTTTTCTGAAGCCGTGTCTGATGCTGCGCATGCGCACAGCATCACACACGGCTCAAAGCCGTCCTGTGTGACAGACACTGCCGGTTTCTCCCGGATGGCAAAAAGCTGGACAAAGTTTGTCCGGCTTTTTGCCATCCGGGAAAAACCGGCATGTGTGTTACAGCCCTTAGGGCTAAAACACACTACCCGGCTTTTGCCGGCCGGGAAAAAGCCGGACGGCTTTTTCCCGTGCCGGCATTGTAGTTAACAGTGTGAGGGCTAGGGTCCCTTCACACTGCACGGCCCCGGCCCGGCTGCCGGGTTGCAGCCGGGTCTCACCACTGGAAGGTCCGGCGGCCGGGCGGCTGCCGGGCCGTCTTTGCAGCCAGTGAACCGTGTGTGTGAAGGGGAGCTTTCACACACACAACGGTTTTTTCTGAAGCCGTGTCTGATGCTGCGCATGCGCACAGCATCACACACGGCTCAAAGCCGTCCTGTGTGCGAGACTCTGCCGGTTTCTCCCGGATGGCAAAAAGCCGGATAAACTTTGTCCGGCTTTTTGCCATCCGGGACAAACCGGCCAGTGTGTTACAGCCCTTTCACATGCAACAGCTTTTAGCCGGTTTTAATGCTGTGGTTATAAATTTGGATGAAGTAGGCATGTGCAGCAGCAGCAGCAGCAGCATTTCACAGTGTGTGTGTGACTGAGCAGCATTATCACATGGATCGCAAACGTATTATTGCGCTGTGGTTGTTATATCGTCGCCGACGAGCACAGAGGCATAAGCGGCTTTATTGGGTTCACCCAATAAACTTAAGAAGAGATGAACTGAATACATTCAACTCACTATTTGAAGACCTAAGAGCAGATGAGAATAAATTCTTCAATTATTTCCGCATGTCCTTGTCATCTTTTGACGAATTACATATGCGGCTGAGAGACCATATTCAACATGAGAACACTACAATGCGAAATTGTATTCCACCTGTTCAAATGTTAGCAGTTACACTGAGGTAAGTAAATCAAAGACATTTGAAAGTACAATGTTTTTATTTCACACTGAAAATGGACATATTTAAAGTATGAGCAATATTTGCAATTAACTTATATCCAAAACATTAGGTAACAAATGTAACAGACAGCCAACGGTGGAAATTAAATTGCATGTGTTATGCACCATGTGTGTGATTTGTAACAAATTTGGAAGAATCAGGGCTAGATTGGTATTTATAATGGGTGCAGTGATGAAAAGTCCACGGAACTGTATGAACCAGAAGACGGTGCAGGGGATGGAGTTTGAGAGGGACAACTTTGAGGGCTATTTATTGGAGGCATGTTTCCAAAATGTGGGTACAATTGAGATGTTAGCGGAGGTTGGGCTTGTTGCATAGGATTTTGGCCATAAGGTTGTTGTAGAGGCATTGCTTGCAATAGTGTTTGGTGCATTGGCATAGACTGATAAGGCAGGGGCGAAGGCTGCAAGGATCTCCGCTTTTGCTGATTTATATTAGAAATCAGTTGAAGAACCCCCATTTGGAACTGTAAGATTTCATCTTCGTCTAATTTCTCTAAAGCAGGCATGATCCCCTGAAAGAAAGATATATGACGATTTGGCTTTTCAGGTTCCAGAGCCTTTAGCAGTTTTAATTCTACTTCATCTGGCTTACGGCGGCGTGTTTGTGGTCGAAAACCACCATGTGTGGCACTGGCTGCTGGTGTTGGTAGAGTATCTGTTGTATTTTTGGGCTCATTTTCAGGAACTGAGTTTTCCCTAACAGCATCTTCAACTGGGTTATCTGGTATGACATCCTCCAGAGTGAAATTTTCTTCAGTATCCCGAGACACATACAATTTTTTTAAGAATTGCATCTGGTCATGAAACACATATTTCCTATGCTTCACTGCCCCAGCTCCAGATCTCTTGCTTTCTTCTATTTTTTTGAAAGACTTTGCAAAGGAGTCTCGAATATTGCTCCATCTTCTCATGACTTCTTTACCTAGAACAATATCATTCAATAACAATATAAATGTTTTTCATTTTGTAATGTTTACCAAAGTCCTACTGAGCAATTAGTTTGCATTTGTTCTTTTCAGATATCTGGCAAGTGGGTGCACTTTTACTGATCTACACTATAGTTATCGAATTGGAATTTCAACTGCAAATCAGATAATTAAAGAAGTTTGCCGAGCCATTTGGTCAGTCATGCAATCAGAATGTCTACCTACACCTACAAAAGAACACTGGCAATCGATAGCAGCTGATTTTGAGAAAAACGCAAACTTCCCACATTGCATAGGGGCATTAGATGGCAAACATATCCGACTAATTTGTCCATCCAGCAGCGGCTCAATGTACTTCAATTACAACGATTACTATTCTGTAGTGTTAATGGCCATTGCAGACTCCAAATACCGCTTTGTCTACGTGAATATAGGAAGTTTTGGTAAAGACTGCGACTCTGCTATCTGGAAAAGATCTAGTCTGTGGAGGTCAATTATAACAAACACACACCAACTTCCAGACGAGAAATGTCTACCAGGAACAGAAAGTCCTAAAGTGCCATATGTGTTTGTGGGTGACAAAGCATTTGCACTTCATAAGCATCTACTCCGACCTTATGGTGGGCCAAACCTGACGCAAGACAAAATAATTTTTAACTACCGCCTGAGTCGAGCCCGTAGATATGTGGAATGCTCATTTGGCATTCTAACTAATAAGTGGAGAATTTTCCATAGACCAATTAATGTCAATCCCGATTTTGCCGTTGACATTGTCAAGGCTTGTATAATTCTCCATAATTTTGTTAGGGCTAGAGATGGTTTTCAGATTGAGGACACTACATCAATAACAGGCTTGGAAGATTGGCAACGTGAACCCACAGCACGAGGAGGCATGACCGCAAACAACGTCAGACAAATATTTGCCAATTACTTTGTAACAGACATTGGAGCTGTGTCCTGGCAAAAGTCAAAAATCTGACTGTAGTCATTTTCATTAAACTGTGCTAAAAATGTAAACACAACAGGAGATTTACGGTCAGCTGGGCCCCAGTCGTGTTTCACACAGTCCTCCCGCACCTTGATTGATGACGTTCACCTGTCACATCAATGACCCGTGGTGCTCCCCAGTTTTGGTTTTGGTTATGCACAATGTCAGCAACAAGTGATATGTGTGCAAACGGAGTATTGCATATATACCTTATATACCCGCAAAGTCACTGTTCAACATGTGCGGTATTTTAGGCACAATTTGTTGGCACCTTAAAATTGTTTAAGTTGCCATACTAATGTCGCTCATCTGTGTATTTTATATGTTGTGCTTTTGTTTAATAAATCACGAAGATGTTGCGTTGTGCACCTAAACGTAGATGTGCTGCCTCATGTTACTTTGTGAATAAATTACTTTGTGTTCCCAAAAGCCTCTGAGTGCCATCACTTCTACAATTGTTCACTTTTCAAGCCTAGCACATGCTGGTCCAGGCCAGGATAACAGGGTAACTTGCGTGCATTTGAGTACCGAACTACCTGTAACAGTGTGTATGTATGTATGTATATATATATATATATATATCCTGAAGACAATATATAAATATTGAAACGTTGATGCAATAGCTACTTTGCTTTTGAAGTCTGTTTATTTGGTACGAGTGCCGCACCTTTGCAAACTCTATTTGTTCCCCCTGTGAGGGCACCGCCGCAGCTGCTGATCTAAGCATGGAGTGCCGGACCTGCGAATCCTATATATATATATATATACACACAACGAAGTCTGGTGCCACTCAAGGGTCTGCACAGTTAGTCCGACAGACAGTAGATGTTGTAGATCAACGTTTCCATTTCATGTCTAAATCGGCCTCAGTTTCACATCCTGATGACGATTTAGTCATTAAATCAAAACGTTGATTTACAAGATCCACTGTCTGTTGTACTAACTGCAGAGACCCTTGAGTGGCACCCGAGTTCGTAGTGTATTTGTGAGGTATCTTACCTGGGAGAGCACCTGGCCGGTACGGACTTTAGTGGGAGTAACGGTGGATGTACATTGTGTGTGTGTGTGTGTATATATATACATATATATATATATATATATATATATATACCAAGCGTTGGGTCCACACTCACGTTCTAAAATTTCATTGCTGGGGTGCCGTCCAAAACTGGAGATCTATTTAGAATCACCAGTATAATACACAAGCGAAGAAAATCCTGACAAAGGTCCAAGTGAGGACCGAAACGTCGATGCTCTGTCTGGTATGAACTTACAATAAATTTCTGCTTTAATGAAGACTGGTGAGTGCTCCCATTTTCTTCGCTTATATATATATATATATATATGTGGGATGCGGTCAAGATACCGCCGCCGGAATCCCGACTGCCACAATCCCAACATATTCTCCCTCCGTGGGTGTCCACGACACCCATAGAGGGAGAATATAATAGTGTGCCGAGCGTAGCGAGGCACCGTGCCCGCAGTGTGGCGAGCGAAGCTAGCCCGCAAGGGGCTGCGTTCCGCTCGCCACCCCTGTCGGGATTGTGTGGTTGGGATTCCGGCGTCGGTAAGTCATCAGCGGCATTGTAATGAGTCACTACAAGCTGCCTGTGTGCGTGTGCTGCCGCCGGAGAGGAGCAGCTCCGGGGGCAGGGGAGGAGGAGGGGGACTCTGGAGCTGCAGCAGCGCAGTGTAATTGTTGGTGGCGCTGCTGCAGTTGTCCCTCTCCTTCTGCATTGTCTGGACGCCGCCGCTGTGAATGCTGGGATGCGCCTCCCTCATCCCAGCATTCACAGCGGCGGCGGCCAGCCAATGCGGAAGGAGAGGGACAGCTGCATGTGATGCTGCCACCAAATACATAGCGCTGCTATTTGTCTATCTATCTATCTATCTATCTATCTATCTATCTATCTATCTATCTATCTATCTATCTAACTATCTATCTATCTATCTCTCCTGTTTACCTAATGTATGAAAGGTGGACTGGCTGCCGTAATGTGGAAAAAGGGAAATCCTGTCTGCCGGAATGTGTGAAAAGGGGGACTGGCTGCCGTAATGTGCAAAAACAGGGATTGTCTTCCGTAATGTGTAAAAGGGGGGACTCTGGGGGTCATTACAAGTTGTTCGCTCGCTAGGAAATTTTTGCAGCGCTGTGATCATGTTAAAACTTGGCCAAACTGTGCATGCATATGCACTGCAATGCGCAGGCGCGTCGTATGGGTACAAAGAGGATCGGTGCTGGCCGATAGATTTAACGAAGAATCCATTCGCACAGTCGATCGCAAGGTGATTGCCAGGAAGAGGGTGTTTATGGTTGGCAACTGACCGTTTTCTGGGAGTGTTTGCAAAAACGCAGGCGTGTCCAAGCGTTTGCAGGGCAGGTGTCTGACGTCAATTCCGGGACAAAAAAGACTAAAGTGATCGCAGTGGCTGAGTAAGTCCAGAGCTACTCAGAAACTGCAAAAACTGTTTTGGGGCCACTCGGCTGCAAAGGCGTTCCCACACTTGCCAAGCGAAAATACACTCCCCCATAGGCGGCGACTCTCTGATCGCAGCGCACCAAAAAGTTGCTAGCGAGCGATCAAATCCAAATGACCCCCCTCTGTCTGCCGTAATGTGTAAAAAGGGGAATCTATCCGCCGTACTGTGTAAAAGGGGCTCTACCTGGTGTAGTGGCGCTACTGTGTGGTGTAATTTAAATAATGGAGACTACTGTGCACCGTAGTATGAATTGGTATTCTTTTGTGGCCACACGCCTTCCCCATAAAGCCATGACCCTATATTTTTTGGAATGGCTGCGGCGCACACTGCCCTTATATTACATAAGTGTGGGGGGCGCTGATGCTGTTTTTTGCACACAGCGCTAAAATGTCTAGTTACGGCACTGGTGCACAGTTGCTTGACAAAGAAAACTACAACAAAAAAGTATTCCCAGTTTGGCCCAATAGAAAGTTGATTTGAAAAATGTACTGAGTCCGAAAAGAACACAAACACACACATATACATAGATATATAGACATATATATATATAAATGACACAACTGTATTATAAATCGAAACAATAAATCAAATACTAACCAAACAGTTCTTTATCATTCTCAGCAAGCTCATTGAAATCAGCTTTCAAATCACAGCAAAGCTCTTGCCAAGCCTTTCTGGTGGCATTTCTGTCTTTATAAATTTCAAGAGTTTTATCCCACAAAACTGGTCTGATTTCTACCAAGGAAATCAGTCTCTCAGTGTCAATATCTAGCTCTGCCATTTTCTCCAAACTACGCCTGCAGTGAGTGCACTGATGTGGGCGGGTTGTAGTGTTTTTATCAATAAACCATGTGATGTATGGGCGGGGAAACACATCGTTCCCGGCTAATAGCTGTTGTGTGTGTAAGCACTCATTGACAGTGCTTATACACTGAATCGGACGGACGGCAGGAGCACGGGCCGGCAGCCGGACTATTCAGTGGTGAGTCCCGGCTGTTACCCGGCAGCCGGGCCGGCACCGTGCCGTGTGTAAGGACACATTGCGCTGCATGTGTCTTTACATCACGGCAGCGGTTAAAAGCCGGCCGTGTGTTTGCCGGTCGACGCCAGCCGCCTCGTGTGTTTTAGCACTATGACAGGCGGCACACGGCAGTGTTACAATGTAGCGCCTATGCGCTCCATTGTAACCAATGGTGGGAACTTTCAGGTCAGCGGTTGACCGAAAGTGACCTCACCGCTGACCTGAAAGTTCCCACCATTGGTTACAATGGAGCGCATAGGCGCTACATTGTAACACTGCCGTGTGCCGCCTGTCATATAGTACAGGAGCACACAGCCGATCAGGAGGGTGCCACAACGTGGCGCTCCCTGATTGGCTGAAGAAACCCACTTAGACATCAGTCAGAGTGGGTTTCTGGCATTCGGGGAAAGGGGGCCCATGTGAAAACATGGGTCCCCTTTCAGTTCGTGGTCGGGTATCCGTTTTTTTATTTTTTCAAGTACGTGGATTACAAAAGGATTTACCGAGGAGCCTAAGACACTGGATTATGTGAGTATAATTTTTTCTACAGGTACACCATGGATTCTACTGGAGAAGAGGACCGACCTGCGTGGGAACATAAGGTAAGTATGTGTATATGGAGGTGTGGATGGATGTATTAAAGTTATACTTTCAAGGTGTGTGTGTAATGTCTTTATTGGGGTATTTTTTTAGTAGTAGTACTACAGGTACCAGCGGGCCCATTTTTCCGCCGCATGCTGGTACTTGTGGTTCTCCAAGTACCAGCTTGCAGGGCAGGCTTGCTGGGCCTTGTAGTACTGCTACTAAAAACAATATCAATCACTTATCACAAAGGCTATCAGCCCCCCATCCGCAGCCCATTGGATGGGGGGGACAGCCTCGGGCTTCACCCCTGGCCCTTGGGTGGCTGGGGGGGGGACCCCTTGATTGAAGGGGTCCCCACTCCCCCAGGGTACCCCGGCCAGGGGTGACTAGTTGGATATTTGATGCCACGGCCGCAAGGCACTGTATAAAAGTGACCCCCGGCTGTGGCATTATCTTTCCAGCTAGTGGAGCCCGGTGCTGGTTTCAAAAATACGGGGGACCCCTACTCTTTTTGTCCCCCGTATTTTTGGAACCAGGACCAGGCGCAGAGCCCGATGCTGGTTGCTTAAATATGGGGGAACCCCTGTCCATTTTTTCCCCATATTTCTGCAACCAGGATCGGCTCAAAGAGCCCGAGGCTGGTTTGCCTTAGGAGGGGGGACCCCACGCAATTTTTTTTCTGAAAATTTAGAACATTTCCCCCCCCCCCTTCCCACTGAAAAACATGCACGGATCTCATGGATCCGTGCATGCCTATACAAACACGGGATAAAAAAGCAGGTCTGTTTTTTTTTAGCACTTTTTCACGATTTGTATTTTATCACGGCAGTGTTTGGCTATTGTCGGCAGTGTTTGTGTTTTGCACTTTTTAGTAAATTCCCGATTTCTAGCAAATTGCAGGCGTATTTGACCGATGGTGTATTGATTCGTGATTTTTTCCTAGGACTTCCAAAATATTACTAATGCCCTCATCACTGCCGTGATTTTTGCTTAGTAAATTACCGAGATGACACTTTGATGAAAAAACGGCATCTCGGTCAAAATCGGGACCTTAGTAAATATACCCCTTTGTGTGTATCTGGCTCTATTGAACCTTTACGCCCTACGGCTACATTCCCTATAATGTCTGCTACACAGGGCGGAAAATCCGTGGATGCTTCTGCGTCCTGCAGTACTGGCGCCATGGATTTACCTGAGGGGGAAGTTATGGCTGCTGGTTCAGGATTGAGTGCCATACACCCAGTCTACCTGCAGTACCTGTGGCCAATAAAGACCCACCTTGGGCAGCGTTCTCAAGTATGCTAAGTACACTTGTGACACATCTTGCGCCCCCTGTGGGACCCCCTGTGCCATTGCAGCCACATATTGTCCCTGTAGTTAATCCGCCCTGGGCAGATACTCTGTCTACCCAGTTACAACAATTAAAACAATCCTTGGTTAGACAAAAGTCTAGCCCATGCCCCTCTGTGGACAAGGGGTCATCTAAAAGGGCCATTTCTTCCTCACAATACACTAATATTTTGGATAATTCTTCTGATGAGGATGGGGAATATACTGATCCGTCAGACACTGGTACAGTTGATTCTGATGAGGAATCTACAACTCAGTTTGATGTTCCTGACCTGGTAGAGGCTATTAAGTTAATTCTTAATATAGCTGATGACATTGAGCTTACTACTGCGTCTAAGAAACCTGATAAGTTCAAACGTCAGAAGGTTGCTAAGGTAGTCTTACCACATTCTGACCACTTAATTGACTTACGTCAGGAATCCTGGTCGTCGCCAGGAAATAAATTTTACCTGTCTAAAAAGATGCTAGCTTGTTATCCTATACCTGCGGAGTTGAGTAACAAGTGGGAAACTCCACTGCCGGTGGACTCTCATGTCGCCCGTCTTATGGTGTCATCTACTCTGCCTGTCACCACCGTCACCTCATTGAAGGAACCGTCGGATAAGCGTGTGGAGGGATGCCTGAAGTCTATTTATTCCCTCACTGGCGCTGTACATAGACTCACTATGGCAGCCTCCTGGGCTGTGAAAGGCATTGAAGCATGGATTCAGGCAATTAAGAATGAGCTGCCTCAGGATTTTTCTGACACTGCCAGACAATATCTGTCTTAAATTACCACAGCCTCCCACTATATTCAGGAGGCAGCCTCTGATGCAGGTGTAAAGGCGGCCAAGACATCTACTACATCCATCCTGGCTCATCGAATTATGTGGTTGAGGTCCTAGAAGTAGAAGGTGGATCTTGTCTCCAAAAAGACCTTCTAGGTGCTCCATTTTAAGGGAGACATCCTATTTGGGGAGGATCCGAACAAGATTGTAACTGACTTGGCTACTGCCAAGATTGAGTGTCTCCCAAATACTAATCCTTCTGTTTCTAAGGCTAGGAGTACCACCTTTCGTTCCTTTTGACCTCCAGGATAAGCAAAGGGTCAGGCGTAAATGGGTCCTTCCGCATATACTCAACCTCAAATCCTTGAACAAGTTTGTGAGAGTATCCAAATTCCATATGGAAACTCTGCGCTCTATAGTGCTGGCCATGGGACCCGAACACTATATGGTATCCCTGGATATACAGGATGCTTACCTGCACATGTCAGGAGTCGGCTTCAGTGGCATTTCACTTACCAGCGTGCTGGTGTGCAGGCCTCCAGAGGTCACGGCCCCAGTGTGCAGCTGCATGAATGCTCTGTTCGTGGGTGCAGTGCCCACTGTCATTGTGTACCCCTAAAGTCCATCCGGTATGTGCCCACCATCTGTGCAGCATGGGCGCCGCCATGAAACTTGCGGTCAGCTGACCTGTAACACTCAATCCTGCGCTGTGTCTGCATACATGATTCAAGTATCCAATGCCTGCTGACCATGGGGTATAAATCCAGAACATCGGCTCAGTCTCATCGCCTTGAACAACGCGTCACATCCAGTGTACAGCGTCTCCTGGCTCCAGTCTTCTGTCTCCAGTGATTTCCTTGCTCCAGTGTCCCTGTGGAACTACAGGCTCCAGCCATCCAGCTCTGCTACAACTCCTTCCACAGTCAGCTTCCACCTCTGCATGCAGTAAGAGAATCTCTCCAGGTGCTACTTACCATTCTCACCTGTGTGTTGTTTATCTGCGTTCAGCACTGTGCTATTCCATCTGGCACTTAAAACAACCAGCTTGCAAATTACAAACTGTCTCCTGCTTTGGCCTTGTTTGGCTTTGTGGACTTGTGCATATATACAGACTGTGTGAATCTATTGCTGTTGGTTTCCTGACCAATTAACGGAGTAACTATTGCCTGTGTTCACTGTCATCAGTTGCATTATCACCTTCTGCATATTTGATCCTTTTACCATCGATTTCCAAGTAGACCATCAATGTTTGCTATTGGCTTCCAGGCTGGTCACCACTGTTGTTAATTTCACTGGTTTACAGATCATCACCTGAGACTGTAGTTATACCTCTGTCAGCTTCATTGCTCAAATCATCAGTATTGTTATTGTGCTTCAGTGACTGTTCATACCTTTGTGTGCTAAATAAATATAATTGCGCACATGCGTAAGAATCTTCTACAGCCTCCTTGTTTCCTCCACTGACCCACTAGTGCCCCCTCCGGGAACAGACACAGTAACAGACCTGACAGCACATACCTATTGCCATGTCGCATCAGCAATATCTGCGGTTTGCTATTGGCAACCTACATTATCAATTCCAGGCACTGCCTTTTGGATTGGCTACAGCCCCTCGGACCTTCACCAATGTCATGGCCGTGATGACAGCTCTTCTCCGCCATCGGGGAAGCAGGATCCTGCTGTATCTGGACGACTTGCTGATCCTGGCGAACTCCCAAGAGGTTCTCCTCAGTCATCTGGAACTGATGGTCCAATACCTACAAGCTTATGGGTGGCTCATCAACTGTCCTCGCTGGTCCCAGCTCTGAGCATGGTGCACCTGGGGGCACTACTGGACACACACAACCAACTATTGTTTGTTTCCAGAGAAAGTCCTGAAACTTCAGGACCGGATCAGATATTTCCTCTCTTGCCCAAGAGTGTCGATACACTCAGCGATGCAAGTACTAGGCCTCATGGTGCCGGCTTTTGACATGGTAGAGTATTCTCAATTTCATTCCCACCCTCTGCAGAGGTTAATCCTTTCCAAGTGTGATGGCATGCCTCATCGGATTAGGTCTCAAATGATCTCCTTGACTCGGGAGGTTCGTCTGTCACTGACCTAGTGGCTATAGGACCAACAGTTGAGCAAGGGCCGTCCCTTATGGATCTCCAACTGGGTGCTCCTTACAATGGATACAAGTCTGCTGGGTTGGGGTGCGGTGTTGGAGCAACACTCTCTCCAGGGTCGGTGGACCAGGGAGGAATCCTTCCTTCCGATAAACATTCTGGAATTGTGGGCAGTGTTCAATGCGTTGACACTGGCCCTGCCTCTAGTACAGAACAGGCCTATTCAAGTACAGTCAGACAACGCCACCACGGTGGCATACATAAATCATCAAGGCGGCACTCGAAGCAGCATGGCAATGCTGAAAGTATCAAAGATCTTCCGTTGGGCGTAACGCCATCTGCCAGCAATATCAGCAGTGTTTATTCCCGGAGTCCTCAACTGGGAAGCGGATTTCCTCAGTCATCAGGACGTTCAACAAGGAGAGTGGAGTCTTCATCCGGAGGTCTTTCAACTCCTAGTGGACAAGTGGGGCCTACCAGATGTAGACCTTATGGTGTCTCGACACAATCACAAGGTACCGGTCTTCAGGTCAAGGACAAGGGATCCTCAAGCAGCGTTCGTGGATGCACTGGCAATTCCATGGAACGTTCGGCTGGCATACATGTTCCCTCCAGTGTCACTCCTGCCCAGGGTACTGCGGAAGTTCAAGCAAGAAAGTGGAATACTACTTCTAGTCGCTCCAGCGTGGCCCAGACGGCATTGGTTCTAAGACCTGCAGGGTATCTCGATAGAGCGTCCTCTTCTACTTCCTCAATGCCCATACCTCCTTGTTCAGGGCCCTTGTGTCTACCCGGACTTGGCCAGACTAGCTTTGACGGCATGGCTCTTGAAGCTTCACTCCTGAGGGCCAAGGGATTCTGTGAGGCAGTTACTCAAACTATGTTAAAAGCACGTAAACCGGCTTCTGCACGGATTTAGCATAGGGTCTGGAATTCTTACTTCACCTGGTTTGCTGGTAAGAATTATGATGCATATACTTTCAAAACTTCCAGACTTTTGGCTTTTCTGCAACAGGGCCTGGATTTAGGCCTTCGTCTGGCCTCCCTCAAGGTTCATATATCTGCCTTGTCAGTATGGTTTCAGAGGAAAATTACGTCTATTCCTGACGTTCATACTTTCACTCAGGGTGTTTTAAGGATTCAGCCTCCCTATGTCCCTCCTGTGGCTCCATGAGATCTGTCTGTTGTCTTAAATGTACTGCAAGAGTTTCCATTCGAACCTCTTGAGTCTGTTGATCTTAAATGTTTTACACTTAAGGTCATGTTTTTATTGGCTATTGCCTCTGCTAGGAGGGTGTCGGACTTAGGCGCTTTGTGCTGTCGTCCACCCTTTCTGATTTTTCACCGTGACCGGGCAGTTCTTAGAACTCACCGTGGTTATCTACCTAAGGTGGTATCATCTTTTAATCTTAACCAAGAGATTGTGGTTCCGACCTTTATCTCTTCTGGTTTGTCCTCCAAAGAGCGGTCTTTTGATGTGGTACGGGCTCTCTGTATTTAAGTAGAGAGGACTGCCTCCCTCACGAGGTCAGATACCCTTTTTGTACTTTTTGGTTTTCACAAACGTGGCTGGCCTGCGAATAAGCAGACCTTGGCCAGATGGATTAGAATGGTGATTGCACAAGCCTATGAGTAGGCTGGTCTCCCAGCTCCTGCTGCTATCAAAGCCCATTCTACTTGGTCTGTTGGACCTTCTCGGGTGGCCCGCCATGGCGCATCCGCTGAAAATTGTGCAAGGCGGCTACGTGGTCCTCAGTGAACACATTCATAAGGTTCTATGCCATTGATCCTTCCCGCCTCACAGGATGCTTCCTTTGGACGCCGGGTTCTTATACCCGCTACAGAGCATCCCATCCCGTGAGGAACTGCTTTGGAACATCTCCGATGTTATTCCCTGTGGAATACAAGTGCACCCCGCTGCAGAAAAGGAGATTTATGGTAGACTTACCATAGTTAAATCTATTTCTGCGAGGTAGACTGGATTCCACAGGGTGCCCACCCTGACGCACTTAGCTTCTTTGGGTTTGTATGGCATTAGTCGCTAGTCCCTTTTCCTTCGTGAGAATGTGGTTCTATGTGACTAACATCTACCTTCTCTTTTACCTGCTACTGCATTGGACTGGTTAACGAAACTGAGCTCCAGTGCCTGGAGGCGGGGTTATAGAGGAGGCAGTGCAATGCATCCTGGGAACAGTCAAAACTTTAGCCTGTTGGTGCCCCGGATCAAGATCCAACTCTACACCCCAATGTTATTCCCATTGGAATCCAGTGTACCTCGCAGAAAGAGATTTAACTATGGTTAGCATACCATAAATCTCCTTTTATGCCCACTTGGATAGAGTGAAAAAGTACTAAAATCCCCCCAAAACCTGTGTTGACCTTGCACATGTCGACCTAATGACCATGTCGACCTTGCATATATGTCGACCTAGTCATGTGTCGACCTTAAATCAGTGTTGACATACTCACTATCAACCTAAACACTGGATTCTGTCTTAGTCACTCCCTCCACAAGTCCCAGCACTGCCAGCAGTTTCTGCACTCACTGCAAGTGCACAGTCTGCAATGCATTACAAAAGAGCCATGTACCGTGACACTGTCTCGAGACACTACACTGAACTGAGTTATATGTCTCAACTCAGTTCAATGTATCTCTTTGCCCATGACTAACAGGCAGCAGCGCCGGCAGCTTGTAGCCTCCTCCTCCGCCCTCCCCTGTGATAGCGGCTGTGTTCGGGTGAAAAGGGGGCAGAGCTACACGAAGCTGAGGGGGAGGGGGAGCTACATGGGACCTAAGTGGGCGGAACTACACTGTACCAGGCTACAGTCAGATCCTGCCTGTCAGCCATGCCATCGGAAAGTGGATGTAAAAAGTAAGAGAAATAATGTGTATGTATGTACGTATGTGTATGTATGTATGTATGTATGTATGTATGTATGTGTAGTGAGTGTGGCGTTAGCAGCTTGAAGAGCTGGTTGGATCCCCCTCTCTGCATCTTTACTGATGTACCACCCACCCTTCTCCCCGCTCGTCCTCTGAATCGCTTGCCCGTCGTCACAGTGAGCAATAATTTTGCTGCCGGCTGCCACAGCCTGCTGCTGTCAAATGTTTGACAGGCAAGGGTGCCAGCAGCTTAAATAGCGACTCCTCAGTCTGCAGTTCACCAGCCGCCGCTGTTACAGGAACCCTCTCTCTCTCTCTCTCTTTTCATATATTCCTCATTCTCTCTTTTTCTCCCCCATCACTCATTCTCCTTGTCTCACTCTCTCTCTCTTTCCATCTCTCTCCTCATGTAATTTTCTCTCTCTCCCAATGTCTCTCTCTCTCTCACCATGCCTCTCTCTTTCTCCCCACGCCTCTCTCCCTGTGCATCCATATCTCTCTCTCTCTCTCTCTCTTTCTCTCTCTATGGTGGTCATTCCGAGTTGTTCGCTCGCTGCTGTTTTTCGCAGCGCAGCGATCAAGTGAAAAAACAGCAATTATACGCATGCGTATGCTACGCAGCGTACATGCGCTAAGTACTTTCACACAAAACTTTGTTGTTTTACCCAAGCTCGAGCTACGTTTTTCAGTCGCTCGAGTGATCGTAGTATGATTGACAGGAAGTGGGTGTTTCTGGGCGGCAAGTCAGCGTTTTCAGGGAGTGTGCTAAAAAACGCAGGCATGCCAGGCAAAAACGCAGGAGTGGCTAGCCGAACGCAGGGCGTGTTTGTGACGTCAAAGCAGGAACTAAACGGACTGAGGTGATCGCAATCTAGGAGTAGATCTGGAGCTACTCAGAAACTGCAGGGAAATATTTAATAGCAGAACTGCTAATCTTTCGTTCGCAATTCTGCTATGCTAAGATACACTCCCAGAGGGCGGCGGCCTAGCGTGTGCAATGCTGCTAAAAGCAGCTAGCGAGCGATCAACTCGGAATGACCACCTATGTCTCCCTCTCCCCATGCCTCTTTCACTTTCTCCTCTGGCTCAGGTTTTGACATAATATATATATAATATTATATGTATTATATGAAAAAAATTATATATATATATCTATATATATAACTATGCACAAGGCGGCACTCCGGTCAATGATAAGTCAGTCACACAGGCTTGTATGCAGCGTTTCAGCGCTCTTTATTAGCGCTTTTGTCAAGCAGTATACATATGTATATACAGTAAATAATTGGCACCTTAGGTGTGTCAATCAACTGCAGTGCCCTTCTCTAATACCATATGCAAAACAAGGTTCCATGGAGGTAGCTTGCATATCCCCCAAACAGCTGAAATAGGAACCAAGTGACACTCATCGTTTATTTTTATTTTTCTCATTACAAAATATGCCTATACGTCAACAAATTGTTTGAATAGTTGCTATTGAAAAAACCTGGTTCCTATGTGTATAAGGGAAACTACTATTTGAATTGGAAGTATTGTTGTGTGGCACCGTCCCTTCCTTGTGAGACAACACCCCTTTTTTGTGGTGCCTTTGGCATGCCTTGTCCCTTTTTCGGTTATGGGAAGGCGCAAAATTATAGTTTGCAGGGGGAGCGCTGAACACCCTAGCACCGGCCCTGTCAGGAGTGCATGGACCCAGTGACCCTGTAGCCATATTTATACCCTAAATGATTAGTATCAACAGGAGCATGTGTACTGTCCAGGTGGACGAAATTAGGCATCACTTCCTGTGCAAATTTTCAGGAAGTCATTGTGCCCCACTTCCTATACTCGATACATTCATGTAATGTTTGCCTCATTCAATATGGACATCTCCCGGAAGTGGGATGGTGTCCTCACTTACTGTACCCCAGTATCGGGACTATGGTCTGGGTAATGCACCATCATCAGGTCATGTGATGGATACACATCAATCAATCATGGAATAGCGTGATCCTAATGACTCCCCGTCACTCAATCACAAGAAAATGAGCATCCCCCAAGACCGGGATGATGATATGTCTCCCAGCATGTGACCAATGGACGTCAGAAGTGTGATTACATTATGCAGCCTAGCGTGTGACTACCATCTGACGCACGTGCATGCGCAGAGTATATTTGGACACAGTGCCATCCTGACACTAATGCCATGCATAATCACTGGCTGGCCATACCCCCTGACTCGTTAATACAGTTTAAAAGGTGTGGTAGCCATTTTCTTGTAGCCTTTATAAATACGAAAACCATTCCGTGGACTTGCCCCATATATAATTGCCTTCTAGTATAACAAATTAATAGTAAACACAAAATAGCAGTTTATTAACAGTCATAATAGTCATACGACTATAGTAAATCAGATTGAGACTGCAAATAATCGCGCATGCATACACAACCTAACAGTAGACAGAGTGCACATGCCAAGTCTGGTATCCATGTTCCTAACTAGGTATCTGCGAACACAGTAGCATTTGCATTTAGTAACAGAAAAACAGAGTGGTGGAGGCGTGTCAGTGGGATGGGTCCACAATTTCTGCAATGCGGGACGTGTAGTGGGTCAGTGATGGGTGTTGCAATCATAATATGTGAGAAACAGATTGCAGAAATTGCAAACAATTCAATTGCACGGGCTGTATAGCTCGAGAACTACGCAGACTGTGGAAGTGCAGATGGCAGCAGCAAACGTTCCGATGGTCAAGCTAATAATTGCAAAAATCACAGGCAGCTGATAGTGGTTAGTAGTGCTGCTTAGTGTTTTGCATGCCTAATTAAACAAATTAGGTTTACTAAATCTGCAAAATAACACTTTAAGTACAGATGGAGCCACGCTAGTCGTGGCTCCGTCTGTGGCTGGGCGTGCCTAACACCGAGAGCATCTCCGTCCAGCCTGGCGCGTACACCCATGACGGAGACACGCCCCATTCACTAGAATGGGAGAGCGTCTCCGTCGTGCGCCCGGACGAAGTTGCTCAAAATGGGAGAACGTCTTTGTGCACTCTCGGCATGACTAGGCTGACTGATCGCCGCGAGTTCACACCTGCGATGGAGCTGCCTCAGATGAGTGCCGCTCCATCTGTGTGTATGCTGTCATGTGTATGCTTATTTTAGCACAGTGTTGTGCATAACTTATTACTATTATAAGCAACACATGTTACGTTAACATTTTACATGTATGTACATGTATGTATGGTGTTTACACCATGACCCTTAATGCCTGCCTCACATTGTTCTGACAGAATAGAACAAGAAACAAACCATCTCAGTTTTGTGCTGACATCGATGTATAAAAACGTTTATACTCATCATTTTGAGTGAATGTATGCAATTTTGTGTTTTTAGCAGTGCATGCCATGGGACTGGACTAGATTTGTGATAGGGTGGTATAATAGCAGGTGAGATTGTGGGTTTGGCTACAGGTATGTACAGATCTGTAGTTGTGATAGCAATCAGTGTGTGTTAAGTCGCAATTGCAATCCGGCTGAATGAGGGTCTTGATTTGGAGTCATCAACGTTTGTAAATGTCCGTGAACATGGATGTATAAATTTACATATTTTGCAATGACTGCATTTGAAGAGACCACTCAGTTGATGATTACACAGACCCCTCACCACTATTAGATTTGGTGGCACCATAATAGTTGCCCGGCTATCCTTTAAATTCCTGACCTTTTTAAAAACGATACTACAGTAGGTTCAGGTGGTACAGTTACAGTGTCCATTGTCAGGATGTCCCAGAGTTTGTTCAGGATTTTCCAAATTTGTTTCTCCTGGCAGTTAAATGGTGTGATTAAATTAATTTAATGCTTTATAGTTTCCTTTTTCTTATATTCCAGAAGGTTTTCTCAGATGTGTTATCTGTTTTCTTCTTGGCCTCCTTCATTAAATTCCTAGCATAGCCTCTCTCTTCAAACCGCTTTGCATACAATTCCGACTGTTCCTCACACTGTTCTTCTCTACTGCAATTCCTGTTTATTCTGCAGTATTGTATAAATGAAATATTTGTCTTCCATATGAGTGCATGGCCACTGTTAAAATGAACATATTAGTGGGTATCTAATATTTTAACAATATTTTTTGTGTGAATTTCGTGTCCAGTGTTCATTAGAATCAAGTCCAAATATTGAATTTCTTTCTAATCCATTTTTTTGTAAAGGAGAGATTACATTCCATAAAACAATTGAAGTATTCCACTGTTCCATTCCACATAATCAGAATATCATCAATATAACATTTGGATAGGACCACATTTTCACTAAAAGGGTTGTTATTATAAATATATTTAAGCTCCCAGCTACTCATGTACAAATTTGCAAAGCTGGGAGCAAAAACTGGAGACCTGGAGACATGTAAATATTAAATAAAACTCATCTAAGAACTTAAAACAGTCATGGGTAAGTATAAAATCAATCAAGACACATAAAATTCTTGTGACTAGAGTTAAGACCTGGCTCATTAGATAAAAATTCCTTGCAGGATTAAATCCCATTCTTGTGGTATATGAAAGTGTATAATGATTGGACATCTATGGTAGCCCATAGATAACCTTCTCTCCAGACCGACCCCTATTAATAACTGTAGGACTATCATTGTATCTTTCACATAGCATCTTAAATTTGTAACATATTTCTTCAAAAAGACTTCCACATATTCTGAGACATTAGCTGTAAGTGAATCAATCCCAGCCACAATGGGTCTACCATGGGGATCAACTAATATCTTATGAATTTTACGTAAACAATAAAAGATAGGGATTATAGGATTATTATTAATGAAATGCTTTTATAAGTAAAGGTCTTAAAACTTTGACAAATTCACTAGTAGGTTCTTGACCTAGTATTTAATATGAGGTACCATCACTCAGCAATCTAAGAGCCTTATAGACACTTCGATTCATTAACTCCGTTATCTGATTATCTTATTACTAGGTTATTACTTTTCAGTTGTTTAAGTGCATATTTCTCAAAATTTGTGAAATTGCTTGTGGTGTTCTGACTTTGGGGGTAATTCAGACTGCATTGCTGCAGCGGCAACGATCACAGTCTGAATTACTTTGTGGAGTGCGCACGCACAGCGGCCGCACTGCACGTGCGCACCCCAGAAAATCAGGGAGAAGCTATCAGCATCTCAAAGGCTACGATCACCTCTGCCTGATTGGCAGGCAGAGGTGGTCACAGGCAGGAGGGGGCGTGCCAACGGCATTAGAATGCCGTTGGTGGGGCGCAGTCCGAACGGAGGCATGTCCGAACCGTTGGGGGGGGCGGGCCAGTTTTGCCATGTAAATGATCGCTACCTTAAAAAAACCACAGGACAACTCTCACAAAATCTCTCACACCCTGATTCTCACACCCTATTACATTTCCCCCCCCCCCCCCCCCTTGGTCTTTTCTGGTATCCAAGATAAAATGGCCACTTCTATATTGAGGTTTTAGGATTTTATATATGGCCACAGCGCTATAAGATAACCCATTGATTACCAGAAATCTGATTTGCTATGGTCCAAAACTATTATGACTGTTAACATGCTACTATGTTGTGTTGTTTACTGATCATTTTTTATACTAGAAGGCAGTTATATATGGGGCAAGTCCATGAAGTGGCTTTCTTAGTTATAGTGACTACAAGAAAATTGCTATCACAACTTTAAACTGTATTAAAGAGTCATAGGGTGGGTCTAGCTGGTATTGATGCATGGCATTAGCATGGGATGGCATAGTGTTTGTATATACTTTGCGCATGCTCATGTGTCACGCGGTAGCCACACGCTAGGCTGCATGATGTAATCATGCTTCTGACATCCATTGGTCACTTGCTGGGGGGATGCTCGTTAGTCATGTAATTGAGTGACGAGGCCTCATTAGGATCACAACATTCTGTACTTGAGTGATGCGCGTCTGTCACATGACCTGGTGATGGAGCATTACTCAAGCCATATTCCAGATACTGGGGTAAGTGAGAACCTATCCCACTTCTTAGCAGTCGTGCAAGTAGAAAAAATGTCTTATAGTTACTGTGTGTGCACGCCCCAAAAATGGGTGTGGCCAAATGCCACATTGAGCATGGCCAATAAAAATTGGGGCATGATACACATATGGGGGAGGGACAGAAACACATATGACCCCAACAGTGCCAGATACACGTTGCCCCACAGTGCCAAATATACATTGCCCCACAGTGCCAGATATACATTGACCCACAGTGCCAGATACACATTGCCTCACTGTGCCAGACACACAAATGCCCCCAGAGTGCCAGATATACATTGCCTCACAGTGCCAGATACACATTGCCCCACAGTGCCAGATACACAAATGCCGCCAGAGTGCCAGATATACATTGCCTTACAGTGCCAGATACACAAATGCCCCCACTGTGTCAGATATACATTGCCCCCCCATTGCCAGGTACAGAAATGCCCCCACAATGCCAGATACACATGTCCCCCCAGTGCCAGATATGCCCCCAGTGCCAGATATGCCAACATTGCCAGATACAGAAATGCCCCCACTGTGCCAGATATGCTCCCAGAGCCAGATATGCCCCCAGTGCCAGATACACATTCCCCCCAGTGCCTGATATGCCCCAGTGCCAGATATGCCCCCAGTGCCAGATACACATGTCCCCAGTGCCAGGTATGCCCCCAGTGCCAGATACACATGCCCCCCTTCCCCTGCTGCTCACCGCTGCTGCTGTCCTGTGTGAGGGGAGGAGAGTGCAGTGTGCGCCTCTCCTGCCCCTCGCAGCAGCGGTGGTGAGCAGCAGTGGAGGGAGGGAGTGGCGGCCCGTCGGCGGTGGGTACGGCGTACCCATGGCTAAATTCTTAAAGGTACGCCGTACCCACCCGTACCCGCCCACTTGCACCACTGCTTCTTAGAGATGTCCATATTGAATGAGGCAAACATTACCTCAATGTATTGAGTATAGGAAGTGGGGCACAATGACTTCCTGTGAATCTGCACAGGAAGTGATGCCTAATTTCGTCCACCGGGACAGTACACATGCCCCCTATTGATGCTAATCATTTAGGGTATAAATATGCTATAAGGTCACTGATAAGGGACCTAATTCTGAGTTGATCGCAGCAGCAAATTTGTTAGCAGTTGGGTAAAACCATGTGCACTGCAGTGGGGACAGATATAACATGTGCAGAGACAGTTAGATTTGGGTGGGGTGTATTCAAACTGAAATCTAAATTGCAGTGTAAAAATAAAGCAGCCAGTATTTACCCTGCACAGAAACGAAAATACCCAAATCTAACTCTCTCTGCAAATGTTATAACTGCCCCCTTGCAGTGCACGTGGTTTTGCCCAATTGCTAACAAACTTGCTGCTGCGATCAACTCAGAATTAGGCCCAAAGTGCAGCTGCAAGTGTGGGGAGCAAAAAGCGTTGAGGGAAATTTACTGAATTCCGCCTGATCCCACATGGGACTAAGAGAACTTTCAGATAAGCTACTTACATTTTTTTTTTTAAATGTATGGGCATTGTATTGTGTATTGCTATTAAAGTTGTTAAATTGTATTACACTAGTGCCCTCAATTTTTCTCTCCTTGTATGTTACGTTCTATGACTATGGAGTTGGAGAATACTCCAGAATATCCTGACTGCATTGGTTCCACCTTTGGTTGTGTCAAATTGAATGTACGATTGAATAAGTTGTTTTTAACCACCATCTATGGTACACCTATAATTTGCAGGGTGTTTTACCTCGGTAATGGTAACATTGCTTTTAGCTACATATTACACTCTGTATTACAATCACCCAAAGCGGTCATCTCATTTATAGAGATTCAAAAACTGCACCAATATCACTTAAAGAGGTACTAACAGCAATCACCTCCTAATAATTGAGAAAAATCAGTCTCAGTTAAAGAGGTTTGACAGTCTCACTAACAGAGGGTTTTTGCGCAAAAATGCCGAGACATCACAATTAGTCCCAGTAACAGAGGTTACCCACTTATACAGGTTTGTCTATATATCGCTAAGGCATTTGGAGTACCTGTATTTCAAGTCTAACTAAACTTCCCAGAAATGGGTTATTAATATGTTATTCATGTACTCAATGTGAAGACTGCAAAAGTACTGATAATATTTTATATGTGTTTTAATACATTTTGGGTTTATCATATTCAGTGCACTGCAGACATCATCTGGTAATTTCATACCTACATTGATATATATTACAATTTAATATTGGTTGTGTGATACAAGCCAATGATTAATTAAAATTCGCTCCTCATGACCCCCTTTATCTTTATATATATATATATATATATATATAAATGCGAAAGCCCTTACTCACTGACTGACTGATCACTAATTCTCTCACTTTCTGATATGTTAGGAGTATGACGTTAAACACAGGTAATCTTCAGGTGGGAAATAGGAAAACTATGTAATTAGAATTTTAATAAACCTCCTCTAAGGGGGTGAAAAGGGTGTCGACATAATGACATCATTACCGATGCGTGACTTGTGTTGCGTTAACGATAATGCCCAAACGGACAATCGGATCAACATTTGGACTGCACCTCCAGTGTGTAGAATTTAATAAACTACAAAAATGCAAAAGCCCTCATTCTGTCTATCGTTCTCTATGATGCAACAGAGAAATTATAGCTAGAATCTGATTGGTTGCTATCGGAAATACAACACTTTTAAAGCTTTAGTAAATGTTCCCCCAGTTGCCTGGGCCAGGAGACCGATACACTCTTCTTGCCATGAGGCCGCATGCATACATATGCTTAAAATCTGGGCTGTAGACAGAGAGTGCTCACAGGTTGCTCAGACTGCCATAATAACACAGAGAGGCCGGGCAGCATTCTCTGTTGGCCACCTGGCTGTTAGGCATAAGTATGTAACGGCCACTGCTAGCTTTCATCTGTAACCACTGCCATCTTACGTCTGCCCACACTGAAGTTAATTACAATCTGTGCCTGGACTATGAACAGTTTTACTCTGATAGACCACCTATTGTAGGCGGAGTGCTATACACGTCAAGAGGAGTGTGCAGAGAGCTGGTGAGCAGGATTCAATTAAATAAAAGCCCAGAGTAGGATCACGGGTTGGTCATCATCATTCTGCTTATATTTACAAGTTTTTTTTGCCAGACTTTTTACTACAAACATTGATAGGTTTCACTGCTACTGATCTGGTGTCTAATTTTTAATGAGGAGAGGCTCAGATCTGGGGTCTCATTCTTAATGAGTGATGTGGGTCTCAGATCCGTGGCAGGATGTAATGGAGTCCGAGATCGAGGGAGGTGTGGGATGCCGGCCGATCTCAAATTTTTTTTGAAGGGGCAACCTCTTACAAAGCATGGTTTTACCTTGTGTTTGCCCCTTTAAAAAAGTGCGAGATCGGCCGCACCTCCGGCGATCTTGGACTCCATTACATCCCTCTGCTGGGGCCTAACTTGAAAAGCAGGGAAGTTTTGCATGTGCATTTGATGATTGATTGAGTGAGTGGGACAGGTTCTTGCTGCCAATCCCTCTGCACAGCCACCGTCTCCCTCAATGGCCTCCTGCTCCGCTTTAAGCAACCGCCAGCTACCAATTTGTGTCCCAGCATCACCTGCAGCCAACGCCTCTTAGCATGTGTGGACTGGTAACTCTAAAAAAAATTATCAAAAAACAGGCACTACCTGAGCTGGTTTTCTAAGCTGCTTTGAATAGGAGGTAGTCACACTCTACAAAGCATAGAAAATAATATATAGAAACAGCACTCAAATACAGTATGTATATATTAAAGGTACATATAAGCCACACAGTGTGTTATATTTAAATGACACTTTTAATAAGTACACAAGTTAAGATATATAAAAGCTCAATTAAAAAGCAGAAATTGTAAATAATTGCAGCATAAGACCTTATTCCCCCTTTTTTTCCTCTATGGTCTGATTTGTGTGGACCCAGTTAGGTGATGTTAAGCAAGAATGGTGACCAGAATTGGATAAATAATTTAGTCCAAAGACCAACAACAGGTATCCTAATATGTGGGTATAGTTACCGGTCCTGTGGTATTTTTCCCAGGGTAAATTCCAATTAGGGCTGAACCGAGACGTAGCAATGGAAACTCAGCACAATTTTTATGGAGCCCCTCTAAGTATCAAGGCCGTGTTGTAGTTGGAAAGTCCATGTAGGTCCTGTCTGAGGAGTTGGTAAAAATATCTTGCAATCCACTGACCAAAAGGGGGAACCGCTGACGCGTTTCGCTGTCTATAGGCAGCTTTTTCAAAGGTGACACTTATTTCAGCAGTGTCATCTATTATCACGTGACCCGAGAAGTCAAAATACGTTGCTATGCAACAGATTGTTGTATGACAACCAAGAAGAATCTGGGTATCAATACAGCCCTGGAACTTATGTATCATAAAGCAAAATATTATTTGTTATAATAGTTCATATTTAACATAACAAATTAAAAAGTAAACAGATTATTACTTATAAATAATCACTAAATGTCCTGATTATTTTTTACTTATTTCACATTAGAAATACTGCATACTAGAAAGTATATTAAATGTGTTTCTGTATACATGATGACTATATTGCATCATAGATAGTAACATAAAACCACTAATGGGTGTAACTATATAGATTTATACATGAACAACTATTTTACTCCAAGACTACATTTCAATATTATAGTCAGAAACCGTTTATGGATAGATACATATGTCAAGATAGCAAAAAAGGATCCTGAACATATGCAACCAAGAGACCAAGGTAACATGTAGATGGGATCCTATACTGTATATTATTAATCCCCTATCAAATTCAGATACATAAAATTGGTAATGATGGTACAAAAGGGTATTCAAATCATAAAACTGTATTTAATTCCATTGATTCATTCAACCTATAGGGGTGTAGGGTATTTAACTGGAATATCCAGTAGATCTCTTGTTTGCATAATCTACCGAATCTAACTCCTCCCCATGTTGTCGCAGGGATATGTTCTAATCCTATTAGTCGCAAAGAACTCTGGTCTCCCTGATGTTTATCACAAAAATGTAGAGAAACGCTATGATTTTGAACCTAATTTTTTATATTTCTGCAATGTTCCATTAAGCTTACTTTTAGTTTTCGAGTGGTTCTACCCACATACTTAGCATTACATCCACACTCTAATAAATAAATAAATAAATAAACAACCCAATTGGTGTTGCAATTCATGAAGCTTTTAAGGGTATAGTCTGAACCTTCTATTGATGTCTTTACAGTTTTAGTCTTATTTGCTACATGTGAACGAGTTGTACATCTTGTTTTTCTGCATTTAAAGAAACCTACTGGTCGAGGGGGCAACCAGGTGCCTAATACTGAGATGTTGTCTGTTGTGCTTAAGGTTTTTTCTCTTCTTAGGGCGCTTGGTGCAAAGATAGTTTTCAGTGACCTATTTTTCTTGAATATAACCTGAGGTGACATTGGGAGGAGATTTTTCAAAATAGGGTCATTCATAAGGATGCTTTAGGTTTGTTTGACAATACCTCTAATCTCTCCTGAATGGCTATTATACAAATCTCCTTTATCTGAATTTTTATTTTTACCGTTTGTATTGTTTGTTTTATTTATAAGTAAGCTCTGTCTACAGAGAGAGCCTCCTTATAAGCCTGGTCAAGAATGTGGTCGGGATAGCCACGTGATTTGAAGGAATTAATCATATCAGTAGCCTGCTCCATAAAGGACTCTCTATTGAAGCAATTTCACATCAGGCAAAGTAATTGCCCTTTTGGGATATTTTCTTTCCAGGGGCCATATTGTGCGCTTTTGAAGTGTAAATAGGCATTGCTGCCAACCTCCTTTGCTGTGTTTAGATCCCCATCCCAAATAATAAATAGATCATTAATGTAACAGCCATAGAGGACTAGGTGCACCGCAAGGTCATTACCCCATACCAGCTGTTCTACTTGTCCCATATAGAGAGTGGCATAGCTTGACGCAAACCTGGTCCCCATGGCCATCCACATGACTTGTAGGTAAAAAGTGTCAGAAAAAAGAAAATAATTGTGTTTAAGGATAAAGGAAATAGAGTTGAGAATGAACTCTCTGTGTCCCTCCGAGAGGTCACCGTCCTTGTCTAGTTGGTCACAAATTGTAGTTAAGTCCAATTCGTCTGGAATGGTACTGTATAGGCTTTGAACATCCAATGTAAGGAAGGCATAACTGGGATGATAAACTATATTTTGGATGAGCTGTAAAAAATGGGTAGTATCCCGGACATGTGACCTCAACAGAGAGACACGAGGTTGCAGAAAGCTATCAACATAAAAGTATAGATTAGATGTAAGAGAACTAACACCCAAAATAATGGGATGTCCAGGGGGTGACGTGATGGACTTGTGAATCTTGGGAAGGTGATAGTAAATAGGAATAGTTGGAAAAGAAGGAAACATGAACTCTTATTCCTCCCTAGAGATGATCCCATCAGCAAAGGCCCTTTTCAGAAGAATCTGAAGTTCCAATGTAAACTCCGTGGTAGGATCTTCAGAGTGTTTCATATAGAATATCTGATCCTCCAATTGTCTCATGGCCTCTTTTAAGTAATCTGTCTTGAATTACTACCCCCCCCCCCTCTGTTGTCTGCTTCCCTGATCACTACTGTGGTATCCCTAGTTAGATTCTTTAAGGGTTTAAGTTCCCACTTGTTCAAATTATTACTTCTAACGATTTTGCATTCACTCTTTAGACACATTGTCCAGAAGGCATCCAAGGTCGTTTTGTAGAAGCTTTCTACACTACTACTCTTTGAGTGTATAGGAAAAAATTCCGATTTCTGTTTAAAGGAAGATCTATTAACATCATAAACTTTTTGAGTTACTGATGAGTATGGGGATGATCCACCTCCTTCCCTCTGTAAATCAGTAAGCATCTGAATAAACGGTTCATCTGTTGTGTCAAGGAGGATAGGAAATGCCTGTTGAGTTGTTTGTTCGCAAAATACCTTTTCCTGCAAAGGGAACGTATAAAATTATTGAGTTCTACAAATAGGTCAAAGATATTCGTGCAGGTTGTTGGTGAGAATTTTAGGCCATTACTTATGAGGGACATTTCACTAGGAGTTAGGGTTTTGGTAGAGAGATTAAAAATCCCCTTAGAGTCTCTTTTATTACTAGATGTTCTTAGTTTCTTCAGTTTCTTTTTTTACTCTCCTCTTCTGCTTCTGAAATTAAATTTCATCCCATTTTGGGTGTTGGAGGGGGATTTTCTTCATACTGGCACTGTTCTTTTTTGTGCCGATTGTAGTGTGGGCCTAAAAAAAACTTTGTTATTAGTGTTGGTGTTTTTCTTATTAATGTAACTGGAACATAGCCCAGTTTTAGGTCTGGCACCCTGTTTCCAATTGTCTGGTGACCTGTTGTAATTATGGGTGCTTTATCCCGAGAGCTCTGTCTCATCGTCGTAGGTTATGTGCGGTACCCATAGTCCCCATGTCTCCTGGCGGTCTCAACATCTCTTGATCTGTTTTTATTTTTATTATAGGTACGTTCTTCGCCCCTTTGATAATCATTTAAATCTCTCCTGAACTTTTTAAACTTCAAGTCAATTATGGTTTGTTCAAGTTTCAGGACTGTCATTTGTTCTCTGATCAAAATTCTTATAATCGGGTTCTGCTTGTAATCGCTCCAGTTTAGCCTTGATAACATTAATCTCTTTTTCTAATAATTTAGCTCTATCCAATCTGTGTGGGTGTGATGCTAAGTATGTGGGAAGAACCACTCGAAAACTAAAAGTAAGGTTAATGGAACATCACAAAAATATAAAAAATGAGGTTCAAAATCATAGCGTTTCTCAACATTTTTGTGATAAACATCAGGGGGACCCGAGTTCTTTACGACTAACAGGATTAGAACATATCCCTGCGACAACATGCGGAGGAGATAGATTCGGTAGATTATGCAAACAAGAGATCTACTGGATATTCCAGTTAAATGCCCTACACCCCTATGGGTTGAATGAATCAATGGAATTAAATACAGTTTTATGATTTGAATACCCTTTTGTACCATCATTACCAATTTTATGTATCTGAATTTGATAGGGGATTAATAATATACAGTATAGGATCCCATCTACATGTTACCTTGGTCTCTTGGTTGCATATGTTCAGGATCCTTTTTTGCTATCTTGACATATGTATCTATCCATAAATGGATTATGACTATAATACACTGTACTGAAATGTAGTCTTGGGGTATAATAGTTGTTCATGTGTAAATATAGTTACATCCATTAGTGGTTTCATGTTAATATCTATGATGCAATATAGTCATCATGTATACAACAGCACATTTGATATACTTTCTAGTATATAGTATTTCTAATGTGAAATAAGTAAAAAATAATCAGGACATTTAGTGATTATTTATAAGTAATAATCTATTTACTTTTTCATTTGTTATGTTAAACATGAACTATTATAACAAATAATATTTTGCTTTATGATACATAAGTTCCAGGGCTGTATTGATGCCCAGATTCCTCTTGTTTGTCATACAACAATCTGTTGCATAGCAACATATTTTGACTTCCGGGGTCACGTGATAATAGATGACACTGCTGAAATAAGCTATTACAAGCTGGTCAGGTCCTGGCTCTCGCTACACAGTGCGGCGGCCACGTGACCAACTACCCGATCACGTGACCGGGTTGGAATAAGATAATACAAGCTGGTCAGGTCCCGGCCCTCGCCATGCAACGCCGTGGTCACATGATCAACTACCAATCACGTGACCGGGCAGCGCAACATCATGGCTGGATGTTCACAGTGCTGTTCATGTGACAGGAAAGTTACATGATCAGGAAGAATCATTGGGGGTCATTCCGAGTTGTTCGCTCTGTATTTTTTTTCGCATTGCAGCGATTTTCCGCTTAGTGCGCATGCGCAATGTCCGCAGTGCGACTGCGCCAAGTAAATTTGCTATGCAGTTAGGAATTTTACTCACGGCTTTTTCATCGTTCTGGTGATCGTAGTGTGATTGACAGGAAGTGGGTGTTACTGGGCGGAAACTGGCCGTTTTATGGGTGTGTGCGGAAAAACGCTACAGTTTCTGGGAAAAACGCGGGAGTGGCTGGAGAAACGGAGGAGTGTCTGGGCGAACGCTGGGTGTGTTTGTGACGTCAAACCAGGAACGACAAGCACTGAACTGATCGCAGATGCCGAGTAAGTCTGGAGCTACTCAGAAACTGCTAAGAGAGGTGTAATCGCAATATTGCGAATACGTCGTTCGCAATTTTAAGAAGCTAAGATTCACTCCCAGTAGGCGGCGGCTTAGCGTGAGTAAATCTGCTAAAAGCAGCTTGCGAGCGAACAACTCGGAATGAGGGCCATTGAGCACTAATAACGCCTCAAATAGGGAGAGGATCAGAGTGAAAATCTGCACATGTGACTAGGTCTGTCTAATCACCATGTACAATTAGTAAAATCAAGTCTAACCAACCAAATGATAGGTTATATTTCTGACGTTCACGTGACTGGAATGAATTGAATATAAAATAAATTTCTTTAGGGCTATAATGCTCATTTTGAAAATTTATATTTTGTGATTATTAAAATATATGCATGTTAATCAATGCCACACAGGTGCTGCTAGTAACTTAATTGTTCAGCCTTTATAAGGGTGCTTAGTGCCATGCAGTGTCACCTTTGAAAAAGCTGGCTATAGACAATGAAACGCGTCAGCCAGTTCTTTAATTTGGTCAGTGGATTGCATACCTCCCAACTGTCCCGATTTTGGCGGGACAGTCCCGTTTTTTGGGGACTGCCCAGCTCTCCCACCCGCGGGCCACAGTGTCCCGCGGTGGGGGGGTCAGTTGGGAGGCTCTGTCAATCGCTGCTCTGCTTAGCAGAGCAGCGGTGAATAGACGCTGTGCGCAGGCGCACAGCGTCTATTCAGTGGAGTCAGAGGGAGAGGGAGCATGCCAGCGGCTCACAGAGCGCTGGGCATGCCCCCTCAGTGACGAAAACGGGGGCATGGCTCGCGATCGCGGGTCCTCCCACGAAGCCACGCCCCCTTTCCATAGGCCACGCCTCCTTTTCGGGAGCGTCCCGTTCCACAAAACTGCAAAGTTGGGAGGTATGGGATTGCAAGACGTTTTTACTAGAGATGAGCGGGTTTGGTTCCCTACACAAGCCTGGATCCGAGCCCGGATCGGGTTTTCCCGCCTGACTAGCAAACCAGAACGAGGCAAAACATCATCATCCCGCTGTCACAGTGGCGGAACTAGCGAGCGGTGGGCCCAGGTGCGACAAAATGCTTTGGGCCCCCCATCCCATCCAAGTCCACCCCCTCACCCTGGAGAGGATCTGGTGAGTGGGACCTGCTCAGGGCCAGAGAAATGGATACATAGCAACAGTGCCGTCACTGTGTGCAAGAAACGGCATCGGAGCCCCCCATCTCCATGTAAAACAGGGACAGTGCGCGCAAAAAAATATAGGGGCATGGTTTTGTGGGGAAGGGGTGTGGCCACAAAATAGTACCACAGCATCCCCTTTTTACACATTACGGCAGACAGCGTCCCATTTTTTACACATTACGGCAGACAGCGTCCCCTTTTTACACATTATGGGAGACAGCGACCCCCTTTTTACACATAATGGCAGACAGCGACCCCCTTTTTACACATAATGGCAGACAGCGACCACCTTTTTACACATGATGGCAGACAGCGACCCCCTTTTTACACATGACTGCAGACAGTGACCCCCTTTTTACACATGACGGCAGACAGCGACCCCCTTTTTACACATAACGGCAGACAGCGACCCCCTTTTTACACATAACGGCAGACAGCGACCCCCTTTTTACACATGACGGCAGACAGTGACCCCCTTTTTACACATTGAGGCAGACAAAATATAAAGAAAGAAAGAAAGAAAGAAAGAAAGAAAGAAAGAAAGAAAGAAAGAAAGAAAGAAAGAAAGAAAGAAAGAAAGAATGAATTATACTTACAGTCTCCGCTGGCTCAGGCTCCTCGGAGCAGCTTCTGGCAGATGATGATCCTGGGCAGGAGAGAAGGTGGAGGAGGGAGGTGGAGGAGGGAGCCGAAGCAGCACTGTGTTATTGGTGGAGGCGCTGCTGCTGCTGTCCCTTTCCTTCCCCATTGGCTGTCCTCCGCCGCTGTGAATGCTGGGATGCGCTTACCCAGCATTCACAGCGGCGGAGGACAGCCTATGGGGAAGGAAAGGGACAGCAGCAGCACCTCTACCAATTACAGTGCACTTCAGCGGCTCCCTCCTCCTCCTCCTCCTTCACTCCCGTAGCCGCTGCTCCTCTCCTGTCCTCGGCGGCGGCTGTGTGCTGCGGGCGGCGGTTGGCCGCAGCACACAGCGGCATGTAATGAGTCAGTTTGACTCATTACATGCCACGCTGCTTTGGGCCCCTAGACAGTGGCGGGCCCCAGTGCAACGCACTGGTTGCACTGGCGGTAGTTCCGCCTCTGCGCTGTCGGATTCTTGTTGGTTTTGGATACCATATAAAGAGCCGCGCGTCACCGACATTTTCACTCCAGTCCCGGAGAGTGTAACGAGAGGATGTACAAAAAACAAAAAGCACCTGCGCTCTGTTGCTGTATGAGGGGTATATCCCTCAAATAAATAAATAAATAAATAAAAAATTGATAATTAATATAAAGGACGGTAGGTTAAGTTGAATTAATATATACTCAATTTAATCAAAAATATGTCTAAAAACACAAGATGTCTTTCACATAATAAACACTTCAATAGATGAATTCATAGGTCAAGGAATAATCACAAAACCCCTTAGGAGAAATATGCATCATACCCCAGGCTAGGATTCCCTCCAGAATAAAGTCCACACTGACGAATAGAAGTATAGGTGAGTGGTAGAGTTCAATCGGTCCCTTTTAAGCACAAAGTGCAAGCTTTTCCATGCATCTAGGGATATCTCCAATCTCACCGCAGGTGGTAATGTCCAAAGGAGAGAGTCCAATTGGTGCCGTCCGGGTAAAGTTAAATAGAGAGTTCTCCAATTTCATAAAGGGGATAATTGTGAAATGTCCAGCAATATCATCTCAACGCGTTTCGCTGGTGTTGACAGCCAGCTTCCTCAGGAGTGAATGATGGAGTCTGACCCAGGGCTCCTTATATAACCTATACAATTGATAAACTCAAGACACCTGTGGATCAATTAGTTCAACAACCTAGCCGTCCTAGTAAAAGTATAAATAATATATCATGTTCACCTAAGGTTTGGTCTCACATATGGATGCTTATATTATTATTTAAAAACGAGATCTGAGAAATGGTAAAAACTAGTATGTTTAATTTCATAAAATACACAGAGTCCGGTCATGTGATGCTTCCTCACCACATGACCGAATTCTATCAAACCCATTGGCGTGTTCAGATCAGATGACCAATCTGACCTGAGGTAAACAGAGAGTGTGGCGTGCTCGTGACCACGCCTCCTGACGCGTGGTCCTCAACACCGATCGGCGTGTCTGGACGTTGCGTCATCGTGCGGCCCGCGACGTCGATCCACGTGACTGAGCATGTGATCGACTCGCGGATGCCGCACCATGGTAATGCGGCTCGGGGCACGGCAGCGGCACAGTCAACCCCAGGCCCGGCGCATGCGCATCATCCACACACCCCACATATACATAAATTACCCTAGATTTAAATCTATACATCTTATTCTCAAGATATATAAGTTTATATTATCCATGCGAGTGCCCTACACATTAATATGGTTTGAGCACCCCAGTACTTGTCATTGTTAATATTTTGACAAATACTTATATATTTTCACGGTTATTAAGTTATCCAGAAGCAGTACGAAAGGAGATATACAGCATTCTGTAATATAAGGCACCAGTGGTACAATACATATTGTATGTTAAACTTTCAACCACCAGTACCATTGCAATTAATGTTTTCTATTCAAAAATAACTCACTGGCATATTATTACCAGGTGGGAAAGAGGCTTGAATTGCATCTTATATTCCACTGTATCCACGCACCAGAGGCAGTGTCCCATTAGAAACACCCCACTATCTGTGGTTACTTTTAATCTCCCCATACGATATCAACTATACCTAGGACTGGGAAATATCACCCAGTCTGCATCCTGAGTGGCTATTGTCTCACACATAAATAATTATACTAGTTGCAGGAGTTATTGTGGTGACCCCACTTTTTAAGAATCTGTCTCACACTTTCCTTTTTTCTATAGCACTTATGTGTTCGTATATGTCATGTTTTTAACCTCTATATTTTGCTGTATGTGTCCCAAGACAAGGACCTTCTTAATATTAATATAAGTAATAAAAGTTACGTTTTATTTTGACAATCAATCCAATCAATTGACACTGTGCACCCAACTCAACAACCGCCTTTCCAGTTCTCCCTATATGTTTTGATACTTGGTTGTAATAGGGTCGCACCCCCAGAGAGGTTTAAAGTCTAATTTAGACACACGTATATTGGGGTTCCATTGATCTACTAATCAATCAAATTGTTAATTTAGATCACTCAAGTGTGCAGATGTACCCTTCTTTCCTTGTTCTCTGCTAATATAGTTTTTAAGGTTTTATTTTTCTTATAAATTACTTGCATCTTATTCGGTAATAATTTACTGTATCTTGTCTCAATACTTTGTAATTGCGAGAGATGATTGCCTTAATTTGACCCAAACACCTATTATATTTGCTAATGAAAGCACATTGTCTATCTTCTATCTTTTGGGCAGAGTCTTGAGAGGTTTTATGATGCATTTTTTTCTCTAGGAGATCTTTTCTATCCATATTCAACACCTCTTCTAGAGCTTGTTCCAAAATATTATCAGGGTACTCTCTCGATCTAAAGGATTCAATCAAATCAGTCGCTTGTGTACAAAAGGTCTCAATCTCAGTACAATTACGTCGCAACCTCATTAATTGCCCCTTGGGTATGTTACGTTTCCAGGGAGCATAATGGGCACTCCTATAGTGTAAATAGGAGTTAATATTGACTGATTTAACATAGTTTGAGGTAATTATTTTGTCCCCTACTGCTCTGAGGGTCACATCCAGAAAATCAACGCGCTCCTGACTATAAGTGAAAGTGAAAGATAGATTATAAGAATTAGAGTTAAGTGATGATACTAAGTCACGTGCAGAAGATAGATCCCCATCCCAAATAATAAAAAAAATATTGTCTATATAACGGCCATAGAAGACCAGGCTACCGCCCCATCCGCCGCTCCACAGGTGGCGATCTTCAAAGTCGCCCATGTAGAGATTGGCGTAACTGGGCGCGAACCTGGTCCCCATGGCCGTCCCCATAACCTGTAAATAATAAGTGTCCATAAAAAGAAAATAATTGTGATGAAGAATGAAGGAGATACAGTCCAGCAAAAATTTATTGTGTTCCACACTGAGGTCCCCATCCGAGGACAAACGTCGGCATATAGTTTCTCTGCCCTTAGAATGAGGAATGTGCGTATAAAGTGCTTGGACGTCCAATGTCAAAAATGCATAACCTTGTTTCCAAGGTATCTTTTGAATTTTATTAAGGAAATCTGTTGTGTCTCTCAGATGTGACCTCAGTGTGGAGACACATGGTTGCAGAAAAAAATCTATATAGTAGGAAAGGTTAGAAGTGAGTGAATTAATTCCAGAAATAATAGGTCTCCCAGGAGGTGAGGTGAGGGATTTGTGAATCTTTGGAAGAAAATAAAAAGTGGGTGTGACAGGGAATGTGGGAAGTAGGAATCGTCATTCTTCTCTGGAGATGACCCCTGAAAGAACAGCAGAGTCCAACAAGAGAGAAAGTTTTTTGCATTTCCACGTATTGGGGATCTACCACCCCCAGCACAAGCGGCCTTTGACTGCACCCTCCATTATATTCTTTCGTAACGAGAGGATGTGTCTCCATCCTCAGTGTCTGTGGAGGGAAAGTGGGATGGTGATTCCAGTGCTGTCTTGTGCTGCTCAGTCCAGTGTAGTGTCTTATGCTGCATCAGTCTAGTCACAGTGGTGGTGTCCTCTGCTGCCATATGTCCAGTGTAGCTGTATAAGTTCAGTGCAGTGGTGCTGTGTTGTCCTGCATCAGTACAGTGGTAGTGTCTTGTGCTGCATCAGTCAAGTTACAGTGGTGGTATCCTCTGCTGCAATATGTCCAGTGCTGCTGTATAAGTCCAGTCCAGTCCAGTGGTGCTGTGTTGTGCTGCATCAGTCCAGTGGTGGTGTCTTGTGCTGCATCAGTCCAGTCACAGTGATGGTGTCCTCTGGTGCCATATGTCCATTGCTGCTGTATAAGTCCAGTCCAGTGGTGCTGTGTTGTGCTGCATCAGTCCAGTGGTGGTGTCCCAGTGCTGCTGTATATGTCCAGCAGTACTGCCATATAAATCCGGTGATACTGCCGTATATGTCCAGTGGTACTGCCATATAAATCCAGGGATACTGCTGTATATGTCCAGTGGTACTGCTATATATGTCCAGTGGTACTGCCGTATAATTCCAGTGATACTGCTGTATATGTCCAGTGGTACTGCCATATAAATCCAGTGGTACTGCTGTATAAATCCAGTCCAGTGATACTGCCATATAAATCCAGTGATACTGCCGTATATGTCCATTGGTGCTGCCGAATATGTCCAGTGATACAGCTGAATAAATCCAGTCCAGTGATACTGCTGTATATGTCTAGTGGTACTGCCATATAATTCCAGTGATACTGCCGTATATGTCTAGTTGTGCTGGCATATAAATCCAGTCCAGTGATACTGCTGTATAAATCCAGTGATACTGCTGTATAAGTCCAGTGGTACTGCCGTGTATGATCAGTGGTATTTCTGTATAAATCCAGTGGTACTGGTGTATAAATCCAATACAGTGGTACTGCCGTATAAATCCAGTGGTAGTGCCGTATAAGTCCAGTGGTACTGCCGTATAATTCCTGTGGTGCTGGCGTAAAAGTCCAGTGATACTGCCGTATAAATCCAGTCCAGTGGTACTGCCATATAAGTCCAGTCCAGTGGTACTGCCGTATAAGTCCAGTGATACTGCCGTATATGTCCAGTGGTACTGCCATATAATTCCAGTGATACTGCCGTATATGTCCAGTGGTACTGCCATATAAATCCAGTGTCACTGGAATATAAATCAAGTCCAGTGATACTGCCATATATGTCCAGTGGTACTGCCATATAATTCCAGTGATACTGCTGTATAAATCCAGTTCAGTTGTACTGCCGTATAACTCCAGTGGTACTGCTGTATAATTCCAGTGATACTGCCGTATAATTCATTGGATACTGCCGTATAATTCCAGTGGTACTGCCGTATAAATCCAGTGGTACTGCCCTATAAATCCAGCGGTAATGTCGTATAATTTCAGTGATACTGCTGTATAATTCCAGTTATACTGTCATATAATTACAGTGGTACTGGTGTATAAGTCCAGTGATACTGCCATATAAATCCAGTCCAGTGGTACTGACGTATAATTCCAGTGGTACTGCCATGTAATTCCAGTGATACTGCCATATAAATCCAGTGGTACTGCCATATAATTCCAGTGGTACTGCCGTATAAGTCCAGTGGTACTGTCGTATAAGTCAAGTGGTACTGCCGTATAAGTCCAGTGGTACTGCCGTATACGTCCAGTGGTACTGCCATATAATTCCATTGGTACTGGCGTATAAGTCCAGTGATACTGCCATATAAATCTAGTCCAGTGGTACTGCCATGTAAATCCAGTGGTACTGCCGTATAATTCCAGTGGTACTGCCGCATAATTCCAATGGTACTGCCATATAAGTCCAGTGGTACTGCCGTATAAATCCAGTGGTTCTACCGTATAAGTTCAGTGATACTGCCGTATAAGTCCAGTGATACTGCCGTATAATTCCAGTGGTACTGGCGTACAAATCCAGTGATACTGCCACATAAATCCAGTTCAGTGGTACTGCTGTATAAGTTCAGTGATACTGCTGTATAATTCCAGTGGTACTGGCGTATAAATCCAGTGATACTTCCGTATAATTCCAGTGATACTGCCGTATAAATCCAGTGGTACTGCCGTATAATTCCAGTGGTACTGTCGTATAAGTCCAGTGGTACTGCCATATAAGTCCAGTGATACTGCCATATAAATCCAGTGGTACTGCCGTTTAAGTCTAGTTGTACTGTCCTGTGCTGTCTGTTATTTACTCCATTTAAAGGGGTAATTAATATTTAATCCAAATAATTTTTACAGGGTTTGCCCTGTGTGGTGTAGGGATACGCAGTCCTTTGCCGTATATTGGGGGTCATTCCGAGTTGATCGCTTGGTGCCGTTGTTCGCAGCGCAGCGATCAGTGAAAAAAATTGGTAATCTGCGCATTTGTATGCACCATAATGCGCACATGCGACATATGGGTACAAAGTCCTTTGTGGTTTTGCACAGGTTCTAGCAAAGCTTTCAGTCGCATGGCACAACGCAATAAGATTAACATGAAGTGGGCGTTTCTGGGTGTCAACCGACCATTTTTAGGGAGTGCTTAGAAAAACGCAGGCCTGTCAAGGAAAACGCAGGCATTGCTGGGTGAACGCTGAGCCGGTGTGTGACATCAAAAGCCGCCCCACCGTCGTTAGAATCAACGCACACGAAGAGTGACTACAGGGCTGGTCTTGTTTTGAACAAAAATTTTTTGCAGGTGCTCTGCTGCACAAGCGTTAGCACTTCTGCAAAGCGAAAATACACTCCCCAGTGGGTGGCGTCAATGCATTTGCCCGGCTGATAAAAACTGCTAGCGAGCGATCAGCTCGGAATGACCCCCATTGTCTTATATAACTGCAGAAAAATAATGGAGAACAAAAATTTGGAGGATAAAATAGGGAAAGATCAAGAACCACTTCCTCCTACTGCTGATGCTGCTGCCACTTGTCATGACATAAACAATGAAATGGCACCAATGTGAGAGTAGAGGGAATGTAAAATCCAAAAAGACAAAGTTCAGTAAAGAGACCCCAAAAAATAAATGTAAATAGTCTGAGGAGAAATGTAAACTTGCCAATATGCCATTTACGACACAGAGTGGCAAGTAATGGCTAAGGCCCTGGCCTATGTTCATGACCAGTGGTTAAGCTTCACATGATGATGGAAGCCCTCATCCTCCCGCTAGAAAAATGATAAGAGTTAAGCTGGCAAAAGCACAGCAAAGAACTGTGCATTCTAAGATGGTATCACAAATCCCCAAGAAGAGTCCAAGTGTGTCGGCGGTTGCGATGCCTGACCTTCCCAACACTGGATGGGAAGAGGTGGCTTCTTCCACCATTTGCTCGCCCTCTGCTAGTGCTGGATGTAGCACCCACAGTCCAGTTTCTAATATTCAAATTGAAGATGTCACTGTTGAAGTACACCAGGATGAGGATATGGGTGTTGCTGGCGCTGAGGAGGAAGTTGACGATGAGGATTCTGATGGTGATGTGGTTGGTTTAAATCAGGCACCAGGGGAGACAGTTGTTGTCCATGGGATGAATAAGCCCATTGTGATGCCTGGGCAAAATAGCCAAAAAGCCACGTCTTCGGTGTGGAATTATTTCTCCGCAAATCCAGACAACAGGTGTCAAGCCGCGTGTTGCCTCTGTCAGTCCGTAATAAGTAGGGGTAAGGACGTTAACCACCTAGGAACATCCTCCCTTATATTTCACCTGCTGCACATTTATCAAAAGTCATTATCATGTTCAGAAACTTTGGGTAAGAGCGTAAGCAGTCCACTGTCACCTAAATCCCTTCTTCCTCTTATACCCAAGCTCCTGCAAGCCACACCACCAACTCCCTCAACGTCAACTTCCTCTTCAGTTAGGAACGTAAGTAGTCCTGCAGGCCACGTCACTGGCAAAACTGAGGAGTCCTTTCCTAACCGGGATTGCTCCGGAGGATACTTTAGTGGTACGCCTACTGCTGATGCCACTGCTGTTGTTGCTGCTGGGAATCGATCGTCATCCCAGAGGGGAAGTCGGAAAACCACTTGTACTACTTCAACTAAGCAATTGACTGTCCAACAGTCCTTTGTGAGGAAGATGAAATATGACAACAGTCATCCTGTTGCAAAGCAGATAACTGCGGCCTTGACAGCTATGTTGGTGTTAGACGTGCGTCCGGTATCCGCCATTAGTTCAGTGGGACTTAGAGAATTGATGTAGGTAGTGTGTCCCTGGTACCAAATCCCATCTAGATTCCACTTCACTAGGCAGGCGATATCGAGAATGTACAGAGAAGTCAGAAAAAGTGTCCTCAGTGTCCTAAAAAATGCAGTTGAACCCACTGTCCACTTAACCATGGACATGTGGACAAGTGGAACAGGGCAGACTAAGGACTTTATGTGACAGCCTACTGGGTAGATGTATTGCCTCCCATAGCAACAACAGTAGCAGCATCTCGCAAACGCCAACCCGTTCCTAGGTAGGCTACGCTATGTATCACCGCCTTCTGTAAGAGGCACACTGCTGACAACCTCTTACGGAAACTGAGGGACATCATCACACAATGGCTTACCCCAATTAGACTCTCCTGGGGATTTGTAATATTGGAGAATGCCACCAATATTGTGCGTAGATTACATTTGGGCAAATTCCAGCACGTCCCATGTTTTGCACTTACAATTAATGTGGTGTTGCAGAATTATTTGAAAAATACCAGGGGCGTGCAGGAGATACTGTCGGTGGCTGGAAGATTTGTGGGCCACTTTCGACATTCAGCCACTGCATGCCAAAGACTGGTGTGCCAGCAAACACTCTTGAACCTGCCCTGCCATCACCTGAAGCAAGAGGTGGTAACAAGGTGGAATTCAACACTGTATATGCTTCAGAGGATGGAGAAAGGCCTTTCAAGCCTATACATTCACCTACGATATAGGCAAATGAGGAGGAATGCACCTGACTCAAGCGCAGTAGAGAATGATTTCCATCTTGTGCAAGGTTCTCCAACTCTTCGAACTTGCCACATATGAAGTCAGTTCAGACAGTGCTAGCTTGAGTCAGGTCATTCCCCTCATCAGGCTTTTGCAGAAGCAGCTGGTGAAATTGAAGGAGGAGCTAAGATGGAACTATTCTACTAAGTATGTGGGACTTGTGGATAGAGCCCTTCATTCACTTTGCCAGGATTCAAGGGTGGTCAATCTGTTGAAATCAGAGCACTACATTTTGGCCACCATGCTCGATCCTAGGTTTAAAGCCTACATTGTATCTCTCTTTCTGGCAGACACTAGTCTGCAGAGGTTCAAAGACCTGCTGGTGAGAAAATTGTCAACTCAAGCAGAACGTGACCCATCAACAGCTCCTCCATAATTTTTTCCCGCAACTAGGGTTGCGAAGAAAACAATAAGATTTCCTAGCCCACCCACTGGCAGTGATGCAGGGCAGTCAGGAGCGAGTGCTGACATCTGGTCCGGACTGAAGGACCTACCAACGATTACTGACATGTCTACTGTCACTGCATATGATTCTGTCACCATTGAAAGAATGGTGGAGGATTATAAGAGTGACAGCATCCAAGCAGGCATGTCTGACAGTTCGTATGTATACTGGCAGGAAAAAGAGGCAATTTGAATGCCCTTGCACAAACTGGCTTTATTTACCTAAGTTGCCCCCCCCCCCCCCCCTCCAGGTGTACTCCGAAAGAGTGTTTAGTGCAGCCGGTAACTTGTCAGCGATCGGCGTAGGAGGTTACTTCCACAAAATGTGGAGAAGATGATGTTCATCAAAATGAATTATAAATTCCTCCAGGAAGACCTTTACCAGCAATTGCCTCCAGAAAGTACACAGACCTGTGATGGTGGATTCCAGTGGAGACGAATTAATAATCTGTGAGGAGGAGGATGTACACACTGAAAGGGGTGAGGAATCAGAGGATGAGGATGAGGTCGACATCTTGCCTCTGTAGAGCCAGTTTGTGCAAGGAGAGATTGATTGCTTCTTTTTTGGTGGGGGCCCAAACAAACCAATCATTTCAGCCACAGTCGTGTGGCAGACCCAGTCACTGAATTGATTGGTTTGTTAAAGTGTGCATGTCCTGTTTATACAACATAAGGGTGGGTGGGAGGGCCCAAGGACAATTCCATCTTGCACCTCTTTTTTCTTTAATTTATCTTTGCATCATGTGCTGTTTGGGGACTATTTTTTGAAGTGCCATCCTGTCTGACACTGCAGTGCCACTCCTAGATGGGCCAGGTGTTGCACCTCTTTTTCTTCTTTGCATCATGTGCTGTTTGGGGACTAGTTTTTTAAAGTGCCATCCTGTCTGACACTGCCATATAAGTCCAGGGGTACTGCCGTATAAGTCCAGTCCAGTGGTGCTGTCTTGTCCTGCATCAGTCCAGTGGTGCTGTCTTGTGCTGCCATAAGTCCAGTGGTGGTGTCCTGTACTGTATATTATTTACTCCAAATAAAAGGGTTATATACATTACTTATATTATTATCCAAATAATTTTTACAGGGTTTGCCCTGTGTGGTGTAGGGGTACGCTCGCTTGTGCTGCATATTATTATAATAGCTCCAAATAAAAGGGTTATTATTATCCAAATTAATTTTACAGGCTTTGCCGTGTGTTTGTGTGGTTTAGGGGTACACTCTCCTGTGCCACCAATATTGTGCATGTATTACATCTGGGCAAGTTCCAGAACGTCCCATGTTGTTTGTGCCGCACACTTGTTGTGTCGCTTAGATTAGTCATACAGCTACCACATTGCACCTCTTTTTCTTCTTTGCATGATGTACTGTTTGGAGCCTAGTTTTTTTAAGTGCCAAGCTGTCTGCCATTGCAGTGCCACTCCTAGATGGGCCAGGTGTTTGTGCCGCACACTTGGGTCGCTTAGCTTAGCCATCCAGCTACCTCACTGCACCTCTTTTTCTTCTTTACAACATGTGCTGTTTGGGGCCTATTTTTTAAATCTGCCATCTTGTCTGACACTGCAGTGCCACTCCTAGATGGGCCAAGTGTTTGTGCCGCACACTTGTGTCGCTTAGCTTAGTCATACTGCTACCTCGGTGCAACATTTTGGCCTAAAAACAATATTGTGAGGCGTGAGGTGTTCAGAATACACTGGAAATTAGTGGAAATTAATGGTATTGAGGTTAATAATACCGGAGGATCAAAATTACCCCCAAACTGTGATTTTAGCTTTTTTTGTGTTTTTTTCAAAAATCATCCAAAACCAAAACCAAAACACAAAAGGGTGGTTTTGGCAAAACCAATCCAGATCCAAAACATGAGCATGGAACCAGAACCAAAACCAAAACACAAAAAGTGCCCGCCGCATATCTCTAGTTTTTACCAACTCCTAGACAGGACCTACGTGGACATTCCAACTGCAAAATGGTACAGCCATGATGGTTAGAGGGACTCCATAAAAATTGCCCTGACTTTCAAGTGCAATGCTAATTGGAATCTAGCCTGGGAAAATACCACAGGACCGGTAACTATACCCACATATTAGGATACCTGTTGTTGGTCTTTGGACTAAATTATTTACCCGATTCTGGGCACCATTCTTGCTTAACATCACCTAACTGGGTCCACACAAATCAGACCATAAAGTAAAAAATAGGATTTGAAATACCTACCAGTAAATACTTTTCTCATAGTCCATAAGGGATACTGGAGTTCACTTAGTACGATGACCCCTCCCACAGGCAGTTATAGGTAAAATAGTGCCCGAAGAGAATGGACATACATGAGAGAAGGAACATAACAACAATGAGTGGTGAGATTCACACACCAGCAACTGACCAGCAATGGCTGGCAACCAAACAGCAACAGCTGAACAGGTAAACATACAGAAACAACCTGCAGAAAATGTAACACACTGAGGCGGGCGCCCAGTATCCCTTATGGACTACAAGAAAAGGATTTACCGGTAGGTATTTAAAATCCTATTTTCTATAGCATCCATAAGGGATACTCGGTTTCACTTAGTATGATGGGGACGTCCCAAAGCTTCCAGAATGGGCGTGAATGTGCAGAGATGTCTGCAGTACCGCCTGCCCAAACCAGGTATCCTATTTGGCCAGGGTATAAAACTTGTAGAACTTCACAAAGGTGTTCTTCCCTGACCAGGTAGCAGCTTGGAATAGTTGAAAGGCAGAGATTCCACGAGCAGCCACCTAGGAAGACCCCACTGATCTTGTAGAGTGGTCCTTCAGAGAATTTGGAACAGGTAAGGCTGCCGACACATAGTTGGATAGTCAACTTAAACCAACGAGCAATGGACTGCTTAGAAGCAGGGCAACCCATTTTCTATGCATCATATAGCACAAACAGTGAATCCATCTTTCTGATCCGAGTCGTCCTCTTGATGTAGATCTTCAAGGCTCGCACAGCATCCAAAGCCTCCGGAGGAGCAGAAGAGCCAGAACTAGATGCAACCACAATAGGTTGGTTTAAATGGAATGCAGAGACAACTTTTGGCAGGAACTTACTGCTGAGTCCTGAGCTCTGCTGTGTCCTCGTAAAAGACCAAGGAAGGACTTTTACACGATAAGGCCCCCAATTCAGAGGCAAGTCTAGCAGAAGCCAGGGCCAATAACATTACCATCTTCCACATAAGGTACTTGACTTCTGTTTTCATCAGCGGTTCAAACCAGGAGGATTGAAGAAAATCCAAAACCACATTCAAATCCCAGGGTGCCGTTTGTGGCACAAAGAGAGGCTGTATGTGAAGCACTCCTTGCAAGAAGGTCTGAACCTCTGACAACATAGCCAACTTCTTCTGGAAGAAAAAAGAGAGGGCTGAAATCTGGACCTTAAGGGAGCCCAGATGTAAGCCCATAGCCACAACAGTCTGCAAGAAACGTAAGAAATGTCCCAGGCTGAATTCCGCAGGAGGATATGTGCACTCCTCGCACCAATAGACATATAATTTTCAGATATGGTGATAGTGTTTTGACATCACAGGCTTTCTGGTCTGAACCATAGTTGTAATACCCTTTTTGGAAAGGCCCTTGTGAGCTAAGATGTTCCACTCAACCTCCATGATTCAAACTATGGCGCCGTAAGTCCGGGTAGACGAACGGTCCTTGGTGAAGAAGATCTCTTCTCATTGGCAAAGGCCAAGGGTCTATTACGGACATGGCCAGAAGGTCCGTGTACCACGCTCTTCGAGGCCAATCTGGGGTAATCAGAATTGCCAGGACTCTTTGGTTCCTGATTCACTTTAGCACCCTCGGGAGCAGAGGAATCGGAGGAAACAGGTAGACCAGCCGGTAAGGCCAAGGCATCGTCAGTGCATCTACTGCCCTCGCCTGCGGGTCCCTGGTTCTCAAGCAATACCATGGAAGCTTCTTATTGAGTTGAGATGCCATCATGTCTTTCTGTGTACAGCCCCACCGATTGATGATCTGTTGAAACAGCTGCTGGTGTAGGCCCCACACCCCCGGGTGGAGATCGTGACGACTGAGAAAGTCCGCCTTCTAGTTGTCCACCCCCGGAATTAAGATGGCCGACATTGCTTTTGCATTTCTTTCCGCCCAGAGGAGTATCCTTGACACCTCTCGCATGCAGGCTCTGCTTTTTGTCCATCCTTGTGTAATCATAAAAGCCACGGCTGTGGCGTTGCCTGACTGAACCTGAACATCTCGATCCTGGAGCAGAGGAGAGGCCTAAAGCAGAGCATTGTAGATCGCCCGAAGTTCCAGAATGTTGATTGGAAGTAGGGCATTGTGGGCTGACCACCTGCCCTGGACCTGAGCCCCTTGGATGACAGCTCCCCATCCCCTCAGACTTGCATCTGTCGTGAGGAGGATCCAATACTAAATTCAGAAACTCCGACCTTCCAGTAGGTTTGAGGACTGTAGCCACTACAGGAGGGAAATCCTGGCCTGAGGCGATAACCGTATAATCCGATGCATCCAATTGAAATGCTCTAGCATGGAACCTTCCCTACTGGATCGCCTCGTATGAGGCTACCATCTTTCCCAACAATCGTATGCAAAGATGGATGGATATCCAAGTCGGCTGTAGGACCGCTCTGACCATTTCCTAAAGCATCCTTGCTTTGTCCTCTGGGAGGAATACTTTCTGAGCTACTCTGTCCTGAAACATTCCCAGGAACAGGAGCCGCTGAGTAGGCTCCAGGTGGGACTTCTGCAAATTGAGAATCCACCCATGTTGTGACAGAAGCTGAATGTTGCGGTATATACTGAGCAATAGAAGCTCCCAGGATCCCGCTTTTATCAAGAGATCGTCCAGGTAAGGGGCAATGTTTACCCCCTGGACTCGGAGCTGGAACATCATTTTCGCAATTACCTACGTGAAGAGCCTCGGAGCTGTGGACAGTCCAAAGGGTAGCGCATGGAACTGGTAGTGATCATTCAGCAGGGTGAACACAGGTAAGCCTGGTGAGTCAGCCAAATTGGAATATGGAGATAGTGTCCTTTATATCCAGCGAGACCATGAACTCCTGTTCTTCCAGACCCACAATAACTGCTTGCTAGGATTCCATCTTGAACTTGAAAACCTTTAGGTAAGGGTTCAATGATTTTAGATTCAAAATGGGTCTTACTGAACCGTCCGGTTTCAGTACCACAAACAGGTTGGAGTAGTAACCCTTTCCCTGTTGTTGTTGTTGTGGCACTGGCACAATGACTTGGGACTGGACCAACTTTTGGATGGCATGTTTCAGTGTAACTCGTGAATCTTCCAAAACTGGTAAGCTTGATTTGAAAAATCGTTGGGGAGGAGCACCATCGAACTCCAGCTTGTAGCCCTGAGAAATGAGGTCTCTTACCCAGGCATCCTGGCTGGAGCTTTCCCAGACTCAGATGAAGTGACGCAGTCGAGTTCCCACCTCAAGGTCCCCTCGGGGTGGGGAGGCACCATCATGCTGAGGCCTTAGTAGAAGCTGAACTGGTGCTTTGTTCCTTAGAACCTGTGGCGGCTGGTTTTCTTGTCCTACCTCTGGTGCCTCTCACCGCGGTGGAGGCGCCTCTGGCTCTTGATCCAGACCTGGCAGATCGAAAGGACTGAATAGGTGGTCCCGGGTAGGAACACCTAGCCGGCGGGCCCCAGAGGGGAGGAATGTGGATTTTCCCGCAGTAACCTTGGAAATCCACGTATCAAACTCAACCCTGGAGAGCCAATCCCCTGAAAAAGGAAGAGATTGTACACTGCGCTTGGACTCTGCATCTGCTATCCACTGATGCAGCCACAAACCTCTTTGTGCTGACACTACCATAGCAGTGGTCCTAGCATTAATATTGCCTATCTTCTTGAGAGAGTCACACAGGACGTGTGCAGTGTCTTGAATGTGTTTTAGGAGAGTCACCGTAGTGACCAGGGACATATCCCCCGAGAGGCCCTCTTGAATTTGAGTAGCCCACGTATGAATGGCATGCGTCATCCAGCGAACCGCTATGACCGGTCTTTGTGATATACCAGCCTGCTGTGTAAATAGACTTCAGTGTAGTCTCTATTTTCCTATCCCCAGGGTACTTTATGGTAAAGGAGCCCGAAGCTGGTAGTAACACCTTTATAGATAGGCGAAAGACTGATACGTCTACGGCCGAGGTTCTTCACAGATTTTCTTGCCTTCAGGAGCAAATGGGAAAGTGTGCAAAAATAATTTTTTCACTTGGTATTTCTTATCTGGATTTTTCCAGGCTAACTTAAACAGGTCATCCAGTTCTGCAGAATCAGGGGCAGTGACACTGAGTTTGTTCTGTGTTAAGAAAAAATAGGATTTTAATTACCAACCGGAAAAGTCCTTTTGTCGTAGTCCGTAGAGAATACTGGGGTGCAATTTAGTACCATGGGGTATAGTCGGGTCCACTAGGAGCCATGGGCACTTTAAGAATTTGATAGTGTGGGCTGGCTCCTCCTTCTATATCCCTCCTACCAGACTCAGTCTAGGAAACTGTGCCCGAGGAGATGGACATACTTTGAGCTAAGGATAGATGAGGATAGTGATGAGATTCCGAACCAGCACACACAACAAGAGGAAACTGTTAGGTTCCTGGTGCTCAGAACAAGGGAGATGTTATAAAGAGAGTCCAGAGCACCAGGACGTAATGCTGGGAAAGGGAAACGGAATGGAAATAGCCCCTGGCACCCTACCTCCGTTGTTTTACCCGTGCTGTCAATTCACTCTTGCGAGACTATGGTTTCTTGGGCCCATGGCAGCCGCGTTTGAAGGGCGGATTAAGTCTGCCCAACTCCGATGCCCCCTCAGGTCTTAAGGAGAGACAAAGAGTGAACTGAGACAGGGAAATAACAAGGGGCCCTCTAACTGAAAAAACCAAAGCCAGGGGCTACTGACTAGCCTAAAACTAAATGTATGTGCGGCTTGCCGCCAAAAGAAAAGAACAACAAAGGAAATGCTGTCCACACGCCGACACAATACTTTTGTGTATCGGCGGTGACAGCATAAGCAGAACCCTCTGCAAAACACCAGTGACAGATATAACCAAGGAATACAGCGGCCTAGGCCGACGGACGCGGCAGAGCCGCTACTCACGGAACCGGTACAAATACTGGCAAACGGACAGGAACCCCCAACGCTGCCGACACAGACTCTCAGAACTGGAGGATAGGCAGAATCCCAAACGACAGACCGGTGGACACCAAGAAGCCAGAAACTCGACCAGGCATAGGCAAAGCCACAGGACTTCTGGACAGGAACGCTTCATGGCAGGACACGGGATCAGACACAGGAATCGACACAGGAAGCAGCTAGACAGACACTGCTAGACAGGAGCTCAGGAACTGGCAGGAACAAGCTCAGAACTCAAGCACTCAGGAAGACTGGAAACCTAGAAATATCACCAGCGTCTGTGAATTGCACTCAGCCAGCATATAACAGAGAGGCCTAATTAATTATGTCATGCAGCTGCCCTGTTGCATGACTCCAAACTGACAAGATGCAATTAGCAGCCAGGTGAGGCTGAACAGATGGGAACAAGCAGCAGTTACACAGACTCACCACCGGCAGCAAACAAGAGTATTCTTAAACAGAGCAACGGGAAATCCTGGCCTGCAAGACAACTTATAAACATAAAATAGGAATGAACCACTGCCTGTGGTTCATAACAGTATCCTCTCCTTAAGGGTGAGATCCGAGCACCCCATGATACCCACGGGGAACATAAACTGAAGTATAACATAAAATACATAACCAAAATGCAAAAATGGAAATGAGCCACAGCCGTGGCTCATAAGATTACCCCCCCCCCTTGAGGAGGGGTCAAAGGACCCCAAAATTCAGACTATCCAACACAAGGGATACAAAAAAAAACCCTGACACACTGGTCTAACAGACAAGAAAACAGAAACAAGCTGTAACAACAGCTTGTAACAGTGCTCTCCCCTTGACGGTGGCCACTGGACACAAGACAAGGAAAAAAAAATCTTTTTTTTTTTTTTAATATCAAGGCAAGAGTCAAAAATTATTTATTTTTCTTCTTCTTCTTCTTCTTCTTTTTACAAAGCTCTTTAGGTCTGACCAAGGTAATTCCCCAAACATTGTCTGAACTGATGGTACCACCCAGCAAGGCTGCGTTCAAATCAGAGATAGGTCTCTTACCCTTGGGAGCTGAACTTTCAGGCAAAGTACTACTATTAGAAGAAGACAGAAAAGCACATCCTGCAGTCAAAACAACAGGCTGAGACTCTTGTACCGAGTCTACAGTATACGGTGAACTCTCAGCAGATAAGATGACTGACCTAGAAGAACCTGAACCAATTTCTTTGGAACCATATCTTTTAATAACTGCATCACTGAATGCTGGAGGATCCTGAAGAATGGGATCTTCAGCTTTCATTAGGCTGGTCGCCCACTCAAAAGGCTCTCCTCTAAAAGAATAAATCATATAGAGCACAAGGTTCTCTGAAGTGATGCCCAGAAATGGTCTAGACAACATAATGATGTAATAGTGTTTGTAAAGCCCCAGAAATTGGACTAAGTCCCCATCAAAGATTATAGATGTTGAGATATCAACAGAGTCAGGATCTGCTTCATTCCCATCTGACTGACTAGAGTGCTTTGCTAGGACCTGGTCACTATTGACCTTACTCGAGGCTGAGACTTTCTGAACCCCACCTGGGGCAGTGACTTTCTGAACCCCACCAGGGGCAGTGACTTTCTGAACCCCACCCGGGGCAGTGACTTTCTGAACCCCACCCGGGGCAGTGACTTTCTGAACCCCACCCGGGGCAGTGACTTTCTGAACCCCACCCGGGGCAGTGGCCTTCGGGAACCCCGCTGGGACAGTGGCCTCCGGGAACCCCGCTGGGACAGTGGCCTCCGGGAACCACGCTGGGGTCAGCACCTCGGATTCTTTTACTGGGACCGAGCCGTCGGCCTCCCCCACTGGGACCGAGCCATCGGCCTCCCTCTCTGAGTCGATAATTATCGAAACTTCTCCCGGGACTATGACTTCCGGGACTTTTGCTGAAGCTATAACCTTCAGAACCTCCACAAATGCTATGCCTCTTAAGTTCTTTCTTGGGGAAGCGACCTCTAGACCCTTCTTTGAGGCTGCGTCTCTCGAGACCCCACTTGGGGATATTACTTCAAAGATCCCTTCTGGGGTTTTGCTTCTCGAGTTCCCTTCTAGAACTATGGTTTTAGATACCCTTTCTGGGGTTGCGCTTTTCAAGTCCCTACCTGGGGTAACAGCTTCTGAGACCCCTTCTGGTATGGAAACCTGAGCTATAATATTTGATGTCCCTCTATAAGCTAGAGCATCGGGTACCGCTCCAGCACTCTGGGCATTGGGTACCGCTCCAGCACTCTGGGCATCGGGTACTGCTCCAGCACTCTGGGCATCGGGTACCGCTCCAGGACCCTGGGCAACGGGCACCACTCCAGGACCCTTGGCAACGGGCACCACTCCAGGACCCTGGGCAACGGGCACCACTCCAGGACCCTGGGCAAAGGGCACCACTCCAGGACCCTGGGCAATGGGCACCACTCCAGGACCCTGGGCAACGGGCACCACTCCAGGACCCTGGGCAACGTGCACCACTCCAGGACCCTGGGCAACGGGCACCACTCCAGGACCCTGGGCAACGGGCACCACTCCAGGACCCTGGGCAACGGGCACCACTCCAGGACCCTGGGCAAAGGGCACCACTCCAGGACCCTAGGCATCGGGCACCACTCCAGGGGTGTGCAACTCTGCTTGAACAGGAAAATCAAGAGAGGAGAGAAACATTCTCTTTTGATTCCTGAATCTATAATGGGGATCCCTTGCCCAAGTACCCCAATTATAGGACAGGGAGCTTTTTAGTGTGGGTTGTGTGACAAGTACCTCTGCCACAGTAGAGACAGGACTAGGTCTTGTATCCTGACTCAACTTGGCCAGAGGGCAAGACTTGTCACCACACTTTGGCTTGCGCAACTCACAGGTCTGCAGATAGTGGCCTAAACCCCCACAATATAGGCATAAGTTTAAGTTTCTGCGACGCAGACACTCCTCTTCTGAGAGCCTGGGCCACAGAAAACTTTTAAAACTTTTCTCTTCTATTAAACCAGAGGATTCTCTTGTCACCATACTGTGAACAAGAGTCTCTTTAGAGATAGATGTACTCTCAACGACTTCTGGCAAGATGAGCAAGATTTTAGTCAGAAGGTTTTGCAGTTGCTTTAGGGATTGCTGCAAAACTTCTAGTCGCTCAGGTTTCAAAGCACTGAAAGCAGAGTTCAGGGCTGAGAGAGATGCCTGCAGGGCTTGCATAGTAGACATAGGAGGATATAAAACTAGACAAGACTAGACAAGGCAAGACTAGACAAGGCAAGACTGAATTTTTAAACTAGACAAAACAAGACTGGATTTTTTTTTTTTTTTAAATACCGGACTGGATTTTTAAACACCGGGCTGGATTCTAAACACCGGACTGGATTCTAAACACCGGACTGGATTCTGCACACTGAATTCTAGACAGGACTGGATTCTAGACTAGACGCTGGACTGGGCCAAAAAAGAAAAAAGTTTTATTTCTTTTTTGTGGTATGGCTGGTGATAATGTTAGGTTCCTGGTGCTCAGAACAAGGGAGATGTTATAAAGAGAGTCCAGAGCACCAGGACGTAATGCTGGGAAAGGGAAACAGAATGGAAATAGCCCCTGGCACCCTACCTCCGTTGTTTTACCCGTGCTGTCAATTCACTCTTGCGAGACTATGGTTTCTTGGGCCCATGGCAGCCGCGTTTGAAGGGCGGATTAAGTCTGCCCAACTCCGATGCCCCCTCAGGTCTTAAGGAGAGACAAAGAATGAACTGAGACAGGGAAATAACAAGGGGCCCTCTAACTGAAACAACCAAAGCCAGGGGCTACTGACTAGCCTAAAACTAAATGTATGTGCGGCTTGCCACCAAAGGAAAAGAACAACAAAGGAAATGCTGTCCACACGCCGACACAATACTTTTGTGTATCGGCGGTGACAGCATAAGCAGAACCCTCTGCAAAACACCAGTGACAGATATAACCAAGGAATACAGCGGCCTAGGCCGACGGACGCGGCAGAGCTGCTACTCACGGAACCGGTACAAATACTGGCAAACGGACAGGAACCCCCAATGCTGCCGACACAGACTCTCAGAACTGGAGGACAGGCAGAATCCCAAACGACAGACCGGTGGACACCAAGAAGCCAGAAACTCGACTAGGCATAGGCAAAGCCACAGGACTTCTGGACAGGAACGCTTCATGGCAGGACACGGGATCAGACACAGGAATCGACACAGGGACTGACACAGGAATCGACACAGGAAGCAGCTAGACAGACACTACTAGACAGGAGCTCAGGAACTGGCAGGAACAAGCTCAGAACTCAAGCACTCAGGAAGACTGGAAACCTAGAAATATCACCAGCGTCTGTGAATTGCACTCAGCCAGCATATAACAGAGAGGCCTAATTAATTATGTCATGCAGCTGCCCTGTTGCATGACTCCAAACTGACAAGATGCAATTAGCAGCCAGGTGAGGCTGAACACATGGGAACAAGCTGCAATTACACAGACTCACCACCGGCAGCAAACAAGAGTATTCTTAAACAGAGCAACGGGAAATCCTGGCCTGCAAGACAACTTATAAACATAAAATAGGAATGAACCACTGCCTGTGGTTCATAACAGTATCCTCTCCTTAAGGGTGAGATCCGAGCACCCCATGACACCCACGGGGAACATAAACTGAAGTATAACATAAAATACATAACCAAAATGCAAAAATGGAAATGAGCCACAGCCGTGGCTCATAACAGAAAGCCAAGCTAACCAAACTTGAAACAGGAACAGCAATGGCTTAACCAACATTACTTAACCAAGTAACAGTGCAGGAAAGGAAGAACGAAGCACTGGGCGGGCGCCCAGTATACTCTACGGACTACGAGAAAAGGATTTATCAGTAGGTAATTAAAATCCTATTTTCTCTTACGTCCTAGAGGATACTGGTGTCCATTTAATACCATGGGGATGTACCAAAGTTTCCAAACCGGGTGGGAGAGTGCTGAGGTTCCTGCAGAACAGATTGCCCAAACTGAAGGTCCTCAGATGCCAAAATATCGAACTTGTAGAACTTTGCAAACATGTTCAAAACTGACCAAGTAGCTGCTCGGCAGAGCTGTAAAGCCTAGACACCCCGGGCAGCTGCCCAGGAAGAACCCACCGTCCTAGTAGAGTGGGCCTGTACAGATTTTGGACATAAGAATGCTGGATAGTAAGTCTGATCCAGCGTGCAATAGTCTGCTTTGAAGCAGGACACCCAATCTTATTGGAATCATAAAGAACAAACAGCGAGTTCGTCTTTCTGTGACTAGCTGTTCTTTTCACGTACAGTACATCTTCAAAGCCCTCACAACATCCAAAGACTTTGAAGTAGCAGAGGTATTGGTGACAACCGGGACCACAATAGGTTGGTTGATGTGAAATGCAGACATCACCTTAGGAAGAAATTGCTGATGAGTTCTGAGTTCAGCTCTGTCCTCATGGAAAATTAAATAGGGACTTTTGTGAGACAAAACCCCCAGCTCCGACACACGTCTTGCTGAAGCCAAGGCCAACAGTGTGAAGGTCTTCCACGTAAGAAATTTTACATCCACCCCCTGTAACGGCTCAAACAAGTCCGATTGGCAGAAATTTAGCACCACATTGAGATTCCAAGGTGCCGTGCAAGGCACAAAGTGAGGTTGGATGTGCAGAACACCTTTCAAGGGGTGTAGTACGGCTGACCGGCGGTCTCCTGACCGCCGGTCAGCTTACCGACGCCGGGATCCCGGCAGCATACCGACGCCGGGATCCCGGAGGGGAGGGGCGAGTGCAGCAAGCCCCTTGCGGGCTCGCTGCGCTCGCCACGCTGCGGGCTCGGTGGCGACCTGCGGTCGCCACGGGTTCTATTCCCACTCTATGGGTGTCGTGGACACCCACGAGTGGAAATAGTCCCTGTTGGTCGGCATGCCGACCATCGGGACAGTGACCCGTCGGGCTGGTGGAGGAGGTCATGTGACTGTCGGTCAGCTGACCGGCGGTCACATGAATACCACCCCTTTCAAGAACGTCTGGACCTCAGGGAGAGAAGCCAATTGTTTCTGAAAGAAATCTGGACTTTTATGGAGCCCAGACGTAGGCCCACATCCACTCCTGCTTGTAGAAAAAAGAAGGAAATGTCCTAGTGTCAAGGCAGGCTGTTTTTGTGAATCCGTTGGACTCAGACCAACTGAAGGAGCAGATGCTCCTGAGTGCAGGAAACAAGGAGGACGAAGATAATGCCTTTTCATATATTTATTAACTACAGCACGGATGGTGTAATGGTTAGCATTACTGCCTCACAGCACTGAGGTCATGGGTTCGATTCCCACCATGGCCCTAACTGTGTGGAGTTTGTATATTCTCCCCGTGCTTGCGTGGGTTTTCTCCGGGTACTCCGGTTTCCTCCCACAATCCAAAAATATACTGGTAGGTTAATTGGCTCCCAACAAAATTAACCCTAGTGTGAATGTGTGTGCGTGTACATGTGGTAGGGAATATAGATTGTAAGCTCCACTGGGGCAGGGACTGAGGTGAATGGCCAAATATTCTCTGTAAAGCGCTGCGGAATATGTGTGCGCTATATAAATAACTGGCAATAAATAATAATAAATAAATACAACAAAACAGAATAACGTGGTAGGAAGTCAATACTAGTTCGGGATTGATAAACTGTAGAGTGAAGTCTCTGAACTGAATGGAGAGGTTGGTGCTTGCAGAGAGAGATGGTTTGAAGAAAGGGCGTGACGGTGGAACTATGACGAGGTTTGTAGGGTGATGTGGGGCATTAGATTAACTGCAAAGAATAGGTTTCTGGATGGGATGATAACGTGAGTGCAAAACTGTAAGAATGTCCACTGAATGATACAAAGTTGAGACTGAAGAACTGTAAAGAATTTGCTTTAGATGATACGAAGACGTGACTGAAGAACTGTGAAGTTAAGTTGCTGTTTGACGCGAAGACGTGGTTTAAGGAACTGTGAAGATTGGTTGTTGGATAATACGAAGACATGGATGAAGAACTGTGAAGACTGGTTGCAGGATGATGCGAAGATGTGAAAGGAGTACTGTGAAGACTGGTTACAGGATGATACATACAGGTGAATGGAGAACTGTGAAGACTGGTTGCCAGATGATGCAAAGACGGGAATGAAGAACTGTGAAGACGGGTTAGCTAGCTGAAACGAAGATGTAACTGAAGAGCTGTGAGGATCGTCCACTGGATGATGCCGAGACGTGACAGGAAGACACAGACTGAGGCTGACGAACCACCACGGGAATCATGGAGAACTCGAAGACACCGGCGGGAGAGTGGTCGAACGTGACCGCGCACTGGGGAGCTGGCAGGCGTAGTGCAGCGAGAGCCGGCTGACCACTCGGAGAGCAAGATGGGATAAAATTACCTAGAGACGCACAGAGTAATCTGCGGGAGCACAGAGCCTGGGTACAGCGTAACCACAACAAAGCACTGCCACAGAATTCAAAAATCCCAGCCTACTTATAGGCAGCAGAAAAACAGGATTGGCTGACACTCACCCATTACGCTCATTGGTGCTGCATAGAGATGAGCGCGTTCGGTTCTCCGAGATCCAAACCCATACGAACGTCACCTATTTTACACGGTTCCGAGGCAGCCTCGGATCTTCCCGCCTAGCTCGGTTAACTCGAACGCGCCCGAACGTCATCATCCTGCTGTCAGATTCTCGCGAGATTCGTATTCTATATAAAGAGCTGCGCGTCGCCACCATTTTCACTCGTGCATTGGAGATTGAACGGAGAGGACGTGGCTGCGTTCTCTCCCTGAAAAGCTCCGTAATCTGTGCTCAGTGTGCTGAAAATATCAGTGCTCAGTGTGCTGCAAATATCTGTGCTCAGTGTGCTGAAAATATCTACGTTCTCTGCCTGAAAACGCTCCATATCTGTGCTCAGTGTGCTGCATTGTAGGGACTGGGGACCACCAGTATATAATTATAGTAGTACAGTACAGTAGGCCATTGCTGTATCTTGCAGCTCTGTGTCAAGTATACTATCCATATCTGTGCTGCATTATTGTGAGCAGTATATAGTAGGACAGTGCAGCATTTTGGTGACCAGCAGTATACATATAGTACAGTACAGTAGGCCATTGCTGTATCTTGCAGCTCTGTGTCAAGTATATTATCTCTGTGCTGCATTATTGTGAGCAGTATATAGTAGGACAAAAAAAGTCACGTGATTTCGTGACGAAACGCGTCAGTCTCCGCCCACTTTGTGAAGCTGCAGCAGTGTTCTCTATCAACCTAAAGGTGTATAGCGAAGCAGAGTGGGAGTCGTTACGGGATACTGCCATCTGTCCATCCCGCCGCTATTATCAGCACATCCGCCTAAACAGGCGTCAGCACTGCAAGTCCGTGACATCATATCCCCCCTTTTGTGGAGCAATTCACAGCCGGTGACACGAGAGGCACCCCCCGTGGACAACATAACAACCGAGGACGCTCGGTTATCGGGGGTAGGACCACACCGTGAGTTCCATCAGGGAGGTAATCGGACACTTTGTACAAACTGTTATCTGCCGCTACACCTTTTCCATTCAGCGTGCTTCAGTTACCATTTGACTGATACAAAGTTAATACACGCTGATGGTCCAACAGGACAATTTTCCTAGTGCATTGATCCCTTATGCAGGGAACAGTTACTATCACTGAATGATACAGAGTTACTATTTGTTGATACTTTTTTCTCAGTGCACTGATTCCCTACTGAGGGAAGTTTTAACAGTTTTTGTTATAATTTGAAACTGCTGGCCAGCACGATATTATTTATTATTGGGTTTAATTTTAAACTGTTATTTGATAAATATAATTGGTATAATTTTATTGAATAAATTACTTTTATTTATTTACCGGCTCTGAATAGATTTATTGGGTGTTTATCATGAACACATGAGCGCTCCTCTTTTCTTTTGGTTTAACTATTGCATTATTTAGGGGTGTATACAGCCCCTTGAGTGAAGCGAACGTGAGTTCTGGTAGATACTTAATTTTTATTAATTGGTCAAATACAGACACAGGCGCTTCATTTTTTCCTTTTTTGTGGTTTGTTCTATAGTAGGACAGTGCAGCATTTTGGTGACCAGCAGTATACATATAGTACAGTACAGTAGGCCATTGCTGTATCTTGCAGCTCTGTGTCAAGTCTGCTATCCTGATCAGTGCTCAATATCTGCTGCATTGTTGTGACCAGTATGTATACTGTACTGTGCGACATGTGTTATACACCTGGTGATGTTATACATTCTGTAATCTACTGAGCGATGTGTGAGATACACCTGGGGATTATACACCCTGTATACTGTACTGTGCAACGTTTGTGATACACCTGGTGATTATACACCCTGTATACTGTACTGAGCGATGTGTGAGATACACCTGGGGATTATACACCCTATATACTGTACTGTGTGATGTGTGAGATACACCTGGGGATTGTACACCCTATATACTGTACTGTGTGATGTGTGAGATACACCTGGGGAAGGTACACCCTATATACTGTACTGAGCGATGTGTGAGATACACCTGTGAATTATCCACCCTATATACTGTACTGTGCGATGTGTGTTATACACCTGGTGATTATACATCCTGTAATCTGTACTGAGCGATGTGTGAGATAATCCTGGGGATTATGCACCCTGTATACTGTACTGTGCAACGTTTGTGATACACCTGGTGATTATATACCCTGTATACTGTACTGAGCGATGTGTGTTATACACCTGGTGATTATACATCCTGTAATCTGTACTCAGCGATGTGTGAGATAAACCTGGGGATTATACACCCTATATACTGTACTGTGTGATGTGTGAGATACACCTGGGGATTATACACCCTATATTATTATTATTATTATCCTTTATTTATATGGTGCCACAAGGGTTCCGCAGCGCCCAATTACAGAATACATAAATAATCAAACAGGAAAACAGAAATTTACAGTTGATGACAGTATAGGACAAGTACAGGGTAAATAAACATAGTTACATCAGCAGATGACACTGGAATAAGTATCAGGTGGCAGAAGACTGCTGGATGTGGTACAGTTGAAGATTATTAAAGTAAGACAAAGGATAAGCACATGAGGGAAGAGGGCCCTGCTCATGAGAGTTTACAATCTAAAGGGGAGGGGTAGACAGACATGGGTGACATAGATGGGGTACATAGAGAACGTGGAACAGAGGGTTAGGATGAGATTTGGCTGGGTTTGGTGAAGAAGTGGACCCCCAGAAGGCACAAGTCAATACTTAACATTGCAACATTTTACTGGGCTATGCAGGAGAAAATTAAAAATAGGGGAAAATAAAAATTAAAAAAAAGAATCGATAACTTCTACCGCTTTCAAAAAGGTCAATGAAAGCTGAAATAATGGACAAATACCTCATGGAAGCCAGATACAGTATACCAAACAGTACTTAGCAGAGTTAGGAATGAGTGCTTATGAAATACAGTAACATTTTGTCATAATATTTCAGAAACTGCATGGCTGGTCTCTTGCACTCTTTTGCTCTAATACACCACCTGCTTTAGGATTTATATTCAAAAACATTATGTCTCCACAATCCCAAAAACGTCAGTCTTCTTGGAAAGTGGTTTGTTCCTTTTTAAGGGAAAGAGAACAAACGTTCTCAAACAACGGTTTCTCAATTTCTTTTTCCTCTGGGAAGGGATTGTGGATTCGCAGGAATATCTGAGCATTTCTGTAATCTAATCAGAAAGCAGCGACTTTCTACAATTGTTTACGAATAATTCCAGTGATTTCGTCATTTTCTTCCAGTGATTTGGACCAATAATACCATTGATTAGAACAAATAATTCCAGTGATTTTGTCATTTTCTTCCAGTGATTTGGACCAATAATACCATTGATTAGAACGAATAATTCCAGTGATTTTGTCATTTTCTGCCATTGATTTGAACCAATAATACCATTGATTAGAACAAATAATTCCAGTGATTTTGTCATTTTCTTTCAGTGATTTGGACCAATAATACTATTGATTAGAATGAATAATTCCTGTGATATTGAGGTGTTTGTGTCGCTTATCTTAGCCGTCCAGCGACCGCAGTGCACCTCTTTTTCTCTTTTCTTTGCATCATGTGCTGTTTGGGGCCAATTTTTTTAAGTGCCATCCTGTCTGACACTGCATTGCCACTCCTAGATGGGCCAGGTGTTTGTGTCGCCCTCTTGGGTCGCTTTGCTTCGTCATCCAGCGACCTTGGTGCAAATTTTAGGACTAAAAATAGTATTGTGAGTTGTGAGGTGTTCAGAATAGGCTGGAAATGAGTGGAAATTGTGGTTATTGAGGTTAATAATACTATAGGATCAAAATTACCCCCAAATTCTATGATTTAAGCTGTTTTTGAGGGGGTTTTGAAAAAAAACACCCGAATCCAAAACACACCCGAATCCGACCAAAACTTTTCAGGGAGGTTTTGCCAAAACGCATCCGAATCCAAAACATGGCCGCGGAACCGAATCCAAAACCAAAACACAAAACCCGAAAAATTTCCGGTGCACATCTCTAGTGCTGCACTTGGTCTTCAACATGGCCGACCCCTATACTGCAGACACACAGGGAGGCTGTGGGCCACTAGATCCTCCCTCCAGTCTCCAGGTAGCCATCACTCCTGCCGCTGACTGTGCCGTGTCACCATGCGGCCTCCGAGCACCACTGATAGCTGCATGGGGACGCGGCGGTGAGTACCCACCGTGTGACACCTAGATGGAATTCCACCACAGAAAATTTTCTGCTCTAACACCAAGAGACGTATTTCTTCCAAATACGATGGTAATGCTTAGACGTTACCCCCTTCATGGCTTGGATCATAGTCGGGATAACCTTGTTAGGGATCCCTCTCCTGGCTAGAATCAGCCATTCAACTTCCATGCCATCACTCGTAGCCACGGTAAGTCCTGATAGACGAACGGGCCCTGTTGCAGAAGATCCTCGCGAAGAGGTAGAGGCCACGGAACTTCGAGGAGTATCTCCAGAAGGTCCGCGTACCAGGCCCTTCTTGGCCAGTCCGGAGCAATTAGAATTGCTTGAACATTTTCCCTTTTATTTCTCTTTAGAATTCTTGGGATCAGAGGAAGTGGAGGAAACATGTACACCATCTGATAGACCCATGGAGTCATCAGGGCGTCTACCGCCACTGCTTATGGGTCTCTCGACCTGGAACAATACTGCTTGAGCTTCTTGTTGAGATGAGAGGCCATCATGTCGATCTGTGGATATCCCCATCGACTTGTCAAGCACCTGAACTCTTCCGGGTGAAGTCCCCACTCCCCCAGGTGCAGGTTGTGTCTGCTGAGGAAGTCTGCTTCCCAGTTGTCTACTTCTGGAATGAATACCGCTGACAATGCCACAGCATTTCTCGTTGCCCAGAGGAGAATTCTTGACACCTCTGACATTGTGGCTCTGCTTTTCGTTCTGCCCTTTATGTATGTCACCGCCGTCATATTGTCCATCTGGACCTGAATGGCCCGATCATGAAGAAGATGTGAGGCCTGCAGAAGGGCGTTGTATATGGCCCTGAGTTCCAGAATGTTGATTGGTAGGACGACTTCCTGACTTGACCATCTTCCTTGAAACTGCACCCCCTGAGTGACTGCTCCACAACCTCTGAGGCTTGCATCTGTGGTAAGCAGAGTCCAGTCATGAATTCCGAACCTCCGACTCTCGATGAGGTGAGAAGTCTGTAGCCACCACAGAAGGGAGATCCTGGCTTTTGACGACAGACGGATCCTCTGGTGCATGTGAAGATGCGATCCGGACCATTTGTCCAACAGATCGAGCTGGAAGTGTCTTGCGTGAAACCTTCCGTATTGAAGAGCCTCGTAAGAGGCCACCATTTCCCCCAGAAGTCGAATGCATAGATGCACCGATATCCGGGTTGGCTTCAGAACATCCCGAACCATCGACTGGATTACTAATGACCTTCTGCGACTCCGTATCCAGTATCATTCCCAGGAATGGGAGCCTCCGTGTTGGCTCTAGGTGAGATTTCAGAAGATTCAGAATCCACCCATGATCCTGGAGAAGTTTGGTTGAGAGAGAGCAATGCTGTCCAGCAACCTTCCCCTGGACGGTGCTTTTATCAGGAGATCATCCAGGTATGGAATTATGTTCACTCCCTGTTTGTGGAGTAGGAACATCATCTCTGCCATCACCTTGGTGAACACCCTCAGTGCCGTGGATAGGCAAAATGACAGCGCCTGGAACTGGTAGTGACAGTCCTGCAGTACAAATCGTAGATAAGCCTGATGAGGCGGCCAGATCGGAATGTGAAGATACGCATCCTTAATATCCAGAGAGACTAGGAATTCCCCCTCCTCCAGACCTGAGATCACCGTTCTCAGAGACTCCATCTTGAATTTGAACACTCGTAAGTACGGGTTCAATGACTTGAGGTTCAAAATTGGTCTTACCGAACCGTCAGTACTACAAACAAGTTGGAATAGTACCCCTTGTTTAGCTGATGAGGTGGAACTGGAACAATGACGTGAGTCTGTACCAGTTTTTGGATGGCATGTTGTAAAGTTATACTTGCCTCTTGTGAAACTGTCAAGCCTCACTTGAAGAATCTGTGAGGTGGGAGCTCTTGGAACTCCAGTCTGTAGCCCTGGGAAATAAGATTTATGACCCAGGGATCCTGGCACAAATTTGACCAGATTTGACTGAAGAATTGTAGGCAAGCTCCCACCTGACAGCCTTCCAGGCACTGCGGTCCACCGTCATGCTGCAATCTTTGAGGAGGCAGAGCCTGAGCTCTGTTCCTGAGCACCTGCTGTTGCTGGTTTGCGTGGTTTACCTCTTGCACCGCTGGAGGACGTAGAAGCACCTCTGGATTTGCCCTTGAACTTGGCCGTCTGAAAGGACTGTAACTAAGAAGATGAATAAGTGTTCTTAGTTGGGGGGGCTGTGGAAGGAAGATACGTAGACTTACCCGCAGTAGCTGTGGAGATCCATTTGTCTAATTCATCTCTGAACAAGGCCTCTCCTGTGAATGGTAGGCCTTCCACGCCTTTCCTGGAATCCGCGTCAGCAGTCCACTGGCATAGCCACAAGCCTCTTCGTGTCGACACTGCCATAGCGGTGGTGCGTGCATTCAGAAAGCCTATTTCCTTTATGGCTCCACCATAAAGTTTGCAGTCCTGTATATGCTGCAGGAGTAAGACAACATCCCCCCAGATAAGGAATCTAACCACTCAATAAGGTTACCTGACCATTTTGCAATGGCTTTAGTTATCCACGCACATGCAATAGTTGGTCTTTGGGCAACCCCCGCAAGTGTGTACAATGATTTGAGTGTAGTCTCAATTTTACGATCAGCCATATCTTTCAGGGAGGCTGCACCAGGAACAGGTAATACAATTTTGCGCAACAGCCTAGAGACTGATGCGTCCACTATCGGTAGATTTTCCCATTTTCCCTATCCTCCAGAGAAAAAGGTAAAGATGAGAGCAACCTTTCAGGGATCTGAAACTTCTTATCAGGATTAACCCATGGTTCTTCAAACAGGGTATTCAATTCCTTTTACGCAGGAAAAGTGACTGGGGACTTCTTTTTTACATTAAAATAAGATTCCTTAGACTCCTCTGACACCTTATCAGTAATATGCAGAACATCTCTGATAGCCTCTATAAGAGCCTCTATTCCCTGTGACAGAGCTGCACCCCCCCCCCTTGTGATGTTAGTGTATTAGAATGCTTAATATTTGTAGACACTCCCTTAGTGATATGTGTAAGCCTGAATCTTCAGTGATGGTCCCTGGGACCAGGGGGATGCTGGGAAGTGGGTGGTCCAGTGTGCAGTGTGCCTGGAGTTGGTGATGGAATAAACAGCACAGCAGTGAACTCACATGTCTCTGTGTCCTGATGACTGGATTTACAAACATATGAACAAAACATGGTGTCAGAAGAAGTTTAACTTGGACTGCTAGTGCTCTCAGAGTGTGAAAGAATCTTGCAGAATTCTGTAAGGCTGTGATACTCAGTCTCTGCAAAGCCTGCCGTGTGCTCCTCTCTTCAAACAGTGAGTAACCATGGATAAACTGGCTCCTCCAACCGGCATGCTGATGTCTGGTAACTTTTCTGAAAACTGGAAAAGATTTAAGCAAAGGTTTATTATATATCTTGCTGCATGTGGAGCTGATACAGAGGCTGACAAAATGAAGGCATCCATTTTCCTCCATGTGATAGGAGAGGATGTGCTGGACATTTATAATAGTTTTCAGTTTGATGAGGGGCAGAATATGGTGCTATCTTCTATAATGCAAAAGTTTGAAGATTACTTTGTGCCAAGGAAAAATGTGACATATGAAAGATATACGTTTTTCACCAAACTTTAGGTCCTCAGAAGCCAAAGTATTGAACTTGTAGAACTTAGCAAACGTGTTCGACCCTGACCAAGTATCTGCTTGGCAAAGCTGAAGAGCCGAGACACCCTGGGCAGAAGCCCAGGAAGAACCCACTTTACGGGTAGAGTGGGCCTGAACCAATTTTGGAATCGGCAAACCAGTCGTAGAATAAGCATGCTGGATAGTATGCCTGATCCAGCAAGAAATTGTCTGCTAAGAAGCAGGACGCCCAATCTTGTTGGGATCATAAAGGACAAATAGTGCGTCCGACTTCCTGTGACGAGCAGTCCTCTTCACCTATATTCTCAAAGCCCGCACAACATCCAAGGAACTTTGAAGAAATCGATGTGTCAGTAGCTACTGGCACCAAAATAGGTTGGTTGATATGAAAAGCCGACACAACCTTAGGAAGAAATTGCTGACGCGTTCTAAGTTCAGCTCTATCTTCATAGAAAATCAAGTAGAGGCCTTTGTGTGACAATGTCCCCAATTCAGATACACGTCTTGCAGATGCCAAAGCAACAGTGTGACTGCCTTCCAAGTAAGAAACTTTACGTCCACCTCCTTTAAAGGTTCGAACTAATCTGATTGCAGGAACTGCAGCACCACATTAAGATCCCAAGGTGCCGTAGGAGGCACAAAGGGTGGTTGGATGTGCAGAACTCCTTTCAAGAATGTCTGAACCTCAGGAAGAGCAGCCAATTGTTTCTGGAAGAAACTGGACAAGGCCGAAATCTGGACCTTTGATAGAGCCCAAGCGTAGGCGCACATCCACACCAGCTTGCAGAAAGAGGAGAAAACGTCCCAGTTGAAACTCCACCGTAGGACACTTCTTGGATTCACACCAAGACACATACTTTCTTTAAATCCGATGGTAATGCTTGGATGTTACTCCCTTCCTAGCTTGAATCAGAGTAGGAATGACCTTGTTCAGAATGCCCTTCCGAGCTAAGATCTGGCGTTCAACCTCTATGCCGTCAAACATAGCCGCGGTAAGTCTTGACAGGCAAACGGCCCCTGTAGTAGAAGGTCCTCGTGAAGAGGAAGAGGCCTCGGTTCCTCCAGCAGCAATGCCAGAAGATCCGCGTACCAAGCTCTTCTTGGCCAGTCCAGAGCAATGAGGATCGCCGGAACTCTTTTTCTTTTTAGTAGTTTGAGAATCCTTGGGATGAGTGGAAGAAGAGCGAACACATATACTGACCTGAACCCCATTGAGTTACCAGGGCATCAACCGCCACTGCTTGCAGGTCTCGCGACCTGGAACAGTACCTCCTAAGCTTCTTGTTGAGGGGAGAGGCCATCAAGTCTATCTGAGGTATACCCCATCGTCTTGTGACCTCTGCGAATACCTCCTGTTGGAGGCCCCATTCCCCTGGATGGAGATCGTGTCTGCTGAGGAAGTCTGCTTCCCAGTTGTCTACTCCCAGAATGAAGATTGCTGACAGCACCAGTGCGTGCCTTTCTGCCCAGAGGAGGATTCTTGTTACCGCTGACATCGCAGCCCTGCTCTTCGTTCCGCCCTGCCTGTTTATGTAGGACACCGCTGTGATGTTGTCCGACTGAACCTGAATGGCACGATCTTGTAGAAGATGCACAGCTTGTAGAAGTCCATTGTATATGGCCCTTAGTTCCAGAATGTTTATTGGAAGGACAGATTCCTGACTTGACCACTTTCCTTGGAAGTTTTCCCCCTGGGTGACTGCTCCCCAACCTCTGAGGCTTGCATCCGTGGTTAGAAGAATCCATTTCTGAATCCCGAACCTGCGGCCCTCAAGTAGGTGAGTAGTGTGCAGCCACCAGAGGAGTGAAATTCTGGCTTTCGGTGTCAAGCGTATCCGCTGGTGCATGTGAAGATGTGAACCCGGCCACTGGTCCAGGAGATCCAGTTGGAAGAACCGTGCATGGAATCTCCCGTACTGTAGAGCCTTGTAAGAGGCTACCATCTTCCCCAGAAGGTGAATGCACTGATGAACCGACACTCGGGCTGACTTCAAGACATCCCAGACCATTGTGTGGATCACCAATGCTTTCTATAGCGGTAGAAATACCCTCTGCACTTCCGTGTCGAGTATCATCCCCAGGAAGGGCAGTCTCCTTGTCGGGTCCAAATGTGACTTTGGAAGGTTCAGGATCCACCCATGATCCTGGAGTAGTTGAGTTGAGAGAGCAATATTCTGCAACAGCTTCTCCCTGGAAGATGACTTCGTCAGCAGATCATATAGATATGGAATTATGTTCACTCCCTGCTTGCGGAGGAGGAGCATCATCTCCACCATGACCTTGGTAAACACCCTCAGTGCTGTGGAAAGACCAAATGGTAACGTCTGGAACTGATAGTGACAGTCCCGTAGTGCAAACCGTAGATAAGCCTGGTGAGGTGGCCAGATCGGAATGTGAAGGTACGCATCCTTGATATCCAGGGATACCAGGAATTCCCCCTCCTCTAAACCTGAGATAACCGCTTTCAGAGACTTCATCTTGAATTTGAATATCTTTAAGTAGGGGTTCAATGACTTTAGGTTCAATATAGACCTTACTGAACCGTCCGGTTTCGGTACCACAAACAGGTTTGAGTAATAACCCATGGATCTTTGGTGAGGTGGAACTGGAACAAAGACATTTGTTCGTACCAATTTTTGAATGGCTTCCTGTAGGATAGCACTTTATGTCAGCGAAACTGGTAAGCCTGATTTGAAGAATCTGTGAGGTGGGAGTACCTGAAACTCCAGTCTTTACACCTGGGCAACAATATCTGTCAGCCAGGGATCTAGGGATGATGACGCACAGACGTGACTGAAAGCCTTTAGTCTCGCTCCCACATGCCCGATCTTCAGGCTGGGAAGTCCACCGTCATGCTGAAGATTTGGAGGAAGCAGAACCCGGTTTCTGTTCCTGGGAACCTGTTGGAGCAGGTTTTCTGGATTTTCCCCACCGACCTCTAAAGAAGGTGGGGGGGTTTGGATTTTAAAAATTTTGCGGTCCAAAAGGACTGCAGTGTGGGCGTAGGATAATATTTCCTACCCAGTGCTGCTGCAGAGTGAAGAAATGTTGACTTACCCGCAGTCGCCGTGGAAATCCACGCATCCAATGCTTCCCCAAATAGTGCCTGACTTGTGAAGGGCAGGTTCTCCACACTTTTCTTGGATTCTGCATCAGCTGTCCATTGGGGTAGCCAGAGTCCTCTGCGTGCCGAAACTGCCATGGAAGTAGCCCTTGCATTAAGTAGGCCAATGTCCTTCATGGCCTCCACCATGAAAGCTGCAGAATCCTGTATGTGACATAAAAACAAGTCAATGTCACTCCTATCCATAGTATCTAAGTCCTCTAGTAATGTGCCTGACCACTTTACTATGGCTTTAGAAATCCACACACAAGCAATAGTGCGCCGTAAGGCCATACCTGTAGCAGTGTATAGGGATTTGAGCGTAGTCTCAAGCTTGCGGTCAGCTGGCTCCTTTAAGACGGTTGAACCAGGGACAGGTAAAACCACCTTTTTAGACAACCTAGATACAGAAGCGTCTACAATAGGTGGGTTTTCCCACTTCTGTCTATCCTCTTCAGGGAAAGGGAAAGCAATGAGAAGTCTTTTAGGGATCTGGAATTTTTTCTCTGGGTTTTCCCAGGATTTTTCAAAGAAGGAGTTTAACTCCTTAGAAGCAGGGAAGGTATGCAAGGATTTTTTACATACTGTAAAATAAGATTCCTCTGCCTGCTCTGGTACCTTCTCGGTAATATGCAAAACATCCCTAATGGCTTCAATCATGAGTTGCACCCTCTTAGCAAGGGATGCATCTCCCACTCTGCATATCCCCATCACCGTTCCCTGTATCAGAGTCGGTATCAGTGTCAGCTTGCATTATCTGGGCAAGTGTACGTTTTTGTGGGTATGCAGGTGGACTTTTAGACGAAGTAGTGGGAGCTGAAATACTTCAAACCCTCTACAGATTTTCTCAAAAACTGCGTCTCTTTCTCAGTATGCGGCATCCTAGATGAAATCTGGGATATAATTCCCCTTAAAGAATCCACCCATGGGGATTCAGATTCAGAAGGCTGAGACAGAACATTGCAGTCCTGAGTACATGGAATAGACTCCTCAGGAGAAGATAAACACTCTGCAGCACAGGACACAAAGTCCTTATACATGGTAATGGGGGATATACACACTTACACACACACAGGAAAATGTCAGACACAGTTTCCCCCAGAGTACCTTCAAAGAGTCACAGAGTATAAGGAGCCAGCCGCACAGCGCCCCTGTAGGCAGTTATTATAATAAAAGCCCGGCGCTGACTAACTACCCTTAATAGGGTAATTAGTACTAGAGATGAGCGGGTTTGGTTCCTTGGAATCCGAACCCCCCCGAACTTCAGCCTTTTTACACGGGTCCGAGGCAGACTCGGATCTTCCCGCCTTGCTCGGTTAACCCGAGCGCGCCCGAACGTCATCATCCCGCTGTCGGATTCTCGCGAGGCTCGGATTCTATATAAGGAGCCGCGCGTCGCCGCCATTTTCACACGTGCATTGAGATTGATAGGGAGAGGACGTGGCTGGCGTCCTCTCCGTTAGAATAGATAGAGATACTTGAGTTGATTTACCACTAACTTAGTAATTTTGGGGAGCATTAGGAGTACTCAGAGTGCAGAGTTTTGCTGATAGTTACTAGTGACCACCACCAGTTTTATTTATTATTTAATATAATCCATTCTCTGCCTGAAAAAAAACGATACACAGTCACATACCATATCTGTGCTCAGCCTCAGTGTGCTGCATGATAATATCATCTATGTATATCTGACTGTGCTGAGTGCTCACTGCTCACACAGCTGAATTGTGGGGGAGACTGGGGTGCAGTTATAGCAGGAGTACAGTGCACACTTTTGCTGCCAGTGTGACTGACCAGTGACCACCAGTATATTGTCTGCCTGAAAAAGTTAAACACTCCTGTGGTGTTTTTTTTTTTTATTCTATAAACGCATTCTGCTGACAGTGTCCAGCAGGTCCGTCATTCATTATATTATATAAATATTTACCTGCAGTAGTGTTATATTTTTTTGTTCATCTCTATCATCTTTATCATCTCTATATTAGTAGACGCAGTATGGTAGTCCACGGCTGTGGCTACCTCTGTGTCGTCAGTGCTCGTCCATAAATGTATACCTACCTGTGGTGGGGTTTATTTTTCTATCTTCTTCATACTAGTAGTTTAGGAGTCTGCTGACAGTGTCCAGCAGGTCCGTCATTATATTATATATACCTGCAGTAGTGATATATATATATTTTTTATATCATTATCATCTCTATACTAGCAGACGCAGTATGGTAATCCACGGCTGTAGCTACCTCTGTGTCGTCAGTGCTCGTCCATAATTGTATACCTACCTGTGGTGGGTTTTTTTTTTCTATCTTCTTCATACTAGTAGTTTAGGAGTCTGCTGACAGTGTCCAGCAGGTCCGTCATTATATTATATATACCTGCAGTAGTGATATATATATATTTTTTATATCATTATCATCTCTATACTAGCAGACGCAGTACGGTAGTCCACGGCTGTAGCTACCTCTGTGTCGTAAGTGCTCGTCCATAATTGTATACCTACCTGTGGTGGGGTTTATTTTTCTATCTTCTTCATACTAGTAGTTTAGGAGTCTGCTGACAGTGTCCAGCAGGTCCATCATTATATTATATATACCTGCAGTAGTGATATATATATATTTTTTATATCATTATCATCTCTATACTAGCAGACGCAGTACGGTAGTCCACGGCTGTAGCTACCTCTGTGTCGTCAGTGCTCGTCCATAATTGTATACCTACCTGTGGTGGGGTTTATTTTTCTATCTTCTTCATACTAGTAGTTTAGGAGTCTGCTGACAGTGTCCAGCAGGTCCGTCATTATATTATATATACCTGCAGTAGTGATATATATATATATTTTATATCATTATCATCTCTATACTAGCAGACGCAGTACGGTAGTCCACGGCTGTAGCTACCTCTGTGTCGTCAGTGCTCGTCCATAATTGTATACCTACCTGTGGTGGGTTTTTTTTTTCTATCTTCTTCATACTAGTAGTTTAGGAGTCTGCTGACAGTGTCCAGCAGGTCCGTCATTATATTATATATACCTGCAGTAGTGATATATATATTTTTTTTATATCATTATCATCTCTATACTAGCAGACGCAGTACGGTAGTCCACGGCTGTAGCTACCTCTGTGTCGTCAGTGCTCGTCCATAATTGTATACCTACCTGTGGTGGGGTTTATTTTTCTATCTTCTTCATACTAGTAGTTTAGGAGTCTGCTGACAGTGTCCAGCAGGTCCGTCATTATATTATATATACCTGCAGTAGTGATATATATATATATTTTATATCATTATCATCTCTATACTAGCAGACGCAGTACGGTAGTCCACGGCTGTAGCTACCTCTGTGTCGTCAGTGCTCGTCCATAATTGTATACCTACCTGTGGTGGTTTTTTTTTTTCTATCTTCTTCATACTAGTAGTTTAGGAGTCTGCTGACAGTGTCCAGCAGGTCCGTCATTATATTATATATACCTGCAGTAGTGATATATATATATTTTTTATATCATTATCATCTCTATACTAGCAGACGCAGTACGGTAGTCCACGGCTGTAGCTACCTCTGTGTCGTCAGTGCTCGTCCATAATTGTATACCTACCTGTGGTGGGGTTTATTTTTCTATCTTCTTCATACTAGTAGTTTAGGAGTCTGCTGACAGTGTCCAGCAGGTCCGTCATTATATTATATATACCTGCAGTAGTGATATATATATATTTTTTTATATCATTATCATCTCTATACTAGCAGACGCAGTACGGTAGTCCACGGCTGTGGCTACCTCTGTGTCGTCAGTCACTCGTCATCCATAAGTATACTAGTATCCATCCATCTCCATTGTTTACCTGAGGTGCCTTTTAGTTGTGCCTATTAAAATATGGAGAACAAAAATGTTGAGGTTCCAAAAATAGGGAAAGATCAAGATCCACTTCCACCTCGTGCTGAAGCTGCTGCCACTAGTCATGGCCGAGACGATGAAATTCCATCAACGTCATCTGCCAAGGCCGATGCCCAATGTCATAGTACAGAGCATGTAAAATCCAAAACACAAAATATCAGTAAAAAAGGACTCAAAAATCTAAAATAAAATCGTCGGAGGAGAAGCGTAAACTTGCCAATATGCCATTTACCACACGGAGTGGCAAGGAACGGCTGAGGCCCTGGCCTATGTTCATGGCTAGTGGTTCAGCTTCACATGAGGATGGAAGCACTCAGCCTCTCGCTAAAAAAATGAAAAGACTTAAGCTGGCAAAAGCACAGCAAAGAACTGTGCGTTCTTCGAAATCACAAATCCAGAAGGTGAGTCCAATTGTGTCGGTTGCGATGCTTGACCTTCCCAACACTGGACGTGAAGAGCATGCGCCTTCCACCATTTGCACGCCCCCTGCAAGTGCTGGAAGGAGCACCCGCAGTCCAGTTCCTGATAGTCAGATTGAAGATGTCAGTGTTGAAGTACACCAGGATGAGGAGGATATGGGTGTTGCTGGCGCTGGGGAGGAAATTGACAAGGAGGATTCTGATGGTGAGGTGGTTTGTTTAAGTCAGGCACCCGGGGAGACACCTGTTGTCCGTGGGAGGAATATGGCCATTGACATGCCTGGTGAAAATACCAAAAAAAACAGCTCTTCGGTGTGGAAGTATTTCAACAGAAATGCGGACAACAGGTGTCAAGCCGTGTGTTGCCTTTGTCAAGCTGTAATAAGTAGGGGTAAGGACGTTAACCACCTTGGAACATCCTCCCTTATACGTCACCTGCAGCGCATTCATCATAAGTCAGTGACAAGTTCAAAAACTTTGGGCGACATCGGAAGCAGTCCACTGACCAGTAAATCCCTTCCTCTTGTAACCAAGTTCACGCAAATCACCCCACCAACTCCCTCAGTGTCAATTTCCTCCTTCCCCAGGAATGCCAATAGTCCTGCAGGCCATGTCACTGGCAATTCTGACAAGTCCTCTCCTGCCTGGGATTCCTCCGGTGCATCCTTGCGTGTAACGCCTACTGCTGCTGGCGCTGCTGTTGTTGCTGCTGGGAGTCGATGGTCATCCCAGAGGGGAAGTCGTAAGACGACTTTTACTACTTCCACCAAGCAATTGACTGTCCAACAGTCCTTTGCGAGGAAGATGAAATATCACAGCAGTCATCCTGCTGCAAAGCGGATAACTGAGGCCTTGGCATCCTGGGCGGTGAGAAACGTGGTTCCGGTATCCATCATTACTGCAGAGCCAACTATAGACTTGTTTGAGGTACTGTGTCCCTGGTACCAAATACCATCTAGGTTCCATTTCTCTAGGCAGGCGATACCGAAAATGTACACAGACCTCAGAAAAAGACTCACCAGTGTCCTAAAAAATGCAGTTGTACCCAATGTCCACTTAACCACGGACATGTGGACAAGTGGAGCAGGGCAGACTCAGGACTATATGACTGTGACAGCCCACTGGGTAGATGTATTGACTCCCGCCGCAAGAACAGCAGCGGCGGCACCAGTAGCAGCATCTTGCAAATGCCAACTCTTTCCTAGGCAGGCTACGCTTTGTATCACCGCTTTCCAGAATACGCACACAGCTGAAAACCTCTTACGGCAACTGAGGAAGATCATCGCAGAATGGCTTACCCCAATTGGACTCTCCTGTGGATTTGAGGCATCGGACAACGCCAGCAATATTGTGTGTGCATTAAATCTGGGCAAATTCCAGCACGTCCAATGTTTTGCACATACCTTGAATTTGGTGGTGCAGAATTATTTAAAAAACGACAGGGGCGTGCAAGAGATGCTGTCGGTGGCCAGAAGAATTGCGGGACACTTTCGGCGTACAGGCACCACGTACAGAAGACTGGAGCAACACCAAAAACGCCTGAACCTGCCCTGCCATCATCTGAAGCAAGAAGTGGTAACGAGGTGGAATTCAACCCTCTATATGCTTCAGAGGTTGGAGGAGCAGCAAAAGGCCATTCAAGCCTATACAACTGACCACGATATAGGAGGTGGAATGCACCTGTCTCAAGCGCAGTGGAGAATGATTTCAACGCTGTGCAAGGTTCTGCAACCTTTTGAACTTGCCACACGTGAAGTCAGTTCAGACACTGCCAGCCTGAGTCAGGTCATTCCCCTCATCAGGCTTTTGCAGAAGAAGCTGGAGACATTGAAGGAGGAGCTAACACTGAGCGATTCCGCTAGGCATGTGGGACTTGTGGATGGAGCCCTTAATTCGCTTAACAAGGATTCACGGGTGGTCAATCTGTTGAAATCAGAGCACTACATTTTGGCCACCGTGCTCGATCCTAGATTTAAAACCTACCTTGGATCTCTCTTTCCGGCAGACACAAGTCTGCAGGGGTTCACTTCAAAGAACTGCTGGTGAGAAAATTGTCAAGTCAAGCGGAATGCGACCTGTCAACATCTCCTCCTTCACATTCTCCCGCAACTGGGGGTGCGAGGAAAAGGCTCAGAATTCCGAGCCCACCCGCTGGCGGTGATACAGGGCAGTCTGGAGCGACTGCTGATGCTGACATCTGGTCCGGACTGAAGGACCTGCCAACGATTACGGACATGTCGTCTACTGGCACTGCATATGATTCTCTCTCCATTGAAAGAATGGTGGAGGATTATATGAGTGACCGCATCCAAGTAGGCACGTCAGACAGTCCGTACGTATACTGGCAGGAAAAAGAGGCAATTTGGAGGCCCTTGCACAAACTGGCTTTATTCTACCTAAGTTGCCCTCCCACAAGTGTGTACTCCGAAAGAGTGTTTAGTGCCGCCGCTCACCTTGTCAGCAATCGGCGTACGAGGTTACTTCCAGAAAATGTGGAGAAGATGATGTTCATTAAAATGAATTATAATCAATTCCTCCATGGAGACATTCACCAGCAGCAATTGCCTCCACAAAGTACACAGGGAGCTGTGATGGTGGATTCCAGTGGGGACGAAATGATAATCTGTGAGGAGGAGGATGTACACGGTGATGAATCGGAGGATGATGATGAGGTGGACATCTTGCCTCTGTAGAGCCAGTTTGTGCAAGGAGAGATTAATTGCTTCTTTTTTGGTGGGGGTCCAAACCAACCCGTCATTTCAGTCACAGTCGTGTGGCAGACCCTGTCACTGAAATGATGGGTTGGTTAAAGTGTGCATGTCCTGTTTATACAACATAAGGGTGGGTGGGAGGGCCCAAGGACAATTCCATCTTGCACCTCTTTTTTCTTTCATTTTTCTTTGCGTCATGTGCTGTTTGGGGAGTGTTTTTTGGAAGGGCCATCCTGCGTGACACTGCACTGCCACTCCTAGATGGGCCAGGTGTTTGTGTCGGCCACTTGGGTCGCTGAGCTTAGTCATCCAGCGACCTCGGTGCAAATTTTAGGACTAAAAATAATATTGTGAGGTGTGAGGTGTTCAGAATAGACTGAAAATGAGTGGAAATTATGGTTATTGAGGTTAATAATACTTTGGGATCAAAATGACCCCCAAATTCTATGATTTAAGCTGTTTTTTAGGGTTTTTAAAAAAAAAAAAACACCCGAATCCAAAACACACCCGAATCCGACAAAAAAAAATCGGTGAGGTTTTGCCAAAACGCGTTCAAACCCAAAACACGGCCACGGAACCGAACCCAAAACCAAAACACAAAACCCGAAAAATTTCCGGTGCACATCTCTAATTAGTACTAGTATTACACTCCCCCCCCCCCCCCCCTTTCTATAACACCCTGGTACTGCAGAGGACAGCTGGAGTCATGTGGAGGGCAGCGCTCCCTGTCAGCATCTCTTTCCTGTGATCTGCAGGGAGAAAATGGAGCTGGTAAATGCAGGATCCGCTCTGAGAGGAAGCCCCGCCCCTTGTAATGGCGCGCGGCTTCCCGCACTAATTGTTTAAACTGGCCTGAGATTTTTCATTGCTAACAGCTGGATTAGCCCCTGTTAGCTGTATGACCAGTGTAGGGTATTCTGCACTGGCTCAGGACGCACCTCAAAGTACCTACAGTGTCACTGTTGCCGAGCAGTCCTGGAGCGCAGCCTGTCAGAGCTGTGCTCCCACCCTTGGGCCGCCATATCTGCCGGCGACCCGCTAACCGGGACGCCGGCACTGTAATCACCACTCTTCTTACTTCTGGCTCAGGGGGTGGCGGCCGTGCTGCGGGAGTGAACGGTCGCCTCGTGGGCTTGCGATCAACACCCTCAGGAGCTCAGTGTACTGTCAGTGGAGTAGAGGACCATTAACTCTTCAGGAAGTTGGTTCCTACTCCCCCTCTAAGTCCCACGAAACAGGGAGGCTGTTGCCAGCAGCCTTCCTGAAAATAATAAACTCTAGAAAAAAATAAAACTAGAAAAACTCCAAAGAGCTCCCCTAGCTGTGACCGGTTCCTCAAGCACATTTTCTAAACTGAGTGTGGTAGGAAGGGCATAGAGGGAGGAGCCAGCCCTCACTTTTAAACTCTTAAAGTGCCAATGGCTCCCAAAGGACCCATCTATACCCCATGGTACTAAATTGGACCCCAGCATCCTCAACAATCTCCACTCCCAAGCTTCGCCGCTGGTGGAACAAAAACTGCTGCGGCCACCGCCATAGATGTGTATTAAAGTGGCGCAGCCAGAGGCTTTCACAGCCCTCCCTGCGCCACATACTCTCTGAGCCCCGAAGCCACCTCTGCGCGTGATGTCACAGAAGTGCCTCCCTGCCACAGCCATGCCCAGATCCCCAGAGGCCCTGACTCCACAACACAGCACCTGGGCTAGAGTGGGTGATATCGCAGAGGGTAATGTCTGGATACTGAATCAATGAACTGACACTGCACAGCACTCTCACCTTTTACATTGATTCAGCGAGTCAGTCAGTTCTGCCAGTCAATCATTATTGTTAGCGCCGGTGTCCCAACGCACCACATTACAGGGAAGTAGACGCACTAAATAAACTACACCTCCCAGCAGCCCTTACCACCAAAGCATTCTGGCACTAAGGCCTGCTGGGAGATGTAGTTTATTGAGTGCATCTTCTTCCCTGTAATACGGCGCTTTGGGACACCGACGCTAACAATATTGACTGGCTGCTTGGCTGCTGTGCGAGTCTCCGGGAGAGCCACTGCCAAAGGGAGAACAGCAGCTTAGCTGCTTCCAGGAGGAGAAGCAGGAGAAGCATTACCCGCCCCTTCCCCACTCGCAGTACCTCTGGGCCCTATCCACGGCTAATTTGTATTTATACAGCTTCTACGATCTTTTCCCCGAGTCCAAACACAGGTGGCAAATCATTTTAATTGTAAACTTAAATTGGATAGGGACTAATGAGAATGATTAAACAAATTTGTAATATTTGGTCTCTATATAGACCAAAATTAAATCAAAACTGTCCAAATTCAACTTATGTATTTCAAAACTATTTACCTGGGTGGACTGCCATTGTCTGGTCAAAATGAGTGACTTCCTTGTGTATAATTACTCAAGGATGGCTTTTTGGCTTACCAATCCATGTCCAATGTCTCATTATTGTACAGTAGTTGTTATTTCTCACCATAAACCTCATCATCTTAACTACTATAGGTAACATAGTAACATAGTAACATAGTATCTGAGGTTGAAAAAAGACAATTGTCCATCGAGTTCAACCTATTTGTGGTCTCCTATGCATGATGATTTGACTAAAATTTCTGACTGATGCTGCTGTCAGCCGTTGCATTTTATCCCTATTTATAGTAACTATAATGCATGACTATGCACCATACCCCTGGATATCCTTATCCATTAGGAATTTATCTAACCCATTCTCAAAGGTGTTGACAAATTCCACCATTACAACTCCCTCAGGCAGGGAATTCCAAACACGTATTGTCCTTACCGTGAAAAAGCCTTTATGCCGTATTGTGCGGAATCTCCTCTCCTCTAACCTGAGCGAGTGTCCACGAGTCCTGTGTGTTGATCTAACCAAAAACAGGTCCCGCGCAAGCTCTGTGTATTGTCCCCTTATATATTTGTAGATGTTGATCATATCCCCTCTTAGTCTCCGCTTTTCCAATGTAAACATGCCTAGTCTTTCAAGCCTTTCCTTGTATTCCATCGTCTCCATGCCCTTAATTAGTTTGGTCGCCCTCCTCTGAACCTTTTCTAGCTCCAGGATATCCTTTTTGTAGTACCGTGCCCAGAATTGTACACAGTTATCAAGGTGTGGCCTCACTAGTGATTTATATAACGGGAGTATAATACTCTCGTCCCTAGCATCAATACCCCGTTTTATGCATGCTAATATCTTATTAGCCTTCTTTGCTGCAGTCCTACTTTGGGTACTACTGCTTAGTTTGCTATTTATGAGGACACCTAAGTCCTTTTCCAGTACAGAATCCCCTAATTTTACCCCATTTAGTAGGTAGGTGTAATTTTTGTTCATGTTACCACAGTGCATTACCTTACACTTGTCTGTGTTGAAGCGCATTCTCCATTTGGCTGCCCATGCTTCTAATTTAACTAAGTCGTTCTGAAGAGACTTGGCATCCTCCTCTGTATTTATAGCCTTACACAATTTGGTTTCATCTGCAAAAATTGACACCATGCTCTCTAGACCTTCTGTAAGGTCGTTAATGAAAATAATGAACAATAGCGGTCCTAATACTGAGCCTTGCGGCACACCACTTAGCACTTCAGTCCAAGTTGAAAAAGATCCATTAACCACAACGCGCTGCTCCCTATTATCTAACAAGTTTTTGACCCAAGTACATATTGTGCTTCCTAGCCCTGATTCTTGTAGCTTGTAGATAAGTCTCGTGTGGTACAGTATCGAACGCTTTGGCAAAGTCTAAAAAGATTACATCCACGTCTTTACCCTGATCTAGGTTTGCGCTTACTGTTTCATAAAAGCCAAGTAAGTTGGTTTGACAGGATCTGTCCTTCATAAACCCATGTTGATTCCTTTTAATGACCTTATTGACTTCAAGGAACTTCTGAATACTATCTCTTAGAATACCTTCCAATACTTTCCCCACTATAGATGTAAGACTAACTGGTCTATAATTACCTGGTTCAGCTTTACTTCCCTTTTTGAATATAGGCACTACTTCCGCTATACGCCAGTCTTTGGGAACCATACCTGATATAACTGAATCCTTAAAGATCAAAGATAGCGGTTTTGCCAGTTCAGAGTGAAGCTCCATTAGAACCCTTGGGTGAATACCATCGGGCCCTGGTGATTTATTAATCTTTAAATGTTTTAATCGGTCACAGACTACTTCCTCGCTTAAATAAGTACCTATCAGTGGGATATTCTCATTATTGAGATTGTGTGTCAGTCCCTGAATTGGGTCCTCTCTAGTGAATACTGTTGAAAAAAACTCATTTAGTGTGTCCGCTATGTCATTATCATTTTTGCTTAAGACTCCCAGCTTGTCTTTTAAAGGGCCTATACTCTCCTTCTTTAATCTCTTGCTATTAATGTATTTAAATAATTTTTTGGGATTCGCTTTGCTTTCCTTTGCTACTAGTTTTTCAGTTTCTACTTTAGCCGCTCTTATTTCCTTTTTGCAAATTTTGTTACAGTCCTTATAGTGCTGAAATGACTCTGCTTCCCCGTCAGATTTGTATTTTTTAAATGCTCGCCTTTTCTTGCCCATAAGTTCCTTAATCTTTTTGTTAAGCCACATCGGTTTATGATTTTTATTCCTTTTTTTGCTGCTCATAGGAATAAATTTGAGTGTATTTTTAGCTAGCAGGAATTTTAGTACCTCCCATTTCTCCGTTGTATTTTTTCCTAAAATCAAACCTTCCCATTCAATATCCCTGAAAAATACCCTCATCTTTTCAAAATTTGCTTTGCTAAAGTTTAGAGTCCTAGTTGAGCCAGTATAGGGCTGTTTATTGAAACTGATATTGAATGTGACCATATTGTGGTCGCTGTTTCCTATGGGTTCCCCTACTATAATACCTGATACCAAATCCCCATTGTTTGTTAATACCAGGTCTAAGATTGCATTGTACCTAGTTGGTTCCTCAATTAGTTGGACTAAGTAGTTATCATTAAATGTGTTTAAAAACATATTGCCCCTAGCAGTATCACATGAATCGTTTTTCCAGTTTATCTCTGGAGAGTTAAAATCTTCCATCACTACTATGTCTCCTACTCCTGCTGCTCTTTCAATTTGCTTTAGTAACAATTCCTCATCAGATGCGTATGATAGGTATGATCCGCTCAGGGAGGTTAGAATGAATGGAAACATTCTCCACCATTCTGAGGTGTGTCCTTTATTCTGCAGTTGTGCCACTAGCTTTTGTCTGATGCAGCTGTGTAGGTTGTGATTCAATAGTACATTACTATATAAAGAATGCGTGCTGTCAAACCAGTTAATTCATAACCATTATACAAAATACACACCTGCGTGTTTGTGTCACAGGAGCAGGCAGTACAAAAAGTAGGTTGGTTTACATTCTCTGCATTAGGCATTTCCAGTTACATCCCTAGTGTTGTAATGTGATTAGTACTGTCACGTATACATGGTTTAGAATTACTGCACAAGAAATGTTCTACTCCAGTGTAAGAATCATAACAATGTCACATTGGATATCAAATGTTCCATTCAGCTTCTCTTGCCAAGTTTAGAACTGTGGTAACTTCTGAACAATGCTGTATACAGTATGTCTGAGGCGTATGCTTGAGGACACATTCCATGAGTATATGACAAGCAGAAGATTACGGGGGGGTAATTCCAAGTTGATCGCAGCAGGAAATTTTTTAGCAGTTGGGCAAAACCATGTGCACTGCAGGGGGGGGGGGGGCAGATATAACATTTGCAGAGAGAGTTAGATTTGGGTGGCACAGGCGTGCGCAGAGACTGACTGGCGGGTGCCGCTCCGGACTTCCCCCCCTCCACGGCATTATAGTGTTCTCTCACCTCCCCTGTCCTGGATATAGAGCGGCCCAGGTGAGCAGTCTATATCCAGGACAGGGGAGGTGAGAGAACACTATAATGCCGTGGAGGGGGGGAAGTCCGGAGCGGCACCTGCCAGTCAGTCTCTGCGACGCCTGTGTTGGGTGGGTTATTTTGTTTCTGTGCAGGGTAAATACTGGCTGCGTTATTTTTACACTGCAAGTTAGATTGCAGATTGAACTCACCACACCCAAATCTATCTCTCTCTGCACATGTTATATCTGCCCCCCTGCAGTGCACATGGTTTTGCCCAACTGCTAAAAAATTTCCTGCTGCGATCAACTTGGAATTACCCCCTACATGTGAACACAGTCATAAAACGGATTAAACATATTAACAGAAGTTTCCAAACACAAGCAATCTGGCATAGCAAGTGCTTCACTTAATGTTTGCAGAGCTCATTCTATGTGTCTCGTAGCAACAGAAAAGCATTGGTGATGTTTAGTGCCTCATGTTGCTGTATAACAGCACAACTACATCCATTGCTGTAGTATACACAGCATTCATGGTACACCAGGTCTTAAAGTAGGTATCAAAACATGATATTTCATAAATGTAATGCCTCTCTTGCCAGCCAATGGAATGTCAGTTTAAGGACAAACCTATTCCATATGGATAATATTTAACCCTTTAAAATCTTGTGTGCCCCAATTTTCATGATGTACAGATGTGGCCAAGCTCATCTTGACTATGACTGGTGCATCTGCAACTTGTTTGCCGCGGTTCACATGCACATTCACTGGCACATGCGTATATTCACACCCACGATCCATAGACTTTACATCGAGTGAGAATAGTCACAGCTATTTGCATCTGTGATTAGTGTGCCCGCATTGCAGGTAAGCTGAGCCCTGCTACATCTGTAACCATGATTCCAGATTAATTTCTCTAATCTAAAGCTGGGCACACACTTAACCAAGATGTCCGCTGACTGCCAGATCTGACAACCGATCCGCTGATTCAGACATATCGAGTGTACACACCCACTATTAGAATCCTGTGTTGCTGAAGTAATCAAAGTACAATGTACAGTACAGGGTGATTCAAAAGTCACATGTTACCCGAACCCCTTTCCATTTGAAAAAACTGACTTAGATTCAAGATGGCTGATTTCAAGATGGCGCCCATGTTCGGTACATACCCTAAAAGATAGCCCACCTCACCCATACCTTGCTGGAGTAATCAGTTTTCCCATTTCCTGCACAGTTTTTGAAACAAAAGGGTGTACTGCGACTTTTGAATTACCCTGTAGAACCCATACACAATGTACCATATGCAGAGCTGGTTTTATGCATACGCTGAGTATGCAGCTGAGTACAGCGCAGCAGAAAGAAAGCCTGGCTCAGCTTTGCCAGCAAAATACATTAAATCTAGCCCTATTATGTCCCCCTGTGCAGCACCTGCCTTGAGACTCACTGAGCAGTCGAGTTGGTGTTGGCAGTGAGTACACTTCTCCCAGGGGCATAGCCAGAACTTTGTGGGCCCCATAGCAACATTTTGAAGGGGCCCCCATCCCAATGCTTCTAGAAAATATTATACTCCATGCTCCATACACAGGTTTTTAATGTAATCAGTTATATATATTGTTGAGGACTTGGGATCCCCGCTATCTCTTACAGACAGTATTCCATCACCGAGCCGTTTTATTCTGCTCAGCCTGGAGCCGCCTGCATTGGTTTTCCTTGCAAGATGGAAACCGCAGCTATCAAAGATTTAGATCTAAACCAATGAGCACACGCGGCGCTGCAAGCCGTCTACGGATATAATCAGTGCCGCCCGCCTTGACTTCTCTGTAAGCGGTAAGCCGCAGCTACTCTAGACGCTTCCCCAAGACGGCTATACACTATACACATAGCGGCGGACAAAGCCGCTGCAGTCCAAGCTCATATACATTGTTCATCAGTGTTATAAGAGGATCGAACAATATAGATGCCCGGTCACCAGTCTAACATCTCGGCACCTAAAGGTGTCAGCACTCTGGTTCCTCCACTGATTGAAGAGCAATTATCCTCAACAATATATATAACTGATCACATTAAATACCTGTGTATGGAGCATGGAGTATAATATTTTTTCTGGAGAAATATAACTGTTTATTACAACTTTTATCAATATCTGAGGAACTTTTGTTCTAATATCAAACAAAAGAAACATTATAATCAAATTGTGAGTATTTGTTTTTTATTCAGTCCCACGGAACAATCAGATGAAATCAGATGAAAAAAAATACAATTGTAATGTTTTTTACTGTGTATTCTGTGTAATATTTTTAATTGCTGATATATTTGCTGAACATACAAGTGATTAATCTGCCTGTGGAACTTTTTTTTAGTTCAAATATTAAATATATCTACATGATCATTACTTTAATCTGTTTGCGCTCTCTATTATTTCTGTTGTTGCACTTCTACAGGGTCTGCTAATACCCTGTCTTTGTGAGAGCAGCGAACAGCACATCAACACAGGTTTTTTTCTCAGGCGCCTTTATTGCCAGTGGATTGTTTTTGGTGAGCTACCATAGGTGCAGGGGGTGCAGCTGCTATAGAGCCCAGAGCTGAGAGGGGCCCTTACTTCCCTGTCAAAGTTACACGTGTTATATACATTTTTCACTATTGTGAGGCACATAGAGGCCTTTACAAACATTTGCATTGTGGCCTGCAATGTATCTTGTTATGCCCCTGTACCTGCTCATTGTAATGTGGTATATAAATGAACAGAAGGGCATTATAATGTTATATAATATGAACTGGGGCACTCTAATGTGGCACAATATGAAGTGGAGGCACTATAGTATGACATAATATGAACTGGGGGCACTGCCATATGACATAATATAAACTGGTGACAGTGTCATAATGTAAATTGGGGTACTCTGTTGCATAATGTGTACTGGCAGCCCTACAATGTGACATAACGTGAACTAGGGCACTATTATGGTTCATAAAATAAACTAGGGCACTATTATGGGGCATAAAATAAACTAGGGCACTATTATGGGGCATAAAATTAACAACTGCTGTGTAGAGGTGTCTCTCTAGAAGAATTGGGGCAGGGGCCCCTTCAAATGTTGATATGGGGCCCACAAAGTTCTGGCTACGCTCCTGGATTTAACCATCTGTGCTGAGCCATGGCTATATTTAAAACCTGGACCATTGGGGTGCCTTGAAGACCACATTTGGAAAGGTCTATAGATCTACAATAAAAAGGTCTACAGTCAATAGATTGAACACTAATGGTCGACATGCATTAGTTCGACAGGGTCAAAAGGTAGACAATCAAAAGGTCGACATGGTCAAAATGTCAACAGTCAAAAGGTCGATAAGGTCAAAAGGTCAACAGTCAAAAGGTCGACACATTTTTTGTTTTGTTTTTTAAACATTTTTACTTTTGCTGCCTTTACTATCCCTGTCACAAACCTCAAGCCACCGTGCCCAAGAGGGGATGCATTTCATCAAACTGATTATCCATGTCGCAAACTATCACCATTAGTAACCTTGTGGCAAGCGAAGCGGAGCGATCCACCTCGCACTAAGCATGGCAAGGGGACACATTTCAACAAATTGGGGTAAAAAATGTTTAAAAACACAAAACACCCCAAATTTTATTTTTGTGTGTCGACCTTTTGAGACTCTCGACCTTTTGACCCTGTCGACCTTTTGAACCTATCGACCTTTTGACTGTCGGCTTTTTGAGCCTGTCAACCTTTTGAGCCTGTTGCCCTTTTGATTGTCAACCCTTTGACTGTCGACTTTTTACTGTCTACCTAATGACGGTCTATCTTTTTAATGTCTATCTTCTGTATCAGAACTGTTTTAAAACCACTGGCTGATGCCATCTCAACTGGAAAGAGCTTCCAGACAGCTTCTCCAGTTCTCACATGTACATGCGTGACTTAAGGTTTCACATGTGCAGTAACATTGCAGAGGCAGAGCCTAGCAGTATACACATTCACTGCTGCTATTAGCAACAAAAGTGGTAATAAGGGTTTCTTGGGCAAATAAGCTCAGTCTCTGTCTCCAGATAAAGTAACTCACTTACACTTACATAAATAACTCAGTCTCTTCTTTCCCAACATGAGGTGGTTGTCTCTGCTATTTTCCAACAAGGATACTGCACATCGTGTGACAAATTAGGTACTGGCGCTGCATGTTTGGTTTGCCTATGGTTCGTGTCAATATCAGTTTCTGTGTACTCACTCAGAAATCAGTAAAGGTGTTCACTATCTAGACCTGTTTCAGCGGTTCCTCCTTGTACAAGATGGCCATGGCATCAGCGCCTGGTGGTGTCCGGTCTCTGGCTGCGACATCTCACACTCACTCACTCGGCTCTCTGCAGCACTGCTCTCACTACTCAGCGTGACTATATGGTTGGCATCTGGTACTCAACTTCAGCACTGCTCCTCACTCACATACCCTCCAACATTTTACACTAAAAAAGGTACAAATTAAGAAAGAGGGCATGGCCGCGGTTAAAGGAGGCGTGTCCACGTCCCCTTTCCTATACTTTCTATGAAGATATAGTGATCAAAAAAATTGGTTCAAAGCCCTTTCTGGCTGGTACAGACCATAAAAAAGGGTTCTGTTGGAGGTTATGCACTCAGCATGTCCAGCACCTCTCCACACTTCTCCTTGACGCTACCTTGTTCTTCTCATAAGGCTCCTCTGCTCCCAGACTGCCTTGTCCAATCAACAATCAGCACCAAGAGCATGGGCCAAATGTAATAGAGTGAGAGTTTCAAAAAGTGAGAGATTTGGTAAGGTTTTGCAGGTTTTTTTTAAAGTGGCAAGCATTTACACAGCAAGATCAATCTGGTTTTGCTGTGTAAATGATTGCCACTTTAAAAAAACTGAAAAACCTTACCAGATCTCTCACTTTCTGAAACTCTTACTCTATTACATTTGGCCCCATGTGATTAGACCAGGGTCTGTGCTTTACCCTTGCTGTGCCAGTGCTTCACCTTAAATGCTGCAAACACTGTAAGCAAACTTTTAAACGGACACACACACACACACACACACACACACACACACACACACACACACCATTTTCCAGGGTGCCACAATCCTTCTGTAGCACCCCGTGAAAGCACCCATGTACCTAGCAAATAAGGCATAGTTATAACTGACAGAAATGCATGTTATACTGACGTTATTAAGAAAGAATGTATATTTGTATATGTATATATTCCCTCACCGAGGGATATTAGGGCACTCTGCCTAAATGGCTCTCATAGAGAGGGGTAATAGTTGGGGTCTCCCTCATAGAGGAGAGTCAGAAATAATTGTCTGGCGCAGAGGAGTGAGTTGGTCTGCAACGACAGGTAGAGGAGGGGTATCCCACCAGTAACACCCACGGGAGGTAGCAGAGACTCAGCCCCTCTACCCACAAGAGAGGAGTGGTCATTAGGCAGTGAGTGACACCAAAGGGAATTATAATAGACGGCTCCTGACACCCCATATATGGGAAGGGGTGGGCTCAGTTGCTGACTGTCAGAAAGGGCCTTGTATTGAAGGGGATTCTCCGCAGCACTACAGTAAGACTTAAGTTAACCTGTCCAGACACTGAAGGGAATATAGTATAACACCTTACAGCACAGCAACGATACAGGCTACAGGTGACATTGGAGGAGTTATATGTAATACAGTAGCTATCAGCCTGAAAGAGAACCTGTTAGAAAATATAACTTAATCAGCCTGTCATAATAGTGTGACTTTATCCAAAGAGAACTTTCCCACATAGCTAACGCATAGTTACACTGATTTATGTGCACGTCAGCCGCAGACTCTGATATTGTGTCGACGTAGATTCAGGCAGAAAGTCTCAGACAGCTGTAGCAAACTGACACCAACCAAAGACACCATTGATATCAGCTTACAAAGTGCTACCAAAGAGTATATTCACAGTGAGCTGGTTGAGTCAATCGGTATCGAGTAAAGAGTATTTTACAAAATTTTGGTGTCTACGAACAGGATCTCTGTAAAATGTCGGACTCCACAGACTCCCATTTCGACATCAGGCCGGAGGCTCCTGCCAACGTCCCCTGGAAGGGGAAATTTGACTACCGCATTAGCATCACCTATAACCATGCCGTACTATTTTGGGGCACCGTTGCTGGAAATGTTCGTTCCACTGGTTCGAGTACGCTTAAGGATTTTAAGGACAAGATGTATTCAATGTTTCGTCTATATCCTCTAGCGAGAAACAGCAGATAGAGATCGTAATGGTACAACTGAAAGACCCTGCATTGCATGAGGTGAAGGCTTTGGAGGACCATGAAAAAGAAACCGTGGAGGATATTTTCAAGAAGTTAACCAATAGTTTCGATTCTAAAATGGAGGCGGAGTGGAAAAGTCGTCTTTATGCGAGAAAGCAACGCCCCAATGAATCCCTGCGAGAGTTTGCCCTCAGTCTTAAAGAAGCGATGAAGGCAGTTAAAAATCTCGACACCCGAGAGATCAAACAAGCCGATGAGACGTTGATTAACCTCTTCATAGAAGGAGCACAAGGAGAAGCTGTTAAATCTCAATTGCAGATGTGGAGATGGCAACAGCCAAATTGTTCGTTCTCAGAATTTAAGGAGGCCATCTTTCAGATCCTGGGGTTAAATCAGAGCGACAGTGCGTAGAGTGATGCATTTTCAGAAAAACTCGATGAGGAAAACCCCCAGGAAGTCAAATTATGCACTAAATTGGAAACTGTGATACAAAAGGGAACCGTTTCTCAGCAGGCTCAGGCTCCTTTGGGGACCGATCCCATAAGCATGCTGGGTAGTAAAACTTACAGAACTTACGTTAAACCTGGCTCGTATTATTAACCGGTCCGTCGTCACAGGGGTGGTGGCCCAGGTATGTCAGTGAATGTCCCCATTTGAAAATCTGGATTAATGGGGTTGAAATAACAGCTCTCTTAGACACAGGTTCGCAGGTGTCGACCATTCGGCTCGCGGAGTTTCGTCAACATTGGGATGAGGCCGACATTGTAACCCCACCAACTACCTGGCTCCACCTATTGGCAAGCAACGGACAGCCAGTTACTTATCAGGGCTATTGGGAACCAGACATGAGGATAGGTAAAGCCAAGCTATTCAGACAAGGATGCCTAGTTACCACCACCCATAGTGCACATCTACCTCCGGTAATTTGGGGCATGAACATATTAAAAAATTGTCCAGATGAGTTGGTAGAAGCTCTTCGTTGTGAGATGAGAATTGCAGCTCCTACGGAAAGGAGGGTCTTGCAGCAGACGGTACATTTGCTTGAAAAACAGAAGTGCTTCGCCAACGTGCAGGGGGGGGAGGGGGTCGGAAAGGCCCGAATTACCGATCAACGGCCAGTCTTGTTAAATCCCCGGTCCGAACATGTAGTGTGGTGTAAGACCAGGATTGGCCCTCTGGGTCGAGATTATGAGGCCTTAATAGAGTCCTGTGACCATAATGGTCAACATCCGTTCGTGGTGGCCAGGACCTTGGCCAAAGTGGAACATGGTAGAATACCCGTGCGTATGCTGAATCCACACAACTACCCTATACGGCTGTACAAGCATTATCCAGTGGCGAGGGTACTTCAGGTAGATTTCCAGGACGTAGTGGTGCAGAACCTAACGACAGTCTCACAGAGAACGACTGCAGAAGAACTGCTGAAAGATAACAACGGGACATCTTGGTGGGCTGACATCCAGATTGGCGACGAGAACACCCCAGAAGACCAGATAGAAGAAGTCCTCCGTGTAGTGCGGCAACATGCCGGGGTTTTCAGCCAATATCCGGCTGATTTCGGAAAAGCAGAAAAAGTGTTTCATCATATTTCTACTGGAACAACCCCTCCGATTAAAGAACGACACTGACCTTTACCCCCCGCCATGTACCAACCGGTACGGAATATGATCGCAGAAATGAAGGAAGCCGGAGTTATCCGGGAAAGTCATAGCCCATGGGCGGCCCCGGTGGTGATAGTAAAAAAAAAAAAGACGGACGTCTTCGTTTCTGTGTAGATTATCGTAAACTAAATGCCGCAACACACAAAGATGCATACCCACTCCCGCGGATCGAAGAGTCCTTAACGGCCTCGAAGACGGCAGCCTTTTTCTCAACATTAGATCTCACCAGTGGGTACTGGCAAATCCAAATGGCTCCTGAGGATAGGGAGAAGACCGCTTTCACGACCCCGATGGGTCTGTTCGAATTTGACAGGATGCCGTTTGGACTCTGCAATGCTCCAGCCACATTTCAACGACTGATGGAACATTGCCTTGGTCACCACAATTTTGAGACGGTTTTATTGTACCTCGATGATGTCATCATTTTCTCAAAAAGTTATGAAGAACACATACGGCATCTGGAGGAGGCAATCGAGTTACTGGCCCGGGCCGGACTGAAACTCAAACCGGAAAAATGTCATTTGCTCAAACCCAAGGTGCGATACCTCGGTCACGTTGTTAGCGCGTGACCGAGGTAAGACCTGATCCGGAAAAGATTAACGCTGTGCAGAGTTGGCCCACACCCAAAACGGTTAGGGACATCTGGAGTTTTCTTGGGTTTGTTGGCTACTACCGACGTTTCATTGTAAATTTCGCCAAGGTGTCAGCCCCATTACATGAGCTTTTAAGGGGCAAGACAGGCATTGAAAGACGAGGCTCATCTTCCGTTGATTGGAGGCAGGAACATCAACAGGCCTTTGGCCAACTGAAGGCGTACTCGCCTATCCAGACTATGACAAACCTTTCGAAGTGTACACCGATGCCAGTCACCGTGGATTGGGAGCTGTGTTGTCCCAAAGGTAGGACGGGTGGGAGAGAGTCATTGCCTATGCGAGCAGAGGTCTCCGCAAGACAGAACGTAATAGCAAAAATTACAGTATTATCAAATTAGAATTGCTTGCGTTCATCTTGGCGATCACGGAAAAGTTCAAAGATTACTTGTCCGCCGCACCGTTTATTATCATCACGGATAATAATCCATTAGCTCATCTATCCAATGCACGGCTCGGAGCCCTGGAGCAGAGATGGGTATCTCGCCTTGACAACTTCAACTACACTGTATCATACCGAAGCGTAAAATCCAATGGCAATGCTGATGCTCTATCCCGTCTACCCACTACAGAGCTTGCAGAGGAAGTTAATGATGTGAATGAAGACATTGAGACACCCGTATTTAAATCCCGGAGAACCGAGGAGACGGTCACTTCAGGTCCGTTGGTCATCTCGGACAACCCACAGCTTGAGGAGCATCTGTGTAACACACCCATCGTCGACTGGACAGAAATCCAACAACAAAGCCACATATTGAAAGAACTCGGGAGGATGATACAACAGCAACATTGGTTGAACTAAACTCAGCGAGTTGAGGCTGATACAGAGCTAGTGAAGTTATTAAGACACCGTGATCGTATTCAGTACAGACAGGGTCTCCTGGTACGTACTAGCCTCGACCCTGGTACCCATCAGAAAGTCACTCAGATCATCGTTCCTAGAGATTGGGCCACCATCTTACTAGAAGCCTACCACAATAAATCTGGACACTTTGGCACGCAAAAAACAGAGGCTATATTGAAGAAACAATACTTTTGGATCGGTATGAGGAGAGACGTCGAAGAATGGTGTCGAGATTGCGTGCCGTGCAACCTCAAAAGACATCCCGACGTTAATCAAAGAGAAAATCTCCATCCTATCAAGAGTTCTTATCCACTACAGATGGTTGCCTTGGATCACGTGAAACTCGAACCCAGCAACAGCGGATACCAGTATGCCCTGACTATGATCGATCATTATAGTAAATTCCTGGTGGTAGTACCAGCCAAAGACCTTACAGCAAAGACTACTGCCGAGCTGTTCCTAAAGCACTTCGCCCGACCCTATGGATACCCTGATTGTATTCTGACTGACCAGGGCCCTGCTTTTGAATCACAAATTTTCCATGAGTTTTGCTCTTACTATGGATGTCGAAAGTCGATAGAACCACTGCTTACCACCCGCAGGGGAACGGACAATGTGAGCGGGCGAATCAGACCATTATTGGAATGCTAAGAAGTCTGTCAAAAGACGATCGGGCAAGGTGGCCGACTCTATTACCCGAGCTTGCCTACCTATATAATAATACCAAACACTGTTCAACAGGATTTACTCCTCACTACCTCCTGTTCGGCCGACTGGGTAAACTACCTCAGGACCTGAAATTGACACATCCAGTAAATTGTACCGATAACCCCAAAACGGACTCGGTCCGCGAACATCAACGGAGAATTAAAGCAGCCCATGCCATTGTGGAGAAGAGAATGGAGTTGGTACACCAGTGTCAGGAAAGGAATTATAACGCACATAACCGACCCATGCTTCTAAAAGTGGGAGATTTGGTCTGGAGGAGACGGAATCATCGCTATAGTAAATTGGATTCTATGTGGGAAACCCGTCCTTATGTGGTAATTGGAGTGCCGGACAGTGAGCAATATACTTACGAGATCCGTTGTAATCCGGAGGGAACAGTCAGTGTTGTAGCCTGTGATCAAATTAAACTTTATACTGCAGAAACCGCTGGAGAAAAGCCAGACATGTCTGAAACGGAGGAGCCGGAAAGCTCCGAGTTCATCCCCTTAAATGATCCCGTTGAACTCTTGCTCTTTATGGGAAATTCAGCAACTCAGTATTCAGTCAGACGAGAAGTCACAGACTCTGATGTAAGCAGAGCAATAAATGATGACAAAACCCCTGACAATACTGAAGACAGAACCAACGGTGATATACCTATCTTACCAGTTAGGAAGTCGAAACGAACTAACCAAGGTATCTTACCGTTGAGGTATCGAGACTAAAGTAGTCCCATGCCCGGCTATTAACTTTGTCTAATCCACGGGGCGGGAAATTATAGCTGAAGCCATACCACATCTTATGTATCCGAATTCAGACTAGGTCACCTCAGCTAACTGATGAATCAGTTGTGAAATGCGTTACGAGTAAGGTAAAAGAATGCGTGCGGACACGCATATTTCCCGTAGGGAAGAATGTAGTAGCACCCCGTGAAAGCACCCATGTACCTAGCAAATAAGGCATAGTTATAACTGAAAGAAATGCATGTTATACTGACTTTATTAAGAAAGAATGTATATTTGTATATGTATATATTCCCTCACCGAGGGATATTAAGGCACTCTGCCTAAATGGCTCTCATAGAGAGGGGTAATAGTTGGGGTCTCCCTCATAGAGGAGAGTCAGAAATAATTGTCTGGATGTCAGATTTAAGTACTGTGTCCCCATATCAGCCCCTGAAGGAGGGATGGCATGAGACTACAGTGCTGTAGGCCAGCTCGCGGAGAAAACGCAATGAGCAGGACTGATACGGGTACCCTGGAGGAGCCTATAAGTAGACTAGAGAAGGGACTGTTAGGTCAGTTACCGGAGATCGTGAGGAGGAGACAAGGCACTGCGGCTCAGCATTACCCAGGAGAGAAGTGCGACATCCCGGAGACGGCGTGACCCTAGTCCTGGAGGTGGCTCGCTTGAAGATCCGTGTCTCCAAAGCAGCACACCTTTAGAAGCTGTAGAGCGGGAGCGGCAGCGGAGAGGAGGACATGGCTGATGGAGAAAAGACGAAGTGTTGCCAGTGCAGCGGAACCAGCCGCATCAGAGACCCTCGGTTTTCATGGAGATTGACTGGGGCCACAGCACTCACCGGATATCGGCCTCCAGTGACCCCGGGTGGTGCAGTGTGATTTCGGCTAAAGAGGACAGCGGCCGTGGCGGTGGTGGCGCAGAGGAGTGAGTTGGTCTGCAATGACAGGTAGAGGAGGGGTCTCCCACCAGTAACACCCACGGGAGGTAACAGAGACTCGGCCCCTCCACCCACAAGAGAGGAGTGGTCATAAGGCAGTGAGTGACACCAAAGGGAATTATAATAGACGGCTCCTGACACCCCATATATGGGAAGGGGTGGACTCAGTTGCTGACTGTCAGAAAGGGCCTTGTATTGAAGGGGATTCTCCGCAGCACTACAGTAAGACTTAAGTTAACCTGTCCATACACTGAAGGGAATATAGTATAACACCTTACAGCACAGCAACGATACAGGCTACAGGTGACATTGGAGGAGTTATATGTAATACAGTAGCTATCAGCCTGAAAGAGAACCTGTTAGAAAATATAACTAAATCATCCTGTCATAATAGTGTGACTATACCCAGAGAGAACTTTCCCACATAGCTACCGCGTAGTTACACTGATTTACATGCACTTCAGCCACAGACTCTGATATTGTGTCGACGTAGATTCAGGCAGAAAGTCTCAGCCAGCTGTAGCAAACTGACACCAACCAAAGACATCATTGATATCGGCTTACAAAGTGCTACCAAAGAGTATATTCACAGTGAGCTGGTTGAGTCAATCGGTATCGAGTAAAGAGTATCTTACACTTCCTACTGGAGATACACGTGTCCTCATGCAAATTGACGCTCTCCCTAAACTAGGCCTGAACATAAACTTTTGCCATTTTGGCTCAACTCTTGACATGCCCTTTCTGACATTTAACAGTTATCTCACATATTCACAATTCTACCTCTATGCAATATAACATAACAAGCTTTTGTAACATTTCATACAATACTGAATATTTTTTAATATTTTCTGAATAACTTTTAGATTTGGTAGATTCCTCTTCTTCTTTCTTGTCACCAGTATCTAAGACAGAGGCGTAACTCTGGGAGGCAACGGAGTCATCTGCCGCCGGGCACCTGCTCTGAAGGGGGGCACCTCTCCTCCCATTCTGTGACACCATTGAATTAAGTTAATTGAGAGCTGCTGCTGTCTTTTCAGTGGCCAACTTCCTCACTGGTCCCTGCACCTTTCAAATCACACCCTCTTTATTATACTGAATATACACATTTTATAAGTGTCATACCCAGGATTAGAAACCACATCCTATTACTCTGGAAGCAGACACCTTACTGATGAAGCTGTTTGCTCCTGTATAGGAAATATGAGAATTCTAACTATATGAAGTTACATCGCTGACAATTACACGTAACTTCATATAGTTAGAATTCTCATGCTTCCTGTATAGGAGCAAATAGCTCCATCAGTAAAGTGTCTGCTGTCAGTGTAACAGGTCATGGGTTCTAATCCTGGGTATGATTGCTAAGAAATGTGTGATTTAAAATAAAAGACAATTAAATGTATAAATTCAGTATATACATATTTTGCAGAACACTCCACACACACACACACACACTCACACACGCACACACGCACACACGCACACATACATACATATATTTATCTTAATATAGGAAATAGGGGGGCACCAATATTTATCTTGCCTCCGGGCAACTGGGACGAACTTACGCCACTGATCTAAGAGGTAATATTCCTATCGTACTTCTTTCTGACCTTCTGACAGGGGAGTCATTTATGTTCTCTTCTGCCACCACTGGTTCTGAACTTTCTGGTAACTCTTGTTTTGGGTTTGGTTGAGGCAGGTTCCATTGGCTCAGGGATTCCCACTGGCTGTAGTGGAAAACACATATTGCACAAAAGGTCCATGGGGTCTAGAGAAATCACTGCACTTTGTTGTTCATTCAGCTTGGAGATCATCACCTCTAGATTCAACATTCTCTCTGGAACTGGACCATCTTTTACAATCACTGTTATTCTCATCTGCATATGGCTCTACTAAAGCTTCATACATTGTGAACGCTAGAAGCCTTACTGGTAAAAAGGGCGAACTAGAAATACTTGCAGCAAGCAAACAGTATGATATTATAGGCATTACTGAAACTTGGTGGGATGAATAGAGATGAGCGGGTTCGGTTTCTCTGAATCCGAACCCGCACGAACTTCATGTTTTTTTTCACGGGTCCGAGCGACTCGGATCTTCCCGCCTTGCTCGGTTAACCCGAGCGCGCCCGAACGTCATCATGACGCTGTCGGATTCTCGCGAGACTCGGATTCTATATAAGGAGCCGCGCGTCGCCGCCATTTTCACACGTGCATTGAGATTGATAGGGAGAGGACGTGGCTGGCGTCCTCTCCATTTAGATTAGAAGAGAGAGAGAGAGAGATTGACCTGATTTACTGGAGCTTAGGAGTACTGTAGAACTGTAGAGAGTGCAGAGTTTACTAGTGACTGACCACAGTGACCACCAGACAGTGCAGTTTTATTTAATATATCCGTTCTCTGCCTGAAAAAAACGATACACAGTGACTCAGTCACATACCATATCTGTGTGCACTGCTCAGCCCAGTGTGCTGCATCATCTATGTATATATCTGACTGTGCTCAGCTCACACATCTTATAATTGTGGGGGAGACTGGGGAGCACTGCAGTGCCAGTTATAGGTTATAGCAGAAGCCAGGAGTACATATTATTATTAAAATTAAATAGTGCACACTTTTGCTGCAGGAGTGCCACTGCCAGTGTGACTGACCAGTGACCTGACCACACTGACCACCAGTATAGTTAGTAGTATAGTATACTATATTGTGATTGCCTGAAAAAGTTAAACACTCGTCGTGTGACTTCACTTGTGTGGTGTTTTTTTTTTTATTCTATAAAAAACTCATTCTGCTGACAGACAGTGTCCAGCAGGTCCGTCATTATATAATATATACCTGTCCGGCTGCAGTAGTGATATATATATATTTTTTATATCATTATTTATCATCCAGTCGCAGCAGACACAGTACGGTAGTTCACGGCTGTAGCTACCTCTGTGTCGGCACTCGGCAGTCCGTCCATAATTGTATACCACCTACCCGTGGTTTTTTTTTCTTTCTTCTTTATACATACATACTACTACTACATCTCTTTATCAACCAGTCTATATTAGCAGCAGACACAGTACAGTACGGTAGTCCACGGCTGTAGCTACCTCTGTGTCGGCACTCGGCAGTCCGTCCATAATTGTATACCACCTACCCGTGGTTTTTTTTTCTTTCTTCTTTATACATACATACTACTACTACTACATCTCTTTATCAACCAGTCTATATTAGCAGCAGACACAGTACAGTACGGTAGTCCACGGCTGTAGCTACCTCTGTGTCGGCACTGGGCAGTCCGTCCATAATTGTATACCACCTACCCGTGGTTTTTTTTTCTTTCTTCTTTATACATACATACTACTACTACATCTCTTTATCAACCAGTCTATATTAGCAGCAGACACAGTACAGTACGGTAGTCCACGGCTGTAGCTACCTCTGTGTCGGCACTGGGCAGTCCGTCCATAATTGTATACCACCTACCCGTGGTTTTTTTTTCTTTCTTCTTTATACATACATACTACTACTACTACATCTCTTTATCAACCAGTCTATATTAGCAGCAGACACAGTACAGTACGGTAGTCCACGGCTGTAGCTACCTCTGTGTCGGCACTGGGCAGTCCGTCCATAATTGTATACCACCTACCCGTGGTTTTTTTTTCTTTCTTCTTTATACATACATACTACTACTACATCTCTTTATCAACCAGTCTATATTAGCAGCAGACACAGTACAGTACGGTAGTCCACGGCTGTAGCTACCTCTGTGTCGGCACTGGGCAGTCCGTCCATAATTGTATACCACCTACCCGTGGTTTTTTTTTCTTTCTTCTTTATACATACATACTACTACTACATCTCTTTATCAACCAGTCTATATTAGCAGCAGACACAGTACAGTACGGTAGTCCACGGCTGTAGCTACCTCTGTGTCGGCACTCGGCAGTCCGTCCATAATTGTATACCACCTACCCGTGGTTTTTTTTTCTTTCTTCTTTATACATACATACTACTACTACATCTCTTTATCAACCAGTCTATATTAGCAGCAGACACAGTACAGTACGGTAGTCCACGGCTGTAGCTACCTCTGTGTCGGCACTGGGCAGTCCGTCCATAATTGTATACCACCTACCCGTGGTTTTTTTTTCTTTCTTCTTTATACATACATACTACTACTACATCTCTTTATCAACCAGTCTATATTAGCAGCAGACACAGTACAGTACGGTAGTCCACGGCTGTAGCTACCTCTGTGTCGGCACTCGGCAGTCCGTCCATAATTGTATACCACCTACCCGTGGTTTTTTTTTCTTTCTTCTTTATACATACATACTACTACTACATCTCTTTATCAACCAGTCTATATTAGCAGCAGACACAGTACAGTACGGTAGTCCACGGCTGTAGCTACCTCTGTGTCGGCACTGGGCAGTCCGTCCATAATTGTATACCACCTACCCGTGGTTTTTTTTTCTTTCTTCTTTATACATACATACTACTACTACATCTCTTTATCAACCAGTCTATATTAGCAGCAGACACAGTACAGTACGGTAGTCCACGGCTGTAGCTACCTCTGTGTCGGCACTCGGCAGTCCGTCCATAATTGTATACCACCTACCCGTGTTTTTTTTTTCTTTCTTCTTTATACATACATACTACTACTACATCTCTTTATCAACCAGTCTATATTAGCAGCAGACACAGTACAGTACGGTAGTCCACGGCTGTAGCTACCTCTGTGTCGGCACTCGGCAGTCCGTCCATAATTGTATACCACCTACCCGTGGTTTTTTTTTCTTTCTTCTTTATACATACATACTACTACTACATCTCTTTATCAACCAGTCTATATTAGCAGCAGACACAGTACAGTACGGTAGTCCACGGCTGTAGCTACCTCTGTGTCGGCACTCGGCAGTCCATCCATAATTGTATACTAGTATCCATCCATCTCCATTGTTTACCTGAGGTGCCTTTTAGTTGTGCCTATTAAAATATGGAGAACAAAAATGTTGAGGTTCCAAAATTAGGGAAAGATCAAGATCCACTTCCACCTCGTGCTGAAGCTGCTGCCACTAGTCATGGCCGAGACGATGAAATGCCAGCAACGTCGTCTGCCAAGGCCGATGCCCAATGTCATAGTACAGAGCATGTCAAATCCAAAACACCAAATATCAGTAAAAAAAGGACTCCAAAACCTAAAATAAAATTGTCGGAGGAGAAGCGTAAACTTGCCAATATGCCATTTACCACACGGAGTGGCAAGGAACGGCTGAGGCCCTGGCCTATGTTCATGGCTAGTGGTTCAGCTTCACATGAGGATGGAGGCACTCAGCCTCTCGCTAGAAAAATGAAAAGACTCAAGCTGGCAAAAGCAGTAGCACCGCAAAGAACTGTGCGTTCTTCGAAATCCCAAATCCACAAGGAGAGTCCAATTGTGTCGGTTGCGATGCCTGACCTTCCCAACACTGGACGTGAAGAGCATGCGCCTTCCACCATTTGCACGCCCCCTGCAAGTGCTGGAAGGAGCACCCGCAGTCCAGTTCCTGATAGTCAGATTGAAGATGTCAGTGTTGAAGTACACCAGGATGAGGAGGATATGGGTGTTGCTGGCGCTGGGGAGGAAATTGACCAGGAGGATTCTGATGGTGAGGTGGTTTGTTTAAGTCAGGCACCCGGGGAGACACCTGTTGTCCGTGGGAGGAATAGGGCCGTTGACATGCCTGGTGAAAATACCAAAAAAATCAGCTCTTCGGTGTGGAAGTATTTCACCAGAAATGCGGACAACAGGTGTCAAGCCGTGTGTTCCCTTTGTCAAGCTGTAATAAGTAGGGGTAAGGACGTTAACCACCTCGGAACATCCTCCCTTATACGTCACCTGCAGCGCATTCATAATAAGTCAGTGACAAGTTCAAAAACTTGGGCCGACAGCGGAAGCAGTCCACTGACCAGTAAATCCCTTCCTCTTGTAACCAAGCTCACGCAAACCACCCCACCAACTCCCTCAGTGTCAATTTCCTCCTTCCCCAGGAATGCCAATAGTCCTGCAGGCCATGTCACTGGCAATTCTGACGAGTTCTCTCCTGCCTGGGATTCCTTCGATGCATCCTTGCGTGTAACGCCTACTGCTGCTGGCGCTGCTGTTGTTGCTGCTGGGAGTCGATGGTCATCCCAGAGGGGAAGTCGTAAGCCCACTTGTACTACTTCCAGTAAGCAATTGACTGTCCAACAGTCCTTTGCGAGGAAGATGAAATATCACAGCAGTCATCCTGTTGCAAAGCGGATAACTGAGTCCTTGACAACTATGTTGGTGTTAGACGTGCGTCCGGTATCCGCCGTTAGTTCACAGGGAACTAGACAATTTATTGAGGCAGTGTGCCCCCGTTACCAAATACCATCTAGGTTCCACTTCTGTAGGCAGGCGATACCGAGAATGTACACGGACGTCAGAAAAAGACTCACCAGTGTCCTAAAAAATGCAGTTGTACCCAATGTCCACTTAACCACGGACATGTGGACAAGTGGAGCAGGGCAGGGTCAGGACTATATGACTGTGACAGCCCACTGGGTAGATGTATGGACTCCCGCCGCAAGAACAGCAGCGGCGGCACCAGTAGCAGCATCTCGCAAACGCCAACTCTTTCCTAGGCAGGCTACGCTTTGTATCACCGCTTTCCAGAATACGCACACAGCTGAAAACCTCTTACGGCAACTGAGGAAGATCATCGCAGAATGGCTTACCCCAATTGGACTCTCCTGTGGATTTGTGGCATCGGACAACGCCAGCAATATTGTGTGTGCATTAAATATGGGCAAATTCCAGCACGTCCCATGTTTTGCACATACCTTGAATTTGGTGGTGCAGAATTTTTTAAAAAACGACAGGGGCGTGCAAGAGATGCTGTCGGTGGCCAGAAGAATTGTGGGACACTTTCGGCGTACAGGCACCACGTACAGAAGACTGGAGCACCACCAAAAACTACTGAACCTGCCCTGCCATCATCTGAAGCAAGAAGTGGTAACGAGGTGGAATTCAACCCTCTATATGCTTCAGAGGTTGGAGGAGCAGCAAAAGGCCATTCAAGCCTATACAATTGAGCACGATATAGGAGGTGGAATGCACCTGTCTCAAGCGCAGTGGAGAATGATTTCAACGTTGTGCAAGGTTCTGATGCCCTTTGAACTTGCCACACGTGAAGTCAGTTCAGACACTGCCAGCCTGAGTCAGGTCATTCCCCTCATCAGGCTTTTGCAGAAGAAGCTGGAGGCATTGAAGAAGGAGCTAAAAGGGAGCGATTCCGCTAGGCATGTGGGACTTGTGGATGCAGCCCTTAATTCGCTTAACAAGGATTCACGGGTGGTCAATCTGTTGAAATCAGAGCACTACATTTTGGCCACCGTGCTCGATCCTAGATTTAAAACCTACCTTGGATCTCTCTTTCCGGCAGACACAAGTCTGCTGGGGTGCAAAGACCTGCTGGTGACAAAATTGTCAAGTCAAGCGGAACGCGACCTGTCAACATCTCCTCCTTCACATTCTCCCGCAACTGGGGGTGCGAGGAAAAGGCTCAGAATTCCGAGCCCACCCGCTGGCGGTGATGCAGGGCAGTCTGGAGCGACTGCTGATGCTGACATCTGGTCCGGACTGAAGGACCTGACAACGATTACGGACATGTCGTCTACTGTCACTGCATATGATTCTCTCAACATTGAAAGAATGGTGGAGGATTATATGAGTGACCGCATCCAAGTAGGCACGTCACACAGTCCGTACTTATACTGGCAGGAAAAAGAGGCAATTTGGAGGCCCTTGCACAAACTGGCTTTATTCTACCTAAGTTGCCCTCCCACAAGTGTGTACTCCGAAAGAGTGTTTAGTGCCGCCGCTCACCTTGTCAGCAATCGGCGTACGAGGTTACATCCAGAAAATGTGGAGAAGATGATGTTCATTAAAATGAATTATAATCAATTCCTCCGCGGAGATATTGACCAGCAGCAATTGCCTCCACAAAGTACACAGGGAGCTGAGATGGTGGATTCCAGTGGGGACGAATTGATAATCTGTGAGGAGGGGGATGTACACGGTGATATATCGGAGGATGATGATGAGGTGGACATCTTGCCTCTGTAGAGCCAGTTTGTGCAAGGAGAGATTAATTGCTTCTTTTTTGGTGGGGGTCCAAACCAACCCGTCATATCAGTCACAGTCGTGTGGCAGACCCTGTCACTGAAATGATGGGTTGGTTAAAGTGTGCATGTCCTGTTTATACAACATAAGGGTGGGTGGGAGGGCCCAAGGACAATTCCATCTTGCACCTCTTTTTTCTTTTCTTTTTCTTTGCGTCATGTGCTGTTTGGGGAGGGTTTTTTGGAAGGGACATCCTGCGTGACACTGCAGTGCCACTCCTAGATGGGCCCGGTGTTTGTGTCGGCCACTAGGGTCGCTAATCTTACTCACACAGCTACCTCATTGCGCCTCTTTTTTTCTTTGCGTCATGTGCTGTTTGGGGAGGGTTTTTTGGAAGGGACATCCTGCGTGACACTGCAGTGCCACTCCTAGATGGGCCAGGTGTTTGTGTCGGGCACTTGGGTCGCTGAGCTTAGTCACACAGCTACCTCATTGCACCTCTTTTTTTCTTTGCGTCATGTGCTGTTTGGGGAGTGTTTTTTGGAAGGGCCATCCTGCGTGACACTGCAGTGCCACTCCTAGATGGGCCAGGTGTTTGTGTCGGCCACTAGGGTCGCTTAGCTTAGTCATCCAGCGACCTCGGTGCAAATTTTAGGACTAAAAATAATATTGTGAGGTGTGAGGTATTCAGAATAGACTGAAAATGAGTGGAAATTATGGTTTTTGAGGTTAATAATAATATGGGATCAAAATGACCCCCAAATTCTATGATTTAAGCTGTTTTTTAGGGTTTTTTGAAAAAAACACCCGAATCCAAAACACACCCGAATTCGACAAAAAATATTCGGTGAGGTTTTGCCAAAACGCGGTCGAACCCAAAACACGGCCGCGGAACCGAACCCAAAACCAAAACACAAAACCCGAAAAATTTCAGGCGCTCATCTCTAGGGATGAATCTCATGATTGGACAGTCAATCTAGAGGGCTATATGCTGTTTAGGAGAGACAGACTAAATAAAAAGGGTGGTGGGGTGTGTCTTTACGTAAAGCCGTTTTTAAAACCTGATATACAGGAAGATATTCAGGAGGGGACTGTAGACACTGTTGAGACGTTATGGGTAGAAATTGCATGCGGGGATAAAGGAATTAAAAAGTTGGTATTGGGTGTATGCTATAGGCTGCCTGGTATTAATGTATCTGATGAGGAATTGTTACTGAAGCAAACTGAAAGAGCAGCAGGAGTAGGTGACATAGTGATTGGAGATTTTAGCTATCCAGAGATAAACTGGAAAAATGATTTATGTGACACTGCTAGGGGTAATATTTTTTTAAACACACTAAATGATAACTACTTAGTTCAACTAATTGAGGAACCTACCAGGTACAATGCAATCTTAGACCTGGTAATAACAAACAATGGGGATTTAGTATCAGGTATTATAGTAGGGGAACCCATAGGAAACAGAGACCACAATATGGTCACATTCAATATCAGTTTTCATAAACAGTCCTATACTGGCTCGAGCAAAAAGATAGGTTACCCAAAGGTGCTCGGGCGCTTTAAGTATGGGATATTCCACCAAGCAGCGGCGTCTAAAAGAAGGGAAGTCACTCCCGATTATATTACAAAAAAACGAAGTTGAGGCTGCGCTATATTTGATCAATATGACAACTCTGGTGATATATCTAATAATAACACAATATATTCCTAAAACATTAGTATGTACTTCAGTTTAAAAATGAATACATCATAAAAAATGCATGCATATCAAAAGTAAATAGTTAAAAATGTATAATTCATACAGAAAATGGATTAGGTTACCCAATGCGCCAGGAATTTGGAAAAGATTAGGTATTAGGGAGTCCATTCCAAAATTGTTCCCCTGTATTGATTAAGTCCAGCATAAACAAAGTCTCAGAGATAAGCAATGTCCAATAGGATGGCAGATTACTGTTAGAGGATGATGTGCTCCTAGATCTTTGATGGTGAGCTCCTCATGCAGTACGGTGAGTACACTTCCTTCGTGTAGCTTTGCTATTTGTATTCTCAGAGTGGAAGTTGGTAGTCTGGACAAGGTATGGGGATGGTCTGGTCCTACGCTGAAAGATTCCTGGCGTGGGTCCCTTGTACACCTGATGCGTTTCGCTGCAGTCAGCTAGCAGCTTTTTCAAAGGTGTTTGTTTACAGTACAATTCTTATATAAAAAACACTTCCCCATGTGTGGATTGATGTTTTAATTCCACAGAATTGATGTTTCTTAATACATATATTGTACTACATTGCTGCTAGACACATTGCACTTTGTGTTATCCTTGTTACTACCTACACACTTCCATATGTGCGGATGGATTTTTTAACCCTATAGAATAAAATGTTTTTTATATAAGAATTGTGCTGTATATTGTGTAACGGTCCTTCACTATATGCACCTTTTCTTGTTGTTTTTTTCCCGTGGGACTCCACTCATGAGGACTACTTAATACAGTGGCCCTCCTACAGGAAGCGCTAGGTTGTATGTTTTGGTACCAATTTCCTTTTTTTGCATGATTACTTCCACTTGTTGGATGGGAGGTGTTTTATAGAGAGTTACCTCCAGGTTACCATCTTACATCACCCTGCTGCTCTTACTAGTGCGCTCCCAATATAGTATCTACACCCATTCTTGTCCAGTTATCATTTCTTACTCTCTGGGAGTAATTTGCATACACTCGGAGCAGCAGGTGTATTGGAGTGAAGTGTAAGTCACCCAAACAAACACAAAGAACATACAAGAGCAACGATTCCACCTATAAAGGTATCTTTACTAAACATCTTTCACCCAGAGACCACCTGTTGCTCTTATATCCACACCCGGGAGTGAACAGGGATAAACTGGTGTAGTACGCTTACAATTCCAGTAACCAGATGAATCACATAAAGGTATCTTTTGTGAATCCATCCCAATGGAATCCCACCACTCTTCCTACAGACACTGGTAGGCAGGGCCTGATCAACCAATAGGCCGAAGAGGCTGCAGCCTAGAGCGCTGGGACCTGGGGGGGAGGGTGCAGCGGGTACGGGACATCATGCGCATAGAACATGGACCCCACAGTATCTGCATATTCCCACCTCCAGAATGGTGTCCCGCCACCCAGTCAGTCCACTCCTGGTGCTTAATGCTTAAACTAATAGTAACTGTGCCGCGCTGTGTCTGTGGGGACAAAGTGGGCACGGACGTCATGTGCGTCATGACATCACGCAAATAGGCATGTGCACAGACCCTGCTGCATCTGCATAGTGATCTGATTCCACCTCCACACAATGGCGCCCCTGCATATGTTGCCCACCGGCAGTAATACTAATAGCGGTCACGTCTTGCGTCACAGTTCCCGAGTCCTCTGGCTTCCCCTTCATGTTAAATGTGTGCGCGCGTGATGTGACGTGATGACATCACATTGTGCGCCCGCACCTGGCCTGTGCTGTGCTCCATGAGGAGGTGGAGGAGCTGCATGATGCAATGCTGCTCTTCTTAGGAGGACTAGGCTGGCTGGTGCATAATAAATCTTCATCAGTGGTACTTTCCTTGCAGCCAGCAGTGACTCCAGCAGCTGTGTTAGCCTGCTGCCTCTCAGACGTGGCACTAGTAGTCCCAGCCAGCGTAACTTCTGTAACTAAACTGCTGCAGCCTGCAAGGGAAAGAGAGGGGGGAGGGGGCCAGGCAAGGGGAATATATAAGTAAAGTATTCAATTAATTTGTAGGAGGATGATAAGATTATAAAAAAACATATATTTTAACATATATTGTCAATTTATGTTAAAATATAATAGTTTTTTAATAAAAATATTATAATCGGAAAAATCGGATTTTAGTTACCTACCGGTAAATCCTTTTCTCGAAGTCCATAGGGGATACTGGGAATCCATAAAGTACCATGGGGTATAGACTGGCCCATGGCTCCACTAGGAGTCATGGGCACTATAGAAGTTTAATTGTGTGTGCTGGCTCCTCCCTCTATGCCGCTCCTACCAGACTCAGTCTAGGAAACTGTGCCAGAGGAGATGGACATACTTTGAGAGAAGGATATCGAAAAGGAAAGTGGTGAGAATTCGAACCAGCAAGACCATAACAAGAGGAAAGCCATGCTAACCGAACTTGCAAACAGGGCAGCAACAGCTGACCCAAACAACATTACTGAACCAAGTAACAGAGTAGGAATAACGAAGCACCGGGCGGGCGCCCAGTATCCCCTACGGACTACGAGAAAAGGATTTACCAGTAGGTAATTAAAATCCTATTTTCTGTTACGTCCTGGGGGATACTGGGAATCCATTTAGTACCATGAGGAAGTACTAAAGCTCCCAAACCAGGTGGGAGAGTGCTGAGGTTACTGCAGAACTGATTGACCAAACTGAAAGGTGTTCAGAGGCCAAAGTATCAAACTTGTAAAACTTAGCAAACGTGTTCGACCCCGACCAAGTAGCTGCTTGGCAGAGCTATAAAGACGAGACACCTCGGACAGCCACCCAAGAGGAACCCACCAACCTAGTAGAGTGGCCTTGATCAGATTTTGGAATCGGTAAGCCTGCCGTGGAATAAGCATACTGGATAGTGAGCCTGATCCAGCGTGTAATAGACTGCTTCGAAGCAGGGCACCCAATTTTATTGGGATCATAAAGAACAAACAGCGAGTCCGATTTTCTGTGACAATCTGTTTCTATTCACATAGACCTTCAAAGCCCTTACGACAGCCAATGACTTTGAAGTAGTAGAGGCGTCCATAACAGCCGGAACCACAATAGGTTGGTTAATGTGAAACGCGGACACCAGCTTAGGAAGAAATTGCTGATGAGTCCTGAGATCAGCTCTGTCCTCATGGAAAATCAAGTAGGGGCTCTTGTAAGACAACGCCCCCAGTTCCGACACATGTTTTGCCGAAGCCAATGCCAACAGTGTGACAGGCTTCCACGTAAGGTACTTTACGTCCGCTTCCTGTAACGGTTCAAACCAGTCCGATTGGAGGAACCGCAGCACCAAATTGAGGTCTCAAGGTGCCATAGGAGGCACAAAGGGAGTTTGGATGTGAAGAACACCTTTCAAGAACGTCTGGACCTCAGGGAGAGCAGCCAATTGTTTCTGAAAGAAAATAGACAAGGCCGAAATCCGAACTTTAATGAAAGACTCCCAGAGGAAGACCAAATCGGTTGAAACGCATTGGAGAATATAGGACACCCAATCCACATCAACAGACAGCGGCAAAGTGCAAGAAAAGATTGAGAGCAACGGCGCTGACCAAGTCACCGGTAAGCCGCACAGACGGACTGGCAGAAAGAGGATCCCGCAGGTGAGTCTCCGTAGTGGAGAAGTGTGTCCCAGCCGCAGGTTCCGTTCAGACCCTGCAGGCAGAGCACCCTCTACCCCGACAATGACTAACCCGGCGCACGGAGCCAACTCATGGGGAGATCCGTAAAAGGATGTACCGCGGGAAGGCATGGACGCAGAGGGGTAAGTCAGTCCGGAGCAGCCCGGAGATCCCGCAGCCCACCCGCACCTGTGCCCCTTATCTCACGGCCGCAACGACAGTGCACCATCACTTGCCCCCAAACGTTAGAGGTACAGGACGCCGTCCTCTATCTGTAAAGAGACTTACAAGGACAATCACAGTCCGGTTAGGACTAGGACCATTTGATTTAATTTTCTTTAACCCATTCATCAATTTATGCCTCATTTTAGAGTCAGCATCAGTTGATAAGACTTAAAGACTCATTACCAGCTGTAGTGGTATACAGACAGAGCACCTGCGAAGAATCCATCACAAGTGACAACATTTATGACTTATACTGTAACTCATGATCATATCTGCATTTTCCCTCATTTTCACTGTTTAATTGATATAGTGCAGACTTGCACCTTTCAAGTTTTGTTTTTCAAAGGTTTCTTCTATTTTCCCTACATCAATGATCTTTATTTCCTTTATTTTGCCCACAGTAGCATCAAAATACTTGCTTAGGGTTATTACCATTCAATAAATATTCTCTTTTTTATTCATCAATATTCGTGTTGCACAATATTTTCATAAGCAGACACCACTGTAGGGGTTGAGCGCTGTTAGGCTTAGCAGCCACTTTGTTTGTGTAGTAGTAAGAGGGTAAGGACACCCGTTAACAAGCAGCACATCCCTAACAGTACAGATTCATCACCATAGTGCGCAGATCACCCCTGGTATTATACTTGAACTTTAATGAAGCCTAGGCGTAGGCCCACATCCACTCCCGACTGCAGAAAAAGCAGGAAACATCCCAGATGAAATTCCACCGCAGAAAATTGTCTGCTCTCACACCAAGAGACATATTTCTTCGAGATACAATGGTAATGTTAAGACGTTACCCCCTTTCTGGCTTGGATCATAGTCAGGATGACCCTGTCAAGGATCCCTCTCCTGGCTAGAATCAGCTGTTCAACTTCGCTGCCGTTAAACGTAGCCGTGGTAAGTCTTGATAGACAAACGGGCCCTGTTGCAGAAGATCCTCTCGAAGAGGCAGAGGCCATGGATCTTCGATTAGCATCTCTAGAAGATCCGCATACCAGGCCCTTCACGGCCAGTCCGGAGCAATGAGGATTGCTTGAACCTTTTCCCTTTTTATTCTTTTTAGAATTCTTGGGATCAGAGAAATGGGAGGAAACAAGTACACCAGCTAGTATACCCACGGAGTTGTCAGGGCGTCTACCACTACTGCGTGTGGATCCCTCGACCTGGAACAATACAGCTTGAACTTCTTGTTGAGTTGAGAGGCCATCATGTCAATTTGTGGATACCCCCACTGATGTGTCAACCCCCAGAACTCCTCCAGGTGGAGGCCCCATTGCTCCGGGTGCAGATCATGTCTGCTGAGGAAGTCTCCTTCCCAGTTGTCTACCCCTGGAATGAAGATCGCTGACAACGCCACAGTGTGTCTTTCCGCCCAGAGGAGAATTCCGACATTGCAGCTCTGCTTTTTGTTCCACCCTGTCGGTTTATGTATGTTACCGCCGTAACATTGTCTGACTGGAGCTGAATGGCCTGATTCTGAATAAGAGATGAGGCCTGCAGAAGGGTGTTGTAGATAGCCCTGAGTTCCAGGATGTTTATTGGAAGGACAACTTCCTGACTTGACCATCTTCCCTGAAACTGCACCCCCTGGGTGACTGCTCCCCAACCTCTGAGGCTTGCGTCTGTGGTTAAAAGAATCCAATTCTGTATCCCGAACCTCCGACCCTCGACTAGGTTAAAAGTCTGTAACCACCACAGGAGGAAGGTCCGGGCTTTTGGTGACAGAAAAATCCTCTGGTGCATGTGAAGATGCGATCCGGACCATTTGTCCAACAGATCCAGCTGGAAGGGTCTCGCATGAAACCTTCCATACGGAATTGCTTCGTAAGATGCCACCATTTTCCCCAGAAGGCGTATGGAGAGATGAACTGAGATCCGGGTCAGCTTCAAGATGGCCAGAATCATTGACTGGATTACCATTGCCTTTTCCAAGGGAAGGAACACTTTCTGAGACTCTGTGTCCAGTATCATTCCCAGGAACTGAAGCCTCTGCATTGGTTCTAGGTGAGGCCTTTATCAGAAGAACATCATTTCCACCATCGCTTTGGTGAACACCCTCGGTGCCATGGAGAGACCAAATGGCAGGATCTGAAACTGGTAGTTGCAGTCCTGCAGTGCAAACCGTAGATAAGCCTGATGAGGTGGCCAGATCGGAATGTGAAGGTACGCATCCTTGACATCCAGAGATGCTAGGAATTCACCCTCCTCCAGACCTGAGATTACCGCTCTCAATGACTCCATCTTGAATTTGAACACACGTAAGTATGGGTTCAATGACCTGAGGCTCAGAATCGGTCCTAATCCTTGTTGTGTAGATGAACACACTGCAATCCAACCTGAATTAGGCCCTCTTTTTTATAATTCCTTTGCATATATTAACATCCGTTACAGGAACAATTAAGCTTGAGGAATACCTGAAAGGGATTGATAACAGAGTGATTTGGACATATAAGGACTTGACTACATATCTTTGCTATAATGTTTTTATATATATATATATATATAGAGATATATATATATATATAGATATATATAGATATATATATATATATGGTTTTTGATACAGTGAGCGCTAGTGATAATTTGGAGTGCACCTCGTTGCATTTTTATGTTCTCTAGTATCCTTGTTGTAATCGAATGGCACGATGTTCGATTCTCACTTCTTGTTCATCCACTGCTCTAACAGCTTGTAAGGCCTCTTTCAATACTAATGCATAGTTTCTCCTGGTAACTGTTTTCTGTTTTAATTCAGGAATGGTGTGTAGCTCAAATATCTTTGCCAGGCGTTGCAAAACTTGTTTTGCTGTTTTCTTTTCCTCTTGAGCCCAGGATGCTGTTTCTCGCAGTACAGAACCTTTGAGTTGCCCTGTTAGGATTTCTACTCGTTGATCATCTGTCAATACATACAAATGAAACATGGATCACATCTTCTTTCTAAATTCTTTAAGGGTATCATATTCTTTATCTCTTGATTCTCCTGAATATGTGGGTAGCCAGAGGGCTCCAAAGCATTAGTGTAGTGTTAAAGGGTTCAATTGGGCTTGCTGAGAGACTTCTGGCCTGGTATGATCCATTCCTATCTGTAGAGTGTTTAGAGCATCAGCAACTCACTGCTGTTGAGGATTTGTTACATTATCCCTACTTGGTTGTGGCGGATTTGGGACTATGGCTACATGGTCCTGTGGTTGCGACATGATCACCCTGATGCATTCTTCCTACTTTGGATTTTATCAGTGTGTCTGGCACATTTCCACATTTCTCCTTGGCTCCTTCTTCTTCCCACAAGGCTCATCTGCTCACATATTGCTTTGCACAATCCCCAGTCAGCATCAGGACCATGTGATCAGAGTCTTTGCTTTACCCCTGCTGTGGCAGTGCTTCACCTTCACTGCTTCAAACACTGTAAGCAAACTTTTAAAGGGTCACCCACACACACCATTTTCCAGGGTGCCACACATGTCTCAGGGCAGTGGCGTAACTACCACACCCGCAGACACTGTGGAGGCACAGGGTTGCGGCGGTGGCACCACTGATTCAGAGCATATGTCAATCTGCTAAATGTCTATTCCCTGCTAAATGTCCCTTCCAAAATGGTGGCTGCCATGGAAGAGACATGCTAGAGGTCATACTTGACCTCTAGTGTCTAGGAAGTGCCAGTACCCACAGCCGTGGCATCCTGCAACAAGGCCACCTGAGGGGGGATCGGGCATTAAAGTCCACAGCTCACTGTAACCTCTGTGGGGAGTGGGTGGAGGACATAAATGCCCGCTGCTAAATTTATCCTGGGTGGGGGGGGTTGTGGGGCTGCACAGAAATCTGAGGAGGGGGGGGTCAGGCATTATAGCCCACAGCTCACTGTAACCTGCACATGGAGCGGGTGGAGGACATGAATGCCATCAGCTCAGTGTATGGGGAGGGGGTATCCGGTAGCATTGCCCACGGCTCAATAAACAGCGGGGGGTGGGGCGGGCAGCATTGAAATCTTTGTCAATGAGCATAACATCCAGCACATGAAAACCCCTGGCACCATGCATGGAACCAAGATCATGAAACCCTTGGCAATGATCAGGTAATTTAAAAGTATTAGAAGCCTTACTGTATGGCTTAATGTGTATGGGCATTGCGGTGTGTGGCATAATGTATAACGGGCATTGTGATGTGTGGCATAATGTATCATGGACATTGTGGTATGTGGTATTATGAACACTGCTCAAAAAAATAAAGGGAACACTTAAACAACACAATGTAACTCCAAGTCAATCACACTTCTGTGAAATCAAACTGTCCACTTAGGAAGCAACACTGATTGACAATCAATTTCACATGCTGTTTTGCAAATGGAACAGACAACAGGTGGGAATTATAGGCAATTAGCAAGACACCCCCAATAAAGGAGTTGTTCTGCAGGTGGTGACCACAGACCACTTCTCAGCTCCTATGCTTTCTGGCTGATGTTTTGGTCACTTTTGAAAGCTGGTGGTGCTTTCACTCTAGTGGTAGCATGAGACGGGTCTACAACCCACACAAGTGGCTCAGGTAGTGCAGCTCATCCAGGATGGCACATCAATGCGAGCTGTGGCAAGAAGGTTTGCTGTGTCTGTCAGCGTAGTGTCCAGAGCATGGAGGCGCTACCAGGAGACAGGCCAGTACATCAGGAGACGTGGAGGGCAACAACCCAGCAGCAGGACCGCTACCTCCGCCTTTGTGCAAGGAGGAACAGGAGGAGCACTGCCAGAGCCCTGCAAAATAACCTCCAGCAAGGCACAAATGTGCATGTGAATGAATATAGTTTGCTGCGCTTGTGGAAGGAAGCTGCTCAAGTTGTTTTTTGATGTTTATAGAAATTTGTCTGGACCGAGCGCTTGTGTGTGCAAATGTATGGTGTTCTGAAAATGTATGTAAAGTAATAAATAAAAATAAAAATAAAAAATAATAAATAATAAAAATAAAAATAAAAAATAAAAATTAAAGGGGGGGGGGAAGGGGAGGGGGAAGTGCAATGTTTACAGCTCCTTTGTGAATAATTGTGGAGCTTGTGGACACTTTGGTGAGAGGGCACAGTCTGTTTTTTTGTAGTGGAAACTTTCCCTGACTTACCCTATTTTCCGATGCAAGTGTGGCTGGAGGCTCTGGTCTCTGTGGCAGCGTTTAGGTTGCAGATGGCATTTCCTGCTTGTGCCGTGACTAACGTTCTCCTCCTCCTAGCCGCACTGTGGCCGCTGCTCCGTCCGTCAAACCGGAAGTTCGGATGTTTACTTCCGGTATTGGGGCGCTGGTGGCGGCGGGCTTCGTGTCCTCGGTGGTTGCTTCGTTCTTCTTGTACACAAGCTCCACAATTATTCACAAAGGAGCTGTAAACATTGCACTTCCCCCTCCCCCCCCCCCCTTTAATTTTTATTTTTTATTTTTATTTTTATTATTTATTATTTTTTATTTTTATTTTTATTTATTACTTTACATACATTTTCAGAACACCATGCATTTGCACACACAAGCGCTCGGTCCAGACAAATTTCTTTAAACAAATGTGCATGTGTCTACTCAAACGATCAGAAACAGACTCCATGAGGGTGGTATGAGGGCCCGACGTCCACAGGTGGGGGTTGTGCTTACAGCCCAACACCGTGCAGGACGTTTGGCATTTGTCAGAGAACACCAAGATTGGCAAATTTGCCACTGGCGCCCTGTGTTCTTCACAGATGAAAGCAGGTTCTTACTGAGCACCCGTGACAGACATGACAGAGTCTGGAGACGCCAAGGAGAATGTTCTGCTGCCTGAAACATCCTCCAGCATGACCGGTTTGGCAGTGGGTCAGTAATGGTGTGGGGTGGCATTTCTTTGGGGGGCCGCACAGCCCTCCATGTGCTTGCCAGAGGTAGCCTGACTGCCATTAGGTACCGAGATGAGATCCTCAGACCCCTTGTGAGACCATATGCTGGTGCGGTTGGCCCTGGGTTCCTCCTAATGCAAGACAATGCTAGACCTCATGTGGCTGGAGTGTGTCAGCAGTTCCTGCAAGATGACGGCATTGATGCTATGGACTGGCCCGCCTGTTCCCCAGACCTGAATCCAATTGAGCACATCTGGGACATCATGTCTCACTCCATCCACCAACGCCACGTTGCACCACAGACTGTCCAGGAGTTGGCAAATGCTTTAGTACAGGTCTGGGAGAAGATCCCTCAGGAGACCATCCGCCACCTCATCAGGAGCATGCCCAGGCATTGTAGGGAGGTCATACAGGCACGTGGAGGCCACACACACCACTGAGCCTCATTTTGACTTGTTTTAAGGACATTACATCAAAGTTGGATCAGCCTGTAGTGTGTTTTTCCACTTTAATTTTGAGTGTGACTCCAAATCCAGACCTCCATGGGTTAATAAATTTGATTTCCATAGATAATTTTTGTGTGATTTTGTTGTCAGCACATTCAACTATGTAAAGTACAAAGTATTTAATAAGAATATTTCATTCATTCAGATCTAGGATGTGTTATTTTAGTGTTCCCTTTATTTTTTTGAGCAGTGTATAACGGGCATTGCGTGTCATAATGTGTCACAGGCATGACAGTGTGCCATACTGTATCATGGGCATTGTATGTGGTATAATCGTCTCGGGCATTGCAGTGTGTGGTATAATGTATAACGGGCATTGCGGTGTGTGTCATAAAGTGTCACAGTCATGACGGTGTATGGTATAATGTCTCAGGGGCATTGCAGTGTGTAGCATAATGGCATAATGTATAACGGGCATTGTGATGCATGGCATAATGTGTCACAGGCACTACAGTGTCCGTCATAATGTGTCACAGGCATTATGGTGTGTGGTATAATGTCTCAGGGGCATTGCTGTGTGTGGCATAATTTATAACGGGCATTGCGATGTGTGGCATAATGTATCACAGACACTCTGGTATATGGTATAATGTATAACGGGCATTGCGGTGTGTGTCATAATGTGTTACAGGCATGACGGTGTGTGGTATACTGTATCACGGGCATTGTATGTGGTATAATGTCTCAGGGGCATTGCAGTGTGTAGCATAATGTATAATGGGAATTGCGATGCGTAGCATAATGTGTCACAGGCATTACGATGTGTGGCATAATGTGTCAGGGACATTACGGTGTATGGCATACATATTGTGTAATGGACATTATGGTGTGTGGCATAATGTCTAAGGGCCATTGCAGTGTGTGGCTTAATTTGTAAGGGGCATTACTATAAGGTGGAAAAATGACAAATAATATATGGGGCATGAATCAGGATTACTTATTTTTCCTGTGGTGGCCCACGTCCCGGCGTGCAGGTTGCAAAACTGGGGTATAAAGTAATCTTTTCCTGCTAAGCCACACCCCTTTCAGTGAAGCCACACCTGTTTTAGAGAGGCTACACCTTCTTTCAGCATGCACAAATTCGGCACTTTACTGGTGGCAACTATTGGGGGGTGCCAGAGAATTTTTTTATTTTTTGGCTTGGAGGAGAAAAATTTCTAGTTACGCCATTGTCTCAGGGAGAACAGATCATCAGTCCTCCTGCTGCAGCTGATCTCTGCATTTGCTAAGATTAGTAGGAGGAAATATATCTAAGCTACCTACCTGAGAGCAACCCCATAATGCTCCATATGGCATATCAGGACCTGCACCTCCTCCTAATGCAAGATCCTTTCTGCCTCTCACAACAGACATATACAGTATAGTGGCAGATGCTCAATTAGCTTAGTGATATCACTCAGGTTCTTGCAAGAGAGGGGTATTTCTAAGCAAGAAAATAAGAATTTTGTTTCCCCCATCACCCTGAATGATACCAGTAGCCAGATTTAAATCCCACACAATATTAAAATTCAGAGATCTTGGTTACATATATTTGCGCAAATGTATGAATAAGCCCACAAGCCGGGTCAAGGCCTCTCTGTATATTGGGGGTCCCTAGCGCTATATCTAGGTGCAGGGTGCGGTGTCCCAAAAATCAACATAAGCCAGAAAGCCCAGTTCCCATAATACCATCACAGGCCTCTATTCTCCAATCCCTTGGCATGTAAAAAAAAACACACAGGCGCAATTGTAGGAAGTGAGCAGGCCGGAAATTTCTTTTCCCCAGTAACCACCTAGGTCCTTTGTCCACCTGCTCACCATCAGCTTCAAAGAACAATCAAATAGAAGTGATACCCAAAAGACAGCCCTGTGCTTGGAAGAACAGAACTGTCAATTCTCGCTTTGTGACGCCCATACCCAGAGCTCCTGCACTTAACATAAAGAAAACTGAAGGCCCTCTGGTATGCCCAATCAGGTCAGTCCTTTGTAATGCCAGATCTATAAGAAACAAGACTGCAACAATTGCTGACCTTATTGAATCTGCAGATCTGGCCTGTATTACAGAAACCTGGCTAGATGAAAATGCAGCACCTATACTGGAGGCTGCGGTTCCAACAAACTAGTCTGTCATCAACAACAGAAGACTGGACCGCAGGGGTGGTGGGGTGGCTATCTGCTACAAAGAAAGAATTTAAACTTAGGGTCCACCCTATTGAAATGATTTGCCCATTCGAGTGCAGTTCCTATAACACCATCACAGGCCTCTATTCTCCAATCCCTTGGCATGTAAAAATAAAACACAGGCGCAATTGTAGAAAGCGAGCAGGTCGGAAATGTATTTTCCCCAGTAACCACCTAGGTCCTTTACCCACCTGCTCACCATCAGCTTCAAAGAACAATCAAATAGAAGTGATACCCAAAAGACGGCCCTGTGCTTGGAAGAACAGAACTTTAAATTCTCACTTTGTGACTCCCACACCCAGAGCTTTTGCACTTAACATAAAGAAAACTGAAGGCCCTCTGGTATGCCCAATCAGGTCAGTCCTTTGTAATGCCAGATCTATAAGAAACAAGACTGCAACAATTGCTGACCTTATTGAATCTGCAGATCTGGCCTGTATTGCAGAAACCTGGCTAGATGAAAATGCAGCACCTATACTGGAGGATGCGGTCCCAACAAACTAGTCTGTCATCAACAACAGAAGACTGGACCACAGGAGTGGTAGGGTGGCTATCTGCTACAAAGAAAGAACTTAAACTTAGGGTCCACCCTATTGAAATTATTTGCCCATTCGAGTGCATTGCTGCCCGGAGTTCAACAGAATTAGGTTTCAGAGTACTCTCATTTACCGCCCCCCCTGGAGATGGAAAGACATTTCTACAACAAATTGCAGACACTGTTGCTGGCCTGGTTCTGATACATCAAAGATGGCTCAATCTCTGGGATTTCAATGCATGGATGGATGATGAGCTCTAACGCCTTAGCCAAGACCTCCTGTGCACAATCAGTGATCTAGGCTTCACATAGGTCATTCCTTCTGCCTAGAGATGAGCGCCTGAAATTTTTCGGGTTTTGTGTTTTGGTTTTGGGTTCGGTTCCGCGGCCGTGTTTTGGGTTCGACCGCGTTTTGGCAAAACCTCACCGAATTTTTTTTGTCGGATTCGGGTGTGTTTTGGATTCGGGTGTTTTTTTCAAAAAACCCTAAAAAACAGCTTAAATCATAGAATTTGGGGGTCATTTTGATCCCATATTATTATTAACCTCAAAAACCATAATTTCCACTCATTTTCAGTCTATTCTGAATACCTCACACCTCACAATATTATTTTTAGTCCTAAAATTTGCACCGAGGTCGCTGGATGACTAAGCTAAGCGACCCTAGTGGCCGACACAAACACCTGGCCCATCTAGGAGTGGCACTGCAGTGTCACGCAGGATGGCCCTTCCAAAAAACACTCCCCAAACAGCACATGACGCAAAGAAAAAAAGAGGTGCAATGAGGTAGCTGTGTGACTAAGCTCAGCGACCCAAGTGCCCGACACAAACACCTGGTCCATCTAGGAGTGGCACTGCAGTGTCACGCAGGATGTCCCTTCCAAAAAACCCTCCCCAAACAGCACATGACGCAAAGAAAAAAAGAGGCGCAATGAGGTAGCTGTGTGAGTAAGATTAGCGACCCTAGTGGCCGACACAAACACCGGGCCCATCTAGGAGTGGCACTGCAGTGTCACGCAGGATGGCCCTTCCAAAAAACCCTCCCCAAACAGCACATGACGCAAAGAAAAAGAAAAGAAAAAAGAGGTGCAAGATGGAATTGTCCTTGGGCCCTCCCACCCACCCTTATGTTGTATAAACAGGACATGCACACTTTAACCAACCCATCATTTCAGTGACAGGGTCTGCCACACGACTGTGACTGATATGACGGGTTGGTTTGGACCCCTACCAAAAAAGAAGCAATTAATCTCTCCTTGCACAAACTGGCTCTACAGAGGCAAGATGTCCACCTCATCATCATCCTCCGATATATCACCGTGTACATCCCCCTCCTCACAGATTATCAATTCGTCCCCACTGGAATCCACCATCTCAGCTCCCTGTGTACTTTGTGGAGGCAATTGCTGCTGGTCAATGTCTCCGCGGAGGAATTGATTATAATTCATTTTAATGAACATCATCTTCTCCACATTTTCTGGATGTAACCTCGTACGCCGATTGCTGACAAGGTGAGCGGCGGCACTAAACACTCTTTCGGAGTACACACTTGTGGGAGGGCAACTTAGGTAGAATAAAGCCAGTTTGTGCAAGGGCCTCCAAATTGCCTCTTTTTCCTGCCAGTATAAGTACGGACTGTGTGACGTGCCTACTTGGATGCGGTCACTCATATAATCCTCCACCATTCTTTCAATGTTGAGAGAATCATATGCAGTGACAGTAGACGACATGTCCGTAATCGTTGTCAGGTCCTTCAGTCCGGACCAGATGTCAGCATCAGCAGTCGCTCCAGACTGCCCTGCATCACCGCCAGCGGGTGGGCTCGGAATTCAGAGCCTTTTCCTCGCACCCCCAGTTGCGGGAGAATGTGAAGGAGGAGATGTTGACAGGTCGCGTTCCGCTTGACTTGACAATTTTGTCACCAGCAGGTCTTTGCACCCCAGCAGACTTGTGTCTGCCGGAAAGAGAGATCCAAGGTAGGTTTTAAATCTAGGATCGAGCACGGTGGCCAAAATGTAGTGCTCTGATTTCAACAGATTGACCACCCGTGAATCCTTGTTAAGCGAATTAAGGGCTGCATCCACAAGTCCCACATGCCTAGCGGAATCGCTCCCTTTTAGCTCCTTCTTCAATGCCTCCAGCTTCTTCTGCAAAAGCCTGATGAGGGGAATGACCTGACTCAGGCTGGCAGTGTCTGAACTGACTTCACGTGTGGCAAGTTCAAAGGGCATCAGAACCTTGCACAACGTTGAAATCATTCTCCACTGCACTTGAGACAGGTGCATTCCACCTCCTATATCGTGCTCAATTGTATAGGCTTGAATGGCCTTTTGCTGCTCCTCCAACCTCTGAAGCATATAGAGGGTTGAATTCCATCTCGTTACCACTTCTTGCTTCAGATGATGGCAGGGCAGGTTCAGTAGTTTTTGGTGGTGCTCCAGTCTTCTGTACGTGGTGCCTGTACGCCGAAAGTGTCCCGCAATTCTTCTGGCCACCGACAGCATCTCTTGCACGCTCCTGTCGTTTTTTTAAAAATTCTGCACCACCAAATTCAAGGTATGTGCAAAACATGGGACGTGCTGGAATTTGCCCATATTTAATGCACACACAATATTGCTGGTGTTGTCCGATGCCACAAATCCACAGGAGAGTCCAATTGGGGTAAGCCATTCTGCGATGATCTTCCTCAGTTGCCGTAAGAGGATTTCAGCTGTGTGCGTATTCTGGAAAGCGGTGATACAAAGCGTAGCCTGCCTAGGAAAGAGTTGGCGTTTGCGAGATGCTGCTACTGGTGCCGCCGCTGCTGTTCTTGCGGCGGGAGTCCATACATCTACCCAGTGGGCTGTCACAGTCATATAGTCCTGACCCTGCCCTGCTCCACTTGTCCACATGTCCGTGGTTAAGTGGACATTGGGTACAACTGCATTTTTTAGGACACTGGTGAGTCTTTTTCTGACGTCCGTGTACATTCTCGGTATCGCCTGCCTACAGAAGTGGAACCTAGATGGTATTTGGTAACGGGGGCACACTGCCTCAATAAATTGTCTAGTTCCCTGTGAACTAACGGCGGATACCGGACGCACGTCTAACACCAACATAGTTGTCAAGGACTCAGTTATCCGCTTTGCAACAGGATGACTGCTGTGATATTTCATCTTCCTCGCAAAGGACTGTTGGACAGTCAATTGCTTACTGGAAGTAGTACAAGTGGGCTTACGACTTCCCCTCTGGGATGACGATCGACTCCCAGCAGCAACAACAGCAGCGCCAGCAGCAGTAGGCGTTACACGCAAGGATGCATCGGAGGAATCCCAGGCAGGAGAGGACTCGTCAGAATTGCCAGTGACATGGCCTGCAGGACTATTGGCATTCCTGGGGAAGGAGGAAATTGACACTGAGGGAGTTGGTGGGGTGGTTTGCGTGAGCTTGGTTACAAGAGGAAGGGATTTACTGGTCAGTGGACTGCTTCCGCTGTCGGCCCAAGTTTTTGAACTTGTCACTGACTTATTATGAATGCGCTGCAGGTGACGTATAAGGGAGGATGTTCCGAGGTGGTTAACGTCCTTACCCCTACTTATTACAGCTTGACAAAGGGAACACACGGCTTGACACCTGTTGTCCGCATTTCTGGTGAAATACTTCCACACCGAAGAGCTGATTTTTTTGGTATTTTCACCAGGCATGTCAACGGCCCTATTCCTCCCACGGACAACAGGTGTCTCCCCGGGTGCCTGACTTAAACAAACCACCTCACCATCAGAATCCTCCTGGTCAATTTCCTCCCCAGCGCCAGCAACACCCATATCCTCCTCATCCTGGTGTACTTCAACACTGACATCTTCAATCTGACTATCAGGAACTGGACTGCGGGTGCTCCTTCCAGCACTTGCAGGGGGCGTGCAAATGGTGGAAGGCGCATGCTCTTCACGTCCAGTGTTGGGAAGGTCAGGCATCGCAACCGACACAATTGGACTCTCCTTGTGGATTTGGGATTTCGAAGAACGCACAGTTCTTTGCGGTGCTACTGCTTTTGCCAGCTTGAGTCTTTTCATTTTTCTAGCGAGAGGCTGAGTGCCTCCATCCTCATGTGAAGCTGAACCACTAGCCATGAACATAGGCAAGGGCCTCAGCCGTTCCTTGCCACTCCGTGTGGTAAATGGCATATTGGCAAGTTTACGCTTCTCCTCCGACAATTTTATTTTAGGTTTTGGAGTCCTTTTTTTACTGATATTTGGTGTTTTGGATTTGACATGCTCTGTACTATGACATTGGGCATCGGCCTTGGCAGACGACGTTGCTGGCATTTCATCGTCTCGGCCATGACTAGTGGCAGCAGCTTCAGCACGAGGTGGAAGTGGATCTTGATCTTTCCCTAATTTTGGAACCTCAACATTTTTGTTCTCCATATTTTAATAGGCACAACTAAAAGGCACCTCAGGTAAACAATGGAGATGGATGGATACTAGTATACAATTATGGATGGACTGCCGAGTGCCGACACAGAGGTAGCTACAGCCGTGGACTACCGTACTGTACTGTGTCTGCTGCTAATATAGACTGGTTGATAAAGAGATGTAGTAGTAGTATGTATGTATAAAGAAGAAAGAAAAAAAAACCACGGGTAGGTGGTATACAATTATGGACGGACTGCCGAGTGCCGACACAGAGGTAGCTACAGCCGTGGACTACCGTACTGTACTGTGTCTGCTGCTAATATAGACTGGTTGATAAAGAGATGTAGTAGTAGTAGTATGTATGTATAAAGAAGAAAGAAAAAAAAACCACGGGTAGGTGGTATACAATTATGGACGGACTGCCCAGTGCCGACACAGAGGTAGCTACAGCCGTGGACTACCGTACTGTACTGTGTCTGCTGCTAATATAGACTGGTTGATAAAGAGATGTAGTAGTAGTAGTATGTATGTATAAAGAAGAAAGAAAAAAAAACCACGGGTAGGTGGTATACAATTATGGACGGACTGCCCAGTGCCGACACAGAGGTAGCTACAGCCGTGGACTACCGTACTGTACTGTGTCTGCTGCTAATATAGACTGGTTGATAAAGAGATGTAGTAGTAGTATGTATGTATAAAGAAGAAAGAAAAAAAAACCACGGGTAGGTGGTATACAATTATGGACGGACTGCCCAGTGCCGACACAGAGGTAGCTACAGCCGTGGACTGCCGTACTGTACTGTGTCTGCTGCTAATATAGACTGGTTGATAAAGAGATGTAGTAGTAGTAGTATGTATGTATAAAGAAGAAAGAAAAAAAAACCACGGGTAGGTGGTATACAATTATGGACGGACTGCCGAGTGCCGACACAGAGGTAGCTACAGCCGTGGACTACCGTACTGTACTGTGTCTGCTGCTAATATAGACTGGTTGATAAAGAGATGTAGTAGTAGTATGTATGTATAAAGAAGAAAGAAAAAAAAACCACGGGTAGGTTGTATACAATTATGGACGGACTGCCGAGTGCCGACACAGAGGTAGCTACAGCCGTGAACTACCGTACTGTGTCTGCTGCGACTGGATGATAAATAATGATATAAAAAATATATATATATCACTACTGCAGCCGGACAGGTATATATTATATAATGACGGACCTGCTGGACACTGTCTGTCAGCAGAATGAGTTTTTTATAGAATAAAAAAAAAAACACCACACAAGTGAAGTCACACGACGAGTGTTTAACTTTTTCAGGCAATCACAATATAGTATACTATACTACTAACTATACTGGTGGTCAGTGTGGTCAGGTCACTGGTCAGTCACACTGGCAGTGGCACTCCTGCAGCAAAAGTGTGCACTGTTTAATTTTAATAATAATATGTACTCCTGGCTCCTGCTATAACCTATAACTGGCACTGCAGTGCTCCCCAGTCTCCCCCACAATTATAAGATGTGTGAGCTGAGCACAGTCAGATATATACATAGATGATGCAGCACACTGGGCTGAGCAGTGCACACAGATATGGTATGTGACTGAGTCACTGTGTATCGTTTTTTTCAGGCAGAGAACGGATATATTAAATAAAACTGCACTGTCTGGTGGTCACTGTGGTCAGTCACTAGTAAACTCTGCACTCTCTACAGTTCTACAGTACTCCTAAGCTCCAGTAAATCAGGTCAATCTCTCTCTCTCTCTCTTCTAATCTAAATGGAGAGGACGCCAGCCACGTCCTCTCCCTATCAATCTCAATGCACGTGTGAAAATGGCGGCGACGCGCGGCTCCTTATATAGAATCCGAGTCTCGCGAGAATCCGACAGCGTCATGATGACGTTCGGGCGCGCTCGGGTTAACCGAGCAAGGCGGGAAGATCCGAGTCGCTCGGACCCGTGAAAAAAAACATGAAGTTCGTGCGGGTTCGGATTCAGAGAAACCGAACCCGCTCATCTCTACTTCTGCCACACATAAAAGTGGTCACACTCTTGATCTTGTTTTTCAGATTGGATTAGAAGTCACTGACCTAAAAATAAACCCAGTCATCTGGTCAGACCACTACTCCCTTTGGTTCTCAGTTGCAACCCCTCAAATTAGATCTTTGCCCATGGAGTTGACCAGGTATCGTCCAAGGAGGGGTATGACTCCCCAGGCCCTTGCAGCAAATCTGGATCTCTCTGCTATTCTGGGTGCCTGTGAATATCCCTGCTCCCTAGTCCATTATTATAATAGGGATGTTATGGCTGCAATTGATATTATCACCCCTGTGCGTATAAAACCTCGTAAACCACAACGTCGAGCTCCCTGGTTCGACAACAGTGTTAGTGAGCTCAAGAAAAGTGGACGTACACTGAAAAGACGATGGAGGAAGAGTAACCTAGTGGATGACAAAATAAAACTAATAAAGCATAATGAAGTTTATGAGTCGACAAACACCGGTAAGAAATCACAGTTCTTGTCAAATGAGATCACGGCAGCAAACAATAGGCCAGCTCAACTTTTCCGCAAGACAGCATGCCTGCAGACTGATGAAACTCTCTCCCAGGCAAGATGCAACGAGTTTACAAACTTCTTTGCAGATAAAATATCCACCATCCGGGCTGGAATCTCCACAGTGCCATCAAAGGAGTGGCAAATGAAAAAGCCTGCCATTGTAAGCCACCTGCCTTCATGGACCAGCTTTGACAGAGTGTAACGGTCATTTCTGAAATTGCTCGAATTTTGCGTCCCACCACCTGTGATCTGGACCCTACCTAAACCAAGCTTCTAATAGGTTGTATGGATATAATTGGTCCTGTCTTTGCAAAAATTGTTCAATGCTCTTTGCAGACAGGCATTTTCCCTGAACCCCTAAAGGAAGTAATTGTTAGACCTCTTCTTAAAAAACCTAATTTAGATACCCATCTGCATGACCAACTACAGACCTGTATCAAACCTTCCTTATCTATGAAAGGTTATTGAGAAAGTGGTTGCAAATCAACTGAAAACCCGCTTGACAACCCATGATATTTATGATCCATTCAAATCAGGATTCAGGAGAAGACATAGCACTGAAACAGCCATGGTGTGTGTGTTAAATGATCTTCTGATGGAAAGAGACAGAGGTGACTGTTTAGTCTTAATCCTTCTGGATCTCTCTGCAGCATTTGATACCATGGACCATGGGCTTCTGATTGAGCAACTGATACATTTTTGTGGACTGAAAGGCTCAGTCCTAAACTGGTTCAAATAATTTCTCACAGGCAGGTCACAGAGAGTATCATCTGGATTATACTCATCACCACCAGTGCCATTGCCATGTGGTGTCCCACAAGGTCCTATACTATCCCCCATGCTTTTTGCAGTATACATGCTCCCTTTGGGCGAAATAATTAGGCGCCATGGCCTGGTCTACCACTGCTATGCAGATGACACACAACTGTACTTGTCCTTCGCTCCAGGCATTGATAACCCAATAGCAACCCTAAATGGCTGTCTAGCTGAGCTCCAGGGGTGGATGAGTGCCAGTTGGTTGCAACTGAACCCGGATAAAGCAGAGTTCCTTATGATAGGAACGCAACATCAAAGGACAAGACTGCAGCATAGCCAACCAACTGGACTGACACTTGGGTATTCAGTATTACAAACCACTGATCGTATGCGGAATCTTGGCGTTGTCCTGGCCTGCGGCTTGGCGCTTAAACATCAGATATCAGCCTCAATCAAATCCTAATTCTTTCACCTGAGGAACATAGCCAGAATCAGGCACTTAATTCCCTCAGATGATCTGCCAAAAGTCATACATGCATTTGTATCATCTCGATTAGACTACTGTAATGCCCTCTACCTTGGTCTCCCAGCAAATGAATTGCACCGCTTAGAGCTGATGCAAAACACAGCTGCCAGGCTGTTAACTAACCAGCCCCGTTTAAGCCACATAACACCCATCCTTTACTCCCTTCACTGGCTGCCTGTAAGATGGCGAATCATCTTCAAGTTTGGCTTACTGAGTTTCAAAGCACTACATGACCAAGGCCCAAGGTACCTGAAGCAGATTCTGATTCCATACTGCCCCACTCGATTACTGCGATATGTAGATGAAGGACTTTTAGCAGTACCTCTGGAGGTCGAGTTTTTAGTCATGCGGCTCCAATTCTATGGAACTCACTTCCCCGTACAGTGAGAGAGGCCCCAATTACAGAATCCTTCAAAACTAGACTCAAGACTTTCCTGTTTCTCAAGCATTTCCATAATGTCCCTTTAGTATCTCCATGCTTCTGTATTTTATGAAAAACTGTTCTGTACTTCATTGTTTCTGTACTATATTACTGTTAGGGTCTCCTGCTCTGTGCTGCCATGTCATCATGGCAACCGGGAGACAAGTGCTAGCGGAGTAACCTGAGCGTAGCTGATACTCCGGTTCGGGTCTTTTGCTGTGCAGTGGTTACAGGCTCTGTGCACGGCAGGGGATCCGGTGCTGGTTTTTGTGCTCACAGTCTGTGAGGTCTGAGTGGGGCGTGGACAGCACCTGCTATATAAACACTCTTCTCAGGTTAGGCAGATGCTGCTGAATCTTTGTTGGTTAGTCAGTTCCTGAAAGCTAGTACTGTGTAAACTTTGTATTTGTTTGTTGCTTACTGCAAATAGGCCTTGGGATTTGGTATTACACTCTGCCAATCCAGACCTAGCAGTAAGACTGGAGTCAGTCGTTTAACCTGCTGGGGTTCTTTTGCTACTCTGTGAACCTAGCAAGTTTGCGGCTGTATTCTCAGACTTGCCTGCCAAAATCCTTTCTCACTGTGCAAGGTGTTCAGGTGTCAGTTTAGTGGCAGTAAGCTGAACCAGTGCACTGCAAGTGAGGACTAGGATTGTGGAGACTCTCCTTGTGTCTATTATTCCATCTCTGACCAAGGAGTTTACTGCCACACCCGTTGGTAACCCTTTAGGGTTTTGCTGTTGCCCTTAGCAACAGCATTTCGGGTTCTCTACGTATTAAATCACTACATCTCGCTTCTTTCCATCTGAGCATTCCTAATACTAGGGAGACACCCAGTTTCTTAGCCTTTGGGCTTCTCTGTTCACTTTGTGTTTATTTTGTTACCCTATCACCTTCTGTGTATGTAATGTCATATTCCCCAGTCTGTCTGTGAGTTCATTTGTTTTGCATCCCTCTCCGTTCAGACACCAGTACATTCCTGCTGGCACTGGTGTGCATAACAATTATGCTATGTATCTGTTAAGCGCCTTGAGTCCTATCGGAGAAAGAGCGCTATATAAATAAAATTATTATTATTATTATTATTATTATTATTATCTGAAACACATATAGTCTAGAATTTATCATTAGTTACATGAACTTTCTCACAATTTTTACAATATTTGGTCTCCCTGGATCTCTTATCACAAGGCTCATACTTGATATTCCACAACTGTTCTTTGCTCGCGCTTATGGCAACAGTCCTCTATCCTTCCTCCCATCTCTACCTTTACTAAAAATTTCTCCTCCATCTACCTACCTTCCCTTATTCTCCCTATACCCTTTACTACCTGCATATGTTATCTCCATTTTCTCTGCTCAACCTCACTGTTAATCTATTGCTGTTCCAATATGTAAGCAATTACACTTCTTTGTTACTTTTTCTGTTTGCATAATATTGAGATAATTTTTGGATACCTTTTTTATTAATTATCTGCTTGTTATCTCTCTTTAAAAACTTCAATAAAAAATGTACTTTTATACTATATAAAAACAAAACAAAAACAAAAAACTGGGTCAATCAGGACCATGGTTAGGACAACAGTAATCACAGGCAGTTAAGAATGCTATAAACAGAAACCTATGAGTGCAACAGGCCATTATCTAAAACACCTATCACCAATCACAGATCTCCAATCATACTCCAGTTACCAAAGTGAGAGATGGACAGCTGCATCATGGACTAGCACATGATGATAATGTTTCAGAAGTCAAGTGATGTTCCTGTCTCTAAGTTTGACACTACTCCTGACACTCTAATTCAGGGAGCTGACACAATAAAAATAAGCAATGAAGCAACATAGGTTGGTAGCTAACTTTTTAGCACTAGTAATCCAATCAGAGAGGCCCATGACCATAAAGGAATATGACTTTCAAGAGAAGAGGTATGAAAACAACTTATACTGTATCTGTAAGTGCCAAGCCCGGTAATTTTATAGGGCATGTCCTGTGTGTCCTGTAAATGGCAAAGCCTGACTGGTTCTATGAGGCCATATGAGGTTTATCTGTTTATACTTCTTCCACTTACATTAACTCCAGCTTTGTTACCATGGTCAGCTTGTGCTATTTGGGAAGATAATTACTGTGGCTTCCTCTTGGACACACTGGCACATGTGGAATTTTCATCATGTTCTCAGTGGCTTCCAAATTTGTTCTTCCTACTGAACTAGTTCAACTGCCCACAATCTCTGACAGCATGCCTTGGTAGCAAGATTATTCATGGCACTATTTTTCTTTTGACCATCGTCATGGCCGTAAAAGTAGGTGTTTTAGGCAAGGAGTCCATTTCCTTCCTAGTTATTCTTAAGGCAGTTAAGTAGTGCTGGGCATTCCTAGGCTTCATCAACATTCTCCAGTGCTTGACTGGCAGTCCACTCAAGTTTGTCCTCAGGTTCTATCTGTCATCTCTAATGACTCCAGAAGATGGTTCCTTGTTTCCAATGCTTCTTTACCTTTATAAAACTGCTGATTCCCTTAGCACAACAATAAGCTTTCCTTGCTGATGTATACAGTAAGCAGTAGGTGAATAAACGTCCACCTAATTGGGAATGAGATTGTGCTATTTATCTTCTTGGAAAAGTCCTTTCTTAGGAGTGAGTCTATCTACCTTCATTACCTGAGATATAGGCTATGTCTGACTACAATTGAAAGAACCTGGACCAGTGTTTCAAACTGAAGTCTACATTCCCCAGAAGGGACAGACTTCTCTTTCATTAAGAAAAAGGATGGGGACCTGCCCAACTGTATTGATTTCTGAGTGTTAAATGCCATCACAATTCAAAACAGATAACAAGAGAATAAATTACCAAGTAATTAGTCTGGCACTGATTATGGGCTAGCTTTGCTAAAAGCAGCTAATAAAATAGGGATAGTCCCAATACAAAACAATACCAAAGCAAATAAATTAGCGCTAATGAACTGGATATTTTTTTTTTTTTAAATACAGGTTTATTACATATTCCACATAATTAATTTTTGCAACATATTTACAAAAATATAAAATTATTCAATAAGGGCATATCAGAGCACTGCTTATAATAAAAATGATTTGAAATGTTACATGAGCTGGGACTTGTAGTTCATCTTATGAGTATAGCCTCAGTCCTAGGAAATGCAGATATTGTGAAGATATTATTACCAACTATGTTGGAAGATGCGCGACCTCTTGTAGCTTGGTTATGGACTCCACATAGTCCTATTTAAAGCTCCGGTCCAACCGCAAATGTCCACTTCGACACAATAATTCCTTACTTGGACTTCTAGGCTTGTCTCCAGATGTAATAGATGAATTCAAAATTGTAGGCCGAGATCCCGGCGTCGGTATGCTGACCGGTCAGCCATACCACACCAGTTTTTAGTATGGGTGTTTTCCCTTTCAACTTTAGCAGTCCAGTGTTACTGTATTTTTGGGTTGTGTCCACCCCCTTATCTTTTTGTAAATCTCTCAGATCTAGGTACCCATCAGTAGCGGATCTTGCCACGGGCAAGCAGGACTTTTGCCCGGGGCGCCGCCTTTCCGGAGGGCGCAGCACCATGGCAAGATCTGCTGCAGCTGTGGTGCCCCCCGCTGCCGCGGCCCGCTGTCCCGTTATCCGCTGTGAAGGGAAACTAGACGCTACGCGTCTAGTTTCCCTTCGTGGGCTGCCCGCTGTGAAGGGAAACTAGACGCTACGCGTCTAGTTTCCCTTCCTGGAGAGGACCTTCACTGTAATGATGTGCGGTGCGCGTTGACGTCATCGCGCACCGCACAGCAAAGTTCCTCTCCACGAAGGAAACTAGACGCTTAGCGTCTAGTTTACCTTCGTGGAGAGGACCTTTGCTGTGCGGTGCGCGATGACGTCATTGTGCACCGCACATCCTACAACAGTACAGGGGGCATAACTGACCATGCCCCCTGTATGAAGCCACACCCCTAATGCCGCCCAAGGCGCCAGAAGCCCCGGAACCGGCCCTGGTTCCCACCTGCCTTTGCATCAACTGTTCTGATAGTGTCACCTACATTAGCTTCTCGTTTCTTGGATGTCATCCTAGTTTCTGTGACTTCTGGCTCTTAAGGGGGGTACTCACGGAGAGATCCATGCTTAAAATCTAAGCAATCTGACTAGATTGCTTAGATTTTAAGCACAGATCACTCATGTGTAACCCCAACAGCAATGGCGATGCGCGGCCCCATGCATCGCTATCGCCGGTGCTAGATTGCCCTGCATGCAGGCTCAATCTAGCACGTTGCTCATTTCACCCGCTGGGTGAAATGAGCACCCCCTCATCCACCACTGCATCGTTCAGCACACATCTCTCCCGTGTATATGGCCCTTAACTCCTGACCAGGCCCGGCGCTACCCGCTCAGCAAAGGGATGCAGTGCAGGCAGGCGCCGGGCAGCAGAGGCATCTTCACTGCTCTGCGTCCCTGCTGAAGCACCGTCTTGTCCCCCCTGCTCCTGACTCCCTCTCCTCTGTCCCCTGTGACAGTGAGAGGAGTGTCATTTTTTGTTCTGATGAAAGGGGGTGGGGCTACACGGACCAAGGGGGTGGAGCTACACGGACCAAGGGGACACAGCTACATGGACCAGGCTAGCAGACTGTGGAAGATCTGGCCAGCAAGATTGTGGTAAGGCAATGTAAAAAGAGTGTGAGAGAGAAAGTGTGTGTGTGTGTTTGTGTATATTTATGTGTGTGTTTGTATTTAAAAAGTGGACGCTGTTTGCCGTAATGTGTAAAAAGGGGGACGCTGTCTGCCGTAATGTGTAAAAAGGGGGACGCTGTCTGGCGTAATGTGTAAAAAGGGGGATGCTGGCTGCCGTAATGTGTAAAAAGGGGGACGCTGGCTGCCGTAATGCCCAAAAAGGGGGACGCTGGCTGCCGTAATGTGTAAAAAGTAGTGATGTGCACCGGAAATTTTTCGGGTTTTGTGTTTTGGTTTTGGATTCGGTTCCGCGGCCGTGTTTTGGATTCGGACGTTTTTTTGTTGGATTCGGGTGTGTTTTGAATTCGGGTTTTTTTTTACAAAAACCCCTCAAAAACAGCTTAAATCATAGAATTTAGGGGTCTTTTTGATCCCATAGTATTATTAACCTCAATAACCATAATTTCCACTCATTTCCAGTCTATTCTGAACACCTCACAATATTATTTTTAGTCCTAAAATTTGCACCGAGGTCGCTGGATGGCTAAGCTGAGCGACCCAAGTGGCCGACATTAACACCTGGCCCATCTAGGAGTGGCACTGCAGTGTCAGACAGGATGGCCGATTTAAAAAATAGTCCCCAAACAGCAAATGATGCAAAGAAAAAAAGAGGTGCACCAAGGTCGCTGGATGGCGAAGCTAAGCGACCCAAGTGGCCGACACAAACACCTGGCCCATCTAGGAGTGGCACTGCAGTGTCAGACAGGATGGCCGATTTAAAAAATAGTCCCCAAGCAGCACATGATGCAAAGAAAAAAAGAGGTGCACCAAGGTTGCTGGATGGCTAAGCTAAGCGACCCAAGTGGCTGACACAAACACCTTGCCCATCTAGGAGTGGCACTGCAGTGTCAGACAGGATGGCACTTCAAAAAATAGTCCCCAAACAGCACATGATGCAAAGAAAAAAAGAGGTGCACAAAGTCGCTGGATGGCTAAGCTAAGCGACCCAAGTGGCCGACACAAACACCTGGCCCATCTCGGAGTGGCACTGCAGTGTCAGACAGGATGGCCAATTTAAAAAATAGTCCCCAAACAGCACATGATGCAAAGAAAAAAAGAGGTACACCAAGGTCGCTGGATGGCTAAGCTAAGCGACCCAAGTGGCGGACACAAACACCTGGCCCATCTAGGAGTGGCACTGCAGTTTTCTAGCGAGAGGATGAGTGCTTCCATCCTCATGTGAATCTGAACCACTAGCCATGAACATAGACAAGGGCCTCAGCCGTTCCTTGCCACTCCGTGTCGTAAATGGCATATTGGCAAGTTTACGCTTCTCATCAGACGCTTTTAATTTGGATTTTTGGGTCATTTTACTGAACTTTTGTAGTATACTTAATGACACAGAGGTAGAGCAATGGGCTACTGTACCGTACTGCTAGATATATACTGGTGGTCAGCAAAATTCTGCACTGTCCTCCTACTATATACTGCGCACAACTAAAATGCAGCACAGGTATGGATGCATAGTAGACTTGACGACACAGAGGTAGAGCAGTGGACTACTGTACCGTACTGCTATATATATACTGGTGGTCAGCAAAATTCTGCACTGTCCTCCTACTATATACTGCGCACAACTAAAATGCAGCACAGGTATGGATGCATAGTATACTTGACGACACAGAGGTAGAGCAGTGGACTACTGTACCGTACTGCTATATATATACTGGTGGTCAGCAAAATTCAGCACTGTCCTCCTACTATATACTGTGCACAACTAAAATGCAGCACAGGTATGGATGCATAGTATACTTGATGACACAGAGGTAGAGCAGTGGACTACTGTACCGTACTGCTATAAATATACTGGTGGTCAGCAAAATTCTGCACTATCCTCCTACTATATACTGTGCACAACTAAAATGCAGCATAGGTATGGATGCATAGTATACTTGACGACAAAGAGGTAGAGCAGTGGACTACTGTACCGTACTGCTATATATACACTGGTGGTCAGCAAAATTCTGCACTGTCCTCCTACTATATACTGCGCACAACTGAAATGCAGCACAGTTATGGATGCATAGTATACTTGATGACACAGAGGTAGAGCAGTGGACTACTGTACCGTACTGCTATATATATACTGGTGGTCAGCAAAATTCTGCACTGTCCTCCTACTATATACTGCGCACAACTAAAATGCAGCACAGGTATGGATGCATAGTATACTTGACGACACAGAGGTAGAGCAGTGGACTACTGTACCGTACTGCTATATATAAACTGGTGGTCAGCAAAATTCTGCACTGTCCTCCTACTATATACTGCGCACAACTAAAATGCATCTCAGGTATGGATGCATAGTATACTTGACGACACAGAGGTAGAGCAGTGGATTACTGTACCGTACTGCTATATATATATATATATATATATAATGGTGGTCAGCAAAATTCTGCACTGTCCTCCTACTGTATACTGCGCACAACTAAAATGCAGCACAGGTATGGATGCATAGTATACTTGATGACACAGAGGTAGAGCAGTGGACTACTGTACCGTACTGCTATATATATATACTGGTGGTCACAGCAAAATTCTGCACTGAGCTCCTACTATATACTACAATGCAGCACAGATATGGAGCGTTTTTCAGGCAGAGAACGTAGATATTTTCAGCACACTGAGCACAGATATTTGCAAGCACACTAAGCACAGATATTTGAAGCACACTGAGCCCAGATATTTGCAGCACACTGAACACAGAAACTGAGAGAACACAGCCACGTCCTCTCGCTATCATCTCCTAAGCACAAGTGAAAATGGCCGCAACGCGCGGCTCCTTATATAGAATACGAATCTCGCGAGAATGCGCACAACTAAAATGCAGCACAGGTATGGATGCATAGTATACTTGACGACACAGAGGTAGAGCAGTGGACTACTGTACCGTACTGCTATATATATACTGGTGGTCAGCAAAATTCTGCACTGTCCTCCTACTATATACTGTGCACAACTAAAATGCAGCCCAGGTATGGATGCATAGTATACTTGACGACACAGAGGTAGAGCAGTGGATTACTGTACCGTACTGGTATATATATATATATATATATATATATAATGGTGGTCAGCAAAATTCTGCACTGTACTCCTACTGTATACTGCGCACAACTAAAATGCAGCACAGGTATGGATGCATAGTATACTTGACGACACAGAGGTAGAGCAGTGGACTACTGTACCGTACTGCTATATATATATACTGGTGGTCACAGCAAAATTCTGCACTGAGCTCCTACTATATACTACAATGCAGCACAGATATGGAGCGTTTTTCAGGCAGAGAACGTAGATATTTTCAGCACACTGAGCACAGATATTTGCAAGCACACTAAGAACAGATATTTGAAGCACACTGAGCCCAGATATTTGCAGCACACTGAACACAGAAACTGAGAGAACACAGCCACGTCCTCTCGCTATCATCTCCTAAGCACAAGTGAAAATGGCTGCAACGCGCGGCTCCTTATATAGAATACGAATCTCGCGAGAATCCGACAGCGGGATGATGACGTTTTCGGGCGCGCTCGGGTTAACCGAGCAAGGCGGGAAGATCCGAGGCTGCCTCGGAACCGTGTAAAATGGGTGAAGTTCGGGGGAGTTCAGATCCCGAGGAACCGAACCTGCTCATCACTTGTAAAAAGGGGACTCTGTTCACCGTAATGTGTAAAAAGTAGTGATGTGCACCTGAAATTTTTCGGGTTTTGTGTTTTGGTTTTGGGTTCGGTTCCGTGGCCGTGTTTTGGGTTCGGACGCGTTTTGGCAAAACCTCACTGAATTTTTTTTGTCGGATTCGGGTGTGTTTTGGATTCGGTTGTTTTTTTCAAAAGTCCCTAAAAAACAGCTTAAATCATAGAATTTGGGGGTCATTTTGATCCCATAGTATTATTAACCTCAATAACCATAATTTCCACTAATTTTCAGTCTATTCTGAACACCTCACAATATTATTTTCAGTCCTAAAATTTGCACCGAGGTCGCTGGATGGCTAAGCTAAGCGACCCAAGTGGCCGGCACAAACACCTGGCCCATCTAGGAGTGGCACTGCAGTGTCACGCAGGATGGCCCTTCAAAAAATACTCCCCAAACAGCACATGACGCAAAGAAAAAAAGAGGCGCAATGAGGTAGCTGTGTGACTAAGCTAAGCGACCCTAGTGGCCGACACAAACACCTGGCCCATCTAGTAGTGGCACTGCAGTGTCACGCAGGATGGCCCTTCAAAAAAATACTCCACAAACAGCACATGACGCAAAGAAAAATTAAAGAAAAAAGAGGTGCAAGATGGAATTGTCCTTGGGCCCTCCCACCCACCCTTATGTTGTAAAAACAGGACATGCACACTTTAACGAACCCATCATATCAGCGACAGGGTCTGCCACACGACTGTGACTGAAATGACTGGTTGGTTTGGGCCCCCACCAAAAAAGAAGCAATCAATCTCTCCTTGCACAAACTGGCACTACGGAGGCAAGATGTCCATCTCATCATCATCGTCCGATTCATCACCCCTTTCACTGTGTACATCCCCCTCCTCACAGATTATTAATTCGTCCCCTCTGGAATCCACAATCTCAGGTCCTCGTGTACTTTCTGGAGGCAATTGCTGCTGGTGAATGTCTCCATGGAGGAATTGATAAAAATTAATTTTAATGAACATCATCTTCTCCACATTTTCTGGAAGTAACCTCGTACGCCGATTGCTGACAAGGTGAGCGGCGGCACTAAACACTCTTTCGGAGTACACACTGGAGGGAGGGCAACTTAGGTAGAATAAAGCCAGTTTGTGCAAGGGCCTCCAAATTGCCTCTTTTTCCTGCCAGTATACGTACGGACTGTCTGACGTGCCTACTTGGATGCGGTCACTCATAAAATCCTCCACCATTCTTTCAATGGTGAGAGAATCATATGCAGTGACAGTAGACGACTTGTCAGTAATCGTTGGCAGGTCCTTCAGTCCGGACCAGATGTCAGCATCAGCAGTCGCTCCAGACTGCCCTGCATCACCGCCAGCGGGTGGGCTCGGAATTCGTAGCCTTTTCCTCGCACCCCCAGTTGCGGGAGAATGTGAAGGAGGAGATGTTGACGGGTCGCGTTCCGCTTGACTTGACAATTTTGTCACCAGCAGGTCTTTGAACCTCTTCAGACTTGTGTCTGCCGTAAAGAGAGATCCAAGGTAGGTTTTAAATCTAGGATCGAGCACGGTGGCCAAAATGTAGTGCTCTGATTTCAACAGTTTGACCACACGTGAATCCTGGTTAAGCGAATGAAGGGCTCCATCCACAAGTCCCACATGCCTGGCGGAATCGCTCTGTTTTAGCTCCTCCTTCAATGCCTCCAGCTTCTTCTGCAAAAGCCTGATGAGGGGAATGACCTGACTCAGGCTGGCAGTGTCTGAACTGACTTCACGTGTGGCAAGTTCAAAAGGTTGCAGAACCTTGCACAACGTTGAAATCATTCTCCACTGCGCTTGAGACAGGTGCATTCCACCTCCTTTGCCTATATCATGGCCAGATGTATAGGCTTGAATGGCCTTTTGCTGCTCCTCCATCCTCTGAAGCATATAGAGGGTTGAATTCCACCTCGTTACCACCTCTAGCTTCAGATGATGGCAGGGCAGGTTCAGGTGTTTTTGGTGGTGCTTCAGTCTTCTGTACGCGGTGCCTGTACGCCGAAAGTGGCCCGCAATTCTTCTGGCCACCGACAGCATCTCTTGCACGCCCCTGTCGTTTTTTAAATAATTCTGCACCACCAAATTCAAGGTATGTGCAAAACATGGGACGTGCTGGAATTTGCCCAGATGTAATGCACTCACAATATTGCTGGCATTGTCCGATGTCACAAATCCACAGGAGAGTCCAATTGGGGTAAGCCATTCTGCGATGATCTTCCTCAGTTGCCGTAAGAGGTTTTCAGCTGTGTGCCTATTCTGGAAAGCGGTGATACAAAGCGTAGCCTGCCTAGGAACGAGTTGGCGTTTGCGAGATGCTGCTACTGGTGCCGCCGCTGCTGTTCTTGCAGCGGGAGGCAATACATCTACCCAGTGGGCTGTCACACTCATGTAATCCTGAGTCTACCCTGCTCCACTTGTCCACATGTCCGTGGTTAAGTGGACATTGGGTACAACTGCATTTTTTAGGACACTGGTGAGTCTTTTTCTGACGTCCGTGTACATTCTCGGTATCGCCTGCCTAGAGAAGTGGAACCTAGATGGTATTTGGTAACGGGGGCACACTGCCTCAAGAAATTGTCTAGTTCCCTGTGAACTAATGGCGGATACCGGACGCACGTCTAACACCAACATAGTTGTCAAGGCCTCAGTTATCCGCTTTGCAACAGGATGACTGCTGTGATATTTCATCTTCCTCGCAAAGGACTGTTGGACAGTCAATTGCTTACTGGAAGTAGTACAAGTGGTCTTCTGACTTCCCCTCTGGGATGACGATCGACTCCAAGCAGCAACAACAGCAGCGCCAGCAGCAGTAGGCGTTACACTCAAGGATGCATCGGAGGAATCCCAGGCAGGAGAGGACTCGTCAGACTTGCCAGTGACATGGCCTGCAGGACTATTGGCTTTCCTGGGTAAGGAGGAAATTGACACTGAGGGAGTTGGTGGTGTGGTTTGCGCGAGCTTGGTTACAAGAGGAAGGGATTTACTGGTCAGTGGACTGCTTCCGCTGTCGCCCAAAGTTTTTGAACTTGTCACTGACTTATTATAAATGCGCTGCAGGTGACGTATAAGGGAGGATGTTCCGAGGTGGTTAACGTCCTTACCCCTACTTATTACAGCTTGACAAAGGCAACACACGGCTTGACACCTGTTGTCCGCATTTCTGTTGAAATACTTCCACACTGAAGAGCAGATTTTTTTGGTATTTTCACCAGGCATGTCAATGGCCATAGTCCTCCCACAGACAATAGGTGTCTCCCCGGGTGCCTGACTTAAACAAACCACCTCACCATCAGAATCCTCCTTGTCAATTTCCTCCCCAGCGCCAACAACACCCATATCCTCATCCTGGTGTACTTCAACACTGACATCTTCAATTTCACTATCAGGAACTGGACTGCGGGTGCTCCTTTCAACACTTGCAGGGGGCGTGCAAATGGTGGAAGGCGCAAGCTCTTCCCGTCCAGTGTTGGGAAGGTCAGGCATCGCAACCGACACAATTGGACTCTCCTTTGGGATTTGTGATTTCGAAGAACGCACAGTTCTTTGCTGTGCTTTTGCCACAAATCTTTTCTTTTTTCTAGCGAGAGGATGAGTGCTTCCATCCTCATGTGAAGCTGAACCACTAGCCATGAACATAGGCCAGGGCCTCAGCCGTTCCTTGCCACTCCGTGTCGTAAATGGCATATTGGCAAGTTTACGCTTCTCCTCAGACGCTTTTAATTTTGATTTTTGGGTCATTTTTTTACTGATCTTTTGTGTTTTGGATTTTACATGCTCTGTACTATGACATTGGGCATCGGCCTTGGCAGACGACGTTGATGGCATTTCATCGTCTCGGCCATGACTAGTGGCAGCAGCTTCAGCACGAGGTGGAAGTGGATCTTGATCTTTCCCTATTTTTTTAACCTCCACATTTTTGTTCTCCATATTTTAATGCGCACAACTAAAAGCCACCACAGGTATACAATGTAGATGGATGGATAGTATAGTATTACTTATACTTATGGACGACGAGTGACGACACAGAGGTAGGTACAGCCGTGGCCTACCGTACTGCTGCTTAGTGCTTATATATAAATATAATATACTGTATAACGGACCTGGTGGACAGTGTCAGCAGCAGACTGCTAAACTAGTATGAAGAAAGAAAAAAAAACACCACAGGTATACAATGTAGATGGATGGATAGTATAGTATTACTTATACTTATGGACGACGAGTGACGACACAGAGGTAGGTACAGCCGTGGCCTACCGTACTGCTGCTTAGTGCTTATATATAAATATAATATACTGTATAACGGACCTGGTGGACAGTGTCAGCAGCAGACTGCTAAACTAGTATGAAGATAGAAAAAAAACACCACAGGTATACAATGTAGATGGATGGATAGTATAGTATTACTTATACTTATGGACGACGAGTGACGACACAGAGGTAGGTACAGCCGTGGCCTACCGTACTGCTGCTTAGTGCTTATATATAAAGTTAATATACTGTGTGTATAACGGACCTGGTGGACAGTGTCAGCAGACTGCTAAACTAGTATGAAGAAAGAAAAAAAAAAAACACCACAGGTATACAATGTAGATGGATGGATAGTATAGTATTACTTATACTTATGGACGAGTGACGACACAGAGGTAGGTACAGCCGTGGCCTACCGTACTGCTGCTTAGTGCTTATATATAAATATAATATACTGTATAACGGACCTGGTGGACAGTGTCAGCAGCAGACTGCTAAACTAGTATGAAGAAAGAAAAAAAAAACACCACAGGTATACAATGTAGATGGATGGATAGTATTACTTATACTTATGGATGACGAGTGACGAGTCGACACAGAGGTAGGTACAGCCGTGGCCTACCGTACTGCTGCTTAATGCTTAATTATATATATAATATACTGTATAACGGACCTGGTGGACACTGCAGTGTCAGCAGACTGCTAAACAAACTAGCATGAAGAAAGAAAAAAAAAACACCACAGTGTTTTTCAGGCAGACAAACGTATACTGGACTGGTGGTCACTGTCAGCAAAACTGTGCACTGTACTCCTGCTATAACTGCTCCCCAGTCCCCACAATTAGGCAGTGTGAGCAGTGCACTCAGCACAGATATATCATGCAGCAGTGCAGCACACTGAGTGAGCACAGATATGGTGGAGCGTTTTTTTTCAGGCAGAGAAACAATGGATTAAACTCAAAACCCTGCACTGTACTCCCTAACAGCTGCTCCCCATCCCCAATCCTCCCCACAATTATAACTAACTAAGTTCTAATATAATACAACGGACTCGGAGAGGACGCCAGCCACGTCCTCTCCCTATCAATCTCAATGCACGTGTGAAAATGGCGGCGACGCGCGGCTCCTTATATAGAATCCGAGTCTCGCGAGAATCCGACAGCGGGATGATGACGTTCGGGCGCGCTCGGGTTAACCGAGCAAGGCGGGAGGATCCGAGTCGCTCGGACCCGTGTAAAAAAAGGTGAAGTTCGGGCGGGTCGGATTCCGAGGATCCAAACCCGCTCATCACTAGTAAAAAGGGGACTCTGTCTGCCGTAATGTGTAAAAAGGGGACGCTGGCTGCTGTAATGTGTTAAAAGGGGGACACTGGCTGCCTTAATGTGTAAAAAGGGGGACGCTGTCTGCCGTAATGTGTAAAAAGGGGGACACTGTCTGCCGTAATGTGTAAAAAGGGGGATGCTGGCTGCCGTAATGTGTAAAAAGGGGACTCTGTCCGCCGTAATGTGTAAAAGGGGACTCTGTCCGCCTTAATGTGTAAAAAGGGGACGCTGTCTGCCGTAATGTGTAAAAAGGGGGACGCTGTTTGCCGTAATGTGTAAAAAGGGGGACGCTGTGTGCCGTAATGTGTAAAAAGGGGGTGCTGTCCACCGTAATGTGTAAAAAGGGGACGCTGTCTGCCGTAATGTGTAAAAGGGGGACGCTGTCTTCCTTAATGTGTAAAAAGGGGGACGCTGTCTGCCGTAATGTGTAAAAAGGGGGATGCTGTCTGCCGTAATGTGTAAAAAGGGGGACGCTGTCTGCTGTAATGTGTAAAAAGGGGAATCTGTCGGCCGCAATGTGTAAAAGGGGCTCTACCTGGTGTAGTGGCGCTACTGTGCGGCGTAGTTTGAATAATGGAGACTACTATAATATGTAATATGAATTGGTATTATTTTGTGGCCACACCCCTTCCCCACAAAGTCACGCCCCAATATTTTTTGCTTGCACCTGAGGCACGCACTGCCCCTAATTTACGTACGGGGGGGGGGGGGCGATGCCCTCTATGCACACAGCGGTAAAATGTCTACTTACGGCACTGTCTGTGTGCAGAGCCGTAACTAGCGCTGCACAGAGTGTGTGTGGGCAGAGAGTTCATATCCACAGGCTTGCATGGATCTCCTGCAGCTCAGGGGCCCAAGAGACCATGGTAACCCCCCGACCCTGCATGTAAAGTATGGGAGGGCGCAAATGTATATTTTGCAGGAGGGCGCCGAAAACCCTAGCACCGGCCCTGCTCCTGACTTTGATTGCTTGAGTTGTTTACCAGCCTAATACTCCTATACAAGAAACACATACTATATTGCAGCCAGGGCTGTTTCTAGCCAATTTGGCTCCCAGTGCGAGATTTAAAAATGCGCCCCCCCTCCCCATGACATTAAAAAATGTCCCCCCCCCCACACACACACACACACACACCTAGATGAAGAAAAAAAACTTGCGCGCACACCCGGCAAGGGGGAGTGGCCTCATCTAAATGGGTGTGGCCTCATTTAAATGGACATGGCCTCGTCTGAAAAGACTACCTCACAATGCAGTTTTTGACCCTGCTCCAACAGATCACGACCACCACAGGGAAAAAAAATTCTAACATATTAAGCCCCACACAGTAATGCCCCCTGCACCATATTATGCCACACACTGCAATGCCCTTGATACATGAAATCCCCACACTACGGCAGGCAAGAGTCCCCATTTCACACATTACGGAAGGTGTCCACATTTTACACATTGAGAGAGAGAGAGAATACTTACAGAGGCGATTACCGCTCTTTGGCCCGCCTCACCAGTCGCTCCTCGCGCCGGCCTTTCCCTCTTCCTAACTTGGATCCCCCTCTGTACTCCGCTCGGGGGGGGGGGGAGTTTCGCGGAGTGACGGGGTTGCGTCGTGACGTAATGACGCAACCGCGTCATACCGTGAAACTCCGCCCCCCGAGCGTGTTACTTAGGGAGAAATAGGAGGGGGAAGCAGGGAGCCACAGTTAGTGCCGCGGCGGGCGCCCAGTGCGGTTGCACTGCTCGCCTGCCCCAAGAAACGGCCCTGATTGCAGCTACATATCAAATCTCAAATGTTGAAGTTCTGCCATCTCTGAGTCTCAACTAAGTTATTCTGTGCATGTCTCAGTCACAGTCATCGCATCTCATTGCTTTGAGATATCTGGTCATTGTTTTCTGGGTTATGGTTCTAATGGAAGTAGGCTATCACCTCTCTAGTTTCATACATTATAAGTTCCAGTATTGTCTGCATTTTATTTCTATGACCAATTGTATCAGCATTCCATAAGCCATCCAAAATGAATCTATTGCCAGCATGTACTATATCTGCATGACGTTATCATCTGTTATTGTGTTAACACCTGCAATTATTAAGTCTGTCTGTTGTTTGTACCTACTGTATTATGGACCCTATTCAAGTTGGATGCAGAATTTCAGAAAATGCAATTAGGCCGATTATATATTATATATTTCTGCAAACACATTGTGCTTCAACATAATTGCATTTTGATTGACAGGAAGCCTGCATTTAGGGGAGGAAACATCTCGTTTTGTGGGTGTGTTTGTAGAAATGCAGGTGTGGCAAGGCATTTATCGGGTGGGTCTCTGACGTCAGCGATGACCACTGACTTTGCCTGGCGCAGATGTAAAAACGATTCGATGTTCCTGTATTTGCATATAGTTTTGCGATCACATCGCACATTGCGATGCATTCGTAATTTCTGCAATGGGCGTTTTTTTCTCTATTTCTGGGTGGCAACTATCTGATCGCAGCAACTTCTTTTTATCAAGATTAGCGATCCAACCTGGATAGGGTCCTATATACAGTACAAAACTCTTACAATAACCAGTTTCATGTACTTGCTATATGTTTGAAATACCATGGCCCAAATTTAATTTGCAGGGGGTTCCTTTAACACAGGTTACCATGGGTAGAAAAAAACAGCCACAGCATCTTTTTCCTATTCAATTAGAAATCTGTTATATTCCCTTCAAAGGGAGTTAAGGTGGATTTTAGTTTGCTCCTCCTGAGTAGGCGCAAATAAGGAAGGAATCTTTATTTGAATAGTAAAATGTCAGGAATGGTTTAGAACCTCTGATGCACCCCCACTAATGATTAATAAACCACTTACAAGTTTTTAAATAGTCAAATCTGGCCAATAATGGCATGTCATTTTTTAGGTAGATTTCTTCAGAAAGCTGAATAATGGGTTAAATAATGTGGGGGTAAGCGCGGATTTGCCGTTGAATTAAGGGCCTTATTCAACTTCAGTTGCAAAATCACAAACAGCAGATGGCACATGCGCCGCGAATGCAAATCTCGATTTGCGATTGTTATGCAATCGCATCTTGCCGGGATGCGATTGCAGATTGATTGATAGGTGGCGATGGTATTCAATTTTTGCGTATGCAATGTGGTTATGTGACTTGCAGGGTTGCCATCAGAAACTGTGGGACAGACAAAATAGACAGGGCCCTCCCCTCCAAAAATAAAGGTTCTGCTGCACCGCTCACCCCTGTGTGATGTCATACATCGTGAAGTTTCATATGGGTGGAGCATTACGGACCTGCAGGAATTATTCACAGAGAGCTAATGCACAGGGAAGGTGTGCTTTAAGAAGTCCTCCCTGCGCATCAGCTCGCTGCTGTTGTGCACACCTGGTGCAGCTCTCCAGGTATAGGCGGTAGGAGTAAGAGGTGGGCCTATCTCTCTGTAAGGGCCTGGGAAACCAGTCCCCGCAGTCCACGCCTGATGGCTGCCCTGGTGACTGCATAAGCAATTCTGCAATTGCACCAGTGGGCGTCTTTTTACTTTCTGGGCAGTTCTTCACTTTAGCAAAAGTAGGATTGAGAAAATCTCAATTTCTGTCTCAATAGCGATCCAAGCAGAATGAACTCCTTAGTGTGAAGATTTCAGAGAGTCTGATGCACTGTGGGGTTGCCTATTTGCCAGGTGGCTTTTTTCTTCTTCTTGCACATAAAGGGATTATTAATATTTAATCCAAATAATTTTCACAGGGTTTGCCCTGTGTGGTGTAGAGGTAAGCTCTCCTGTGCCGCATGTTGTTATACAACTCCAGAAAAATAATGGAGAACAAAAATTTGGAGGATAAAATAGGTAGAGATCAAGAACCACTTCCTCCTAGTGCTGAAGCTGCCATCAACTTCGTCTGCCAAGGCCGATGCCCAATGTGATAGTAGAGGGCATGTAAAATCCAAAAAGCCAAAGTTCAGTAAAAAGACCCCAAATAAAGAAATTTAAATGGTCTGGGGAGAAACGTAAACTTGCCAATATGCCATTTATGACATGGAGTGGCAAGAAACGGCTGAGGCCCTGAATTAAGCTGGAAAAAGCACAGAAAAGAACTGAGCGTTCTAAGATGGTATCACAAATCCCCAAGGCGAGTCCAAGTGTGTCGGTGGTTGCGATGCCTGACCTTCCCAACACTGGACGGGAAGAGGTGGCTCCTTCCACCATTTGCACGCCCCCTGCAAGTGCTGGAAGGAGCACCCACAGTCCAGTTTCTGATATTCAAATTGAAGATGTCACTGTTGAAGTACACCAGGATGAGGATATGGGTGTTGCTGGCGCTGAGGAGGAAGTTGACGATGAGGATTCTGATGGTCATGTGGTTTGTTTAAATGAGGCACCGGGGGAGACACCTGTTGTCCGTGGGATGAAGAAGCCCATTGTGATGCCTGGGCAAAATACCAAAAAAGCCACCTCTTCGGTGTGGAATTATTTCTACACAAATCCGGACAACAGGTTTCAAGCTGTGTTGGTGTTAGATGTGCTTCCGGTATCCGCCATTAGTTCAGTGGGACTAAGAGAATTGTTTGAGGTACTGTGTCCCCGGTATCAAATCCCTTCTAGGTTCCACTTCACTAGGCAGGTGATACAGAGAATGTACAGAGACGTCAGAAAAAGTGTCCTCAGTGTACTAAAATATGCGGTTGTACCCACTGTCCACTTAGCCATGGACATGTGGACAAGTGGAACAGGGAAGACTAAGGACTATATGACTGTGACAGCCCACTGGGCAGATGTATGGCCTCCCGGAGCAACAACAGCAGCAGTAGCAGCATCTCACAAACACCAACTCATTCCTAGGCAGGCTACACTATGTATCACCACTTTCCGTAAGAGGCACACAGCTGACAACCTCTTACAGAAATTGAGGGACATCATTGCACAATGGCTTACCCCAACTAAACTCTCCTGGGGATTTGTGATATCGGACGACACCACCAATATTGTGCGTGCAATACATCTGGCCAAATTCCAACACGTTTTGCACATACAATTAATTTGGTGGTGGTGGTGCAGAATTTTTTAAAAATTGACAGGGGCGTGCAGGAGATGCTGTCGGTGGCCTGAAAAATTGCGGGCCACTTTCAGCATTCAGCCACCGCGTGCCGAAGACTGGAGCGCCATCAAACAGTCCTGAACCTGCTCTGCCTTAACCTGAAGAAAGAGGTGGTAATGAGGTGGAATTCAACACTCTATATGCTTCAGAGGATGGAGGAGCAGCAAAAGGCCATTCAAGCCTATACATCCACCTATGATATAGGCAAAGGAGGGGGAATGCACCTTACTCAAGCGCAGTGGAGAATGATTTCCATCTTGTGCAATGTGTCACAACTGAGGGCTGAGGCTGACCAGAGGAAGCCTCAGTTCTAGGGGCTGAAGTGTAGGAGAACTTGGAAGGCTGTATTGGGTTCTTAGACATGCAGACTACTTCTGGTACAAATGCCCGAAGGCGTGACCAAGGCAACTTTGTAAAAAGTTAAAGAGTTTTATATTGAAAAGACAACGATGCTCAGCAGAGTTAGGTAACGATACAACGTAAACTGTAGATGATGGTGCAATGCCAAACAGGGTGAATACTTGTAAATGATTGAGTAATGATTTGACACCAGTGTGATGGAAAGTCTGTTGCAGAAACACTGGTGAAGCTGGAGATGAACAACAAAACAACAATGATGACTTGAAATTGGTGTTTAAGAAACCAATGATGTATTGAGTTTTGATGAAAGGCACCGATGGGGACTTGAGATCGATGAGAAGCACCGATGGTGACTTGAAACTGATGAGAGATGCTGATGGTGACTTGAAATTTATGAGAGACACCATTGGTGACTTGTAATTGGTGATGGGACACCAATGGTGACTTTAAATCGGCAATAGGGCACCGATGGTGGCTTGAGATCGATGTTAGGACAATGATGGGGACTTGAGACTGCTGTTAGGACAGCGATGGTGATTTGAAATTGGTGATGGGACACCAATGATGACTTGAGATCGATGTTAGGACACCGATGGTGACTTGAGATCGATGTTAGGACACCGATGGTGATTTGCAAGATGAAACACTGCTGGAAGCTGGGACTGGATTACTGCCAGTTGCAGGACATCAAGCTGGTACACTTGTAAAGTCAGGCTGCACCGCCAAATGGTAGCTGGTGCGGGTCTCTAGTGGAGCTGAACTCAGGAGCTGGAATACCTGGACCAATAGCTGAATAACCACAACAGAGGAGACATGTAACTCAGTGTTTGACAACCAAAGCACTGACATTTTACAAGCCCAGGAACAGGATATTTATACCTGCTGGGAAGCAGGGATTGGCTGGCTTGATTACGCAGAGTCCAGAGCACAGCGGATAGAACGAAGTAACCACATGTGACTGGAAAAACATGGCTGGCCCATGTTAGCCTTTGGAGGGAAAGTGTGTTTGGTAATTCCATGTGGGGACAACGGTAATGGCGGCGGCGGCCGAGGAGAGCAGGAGACGACAGACTGAGCATTACACATAGGAAGCAGTGGTAACAGTGGCGGAGGCAGCGGAGGACAGGAGATGCCATACTTAGTGTTAAACTTGTGAAGGGAGATGATATGAAGTGGAGAGATCAGCTCACTACACGCTGGCAGTGTAGATAGGATCCCACCCTGGAACGCTGGGCCAGCCTCAGGAGACACTTGAATGGTAAGTAATGATGACCAGTTACCCGGATCGTGACACAATGTTCTCCAACCCTTTCAAACTTGCCACACGTGAAGTCAGTTCAGATACTGCTAACTTGAGTGAAGTCATTCCCCTCATCAGGCTTTTGCAGAAGCAGCTGGAGAAATTGAAGAAGGAGCTAAAATGGAGCGATTCCGCAAAGTATGTTGGACTTGTGGATGGAGTCCTTTATTCACTTTGCCAGGATTCACGGGTGGTCAATCTGTTGAAATCAGAGCACTACATTGTGGCCACCGTGCTTGATCCTAGGTTTAAAGCCTGCGTTGTATCGCTCTTTCCAGCAGACACAAGTCTGCAGAGGTTCAAAGACCTGCTGGTGAGAAAATTGTCAACTCAAGAGGAACGTGACCCATCAACAGCTCCTTATGCTTTTCCTTGTAACTGGGGCTGCAAGGAAAAGCATAAGATTTCCTAGTCCACCCGCTGGCGATGATGCAGGGCAGTCAGGAGTGAGTGCTGACATCTGGTCCGGACTGAAGGACCTGCCAACGATTACTGACATGTCTACTGTCACTGTATATGATTCTGTCACCATTGAAAGAATGGTGGAGGATTATATGAGTGACAGCATCCAAGTAGGCATGTATACTAGAGATGAGCGGGTTCGGTTCCTCGGAATCCGAACCCCCCCGAACTTCAGCCTTTTTACACGGGTCCGAGGCAGCCTCGGATCTTCCCGCCTTGCTCGGTTAACCCGAGCGCGCCCGAACGTCATCATCCCGCTGTCGGATTCTCGCGAGGCTCGGATTCTATCGCGAGACTCGGATTCTATATAAGGAGCCGCGCGTCGCCGCCATTTTCACACGTGCATTGAGATTGATAGGGAGAGGACGTGGCTGGCGTCCTCTCCGTTTATAGAGAAGAGAGTAGAGAGTTAGAGACACTATTTACTAATTTTGGGGAGCATATTAGGACTGGAGTACTACTACTTGCTGATAGTGTGACCAGTGACCATTGACCACCAGTTTAATTGATCCGTTCTCTGCCTGAAAAAAAACGATACACAGTGTGACACAGTCACATACCATATCTGTGCTCAGCCTCAGTGTGCTGCATCATCATATGTAATACTGTATATCTGACTGTGCTGAGTGCTCACTGCTCACACAGCTTAATTGTGGGGGAGACTGGGAAGCAGTTAGAGCAGGAGTACATAAATAATATATTTTAAGTACAGTGCACACTTTTGCTGCCAGAGTGCCACACTGCCAGTGTGACTGACCAGTGACCACACTGACCACCAGTATATTGTGATTGTCTGCTTAGGACGGAGTACTACTTGCTGATAGTGTGACCAGTGACCAGTGACCACCACCAGTTTAATTAATCCGTTCTCTGCCTGAAAAAAAACGATACACAGTGTGACACAGTCACATACCATATCTGTGCTCAGCCCAGTGTGCTGCATCATATGTAATACTGTATATCATTATCTGACTGTGCTGAGTGCTCACTGCTCACACAGCTTAATTGTGGGGGAGACTGGGGAGCAGTTATAGCAGGAGTACATATTTTAAGTACAGTGCACACTTTTGCTGCCAGAGTGCCACTGCCAGTGTGACTGACCAGTGACCACTGACCACCAGTATATTGTGATTGTCTGCTGACCACCAGTATATTGTGATTGTCTGCCTGAAAAAGTTAAACACTCGTCGTGTGGTGTTTTTATAAACGCTTTCTACAGACAGTGTCCAGCTGGTCCGTCATTACATAATATATACCTGTCCGGCTGCAGTACTAGTGTGATATATATATATATATTTTCATTTTATCTCATTATCATCCAGTCTATATTAGCAGCAGACACAGTATGGTAGTCCACGGCTGTAGCTACCTCTGTGTCGGCAGTCGCTCGTCCATCCATAATTGTATACCACCTACCCGTGTTTTTTTTTTCTATCTTCTTGATACTAGTAGCTTACTTTAGGAGTCTGCAGTGCTGACAGACAGTGTCCAGCAGGTCCGTCATTACATAATATATACCTGTCCGGCTGCAGTACTAGTGTGATATATATATATATTTTAATTTTATCTCATTATCATCCAGTCTATATTAGCAGCAGACACAGTACGGTAGTCCACGGCTGTAGCTACCTCTGTGTCGGCAGTCGCTCGTCCATCCATAATTGTATACCACCTACCCGTGGTTTTTTTTTTTTCTATCTTCTTGATACTAGTAGCTTACTTTAGGAGTCTGCAGTGCTGACAGACAGTGTCCAGCAGGTCCGTCATTACATAATATATACCTGTCCGGCTGCAGTACTAGTGTGATATATATATATATTTTAATTTTATCTCATTATCATCCAGTCTATATTAGCAGCAGACACAGTACGGTAGTCCACGGCTGTAGCTACCTCTGTGTCGGCAGTCGCTCGTCATCCATAAGTATACTAGTATCCATCCATCTCCATTGTTTACCTGAGGTGCCTTTTAGTTGTGCCTATTAAAATATGGAGAACAAAAATGTTGAGGTTAAAAAAATAGGGAAAGATCAAGATCCACTTCCACCTCGTGCTGAAGCTGCTGCCACTAGTCATGGCTGAGACGATGAAATTCCATCAACGTCGTCTGCCAAGGCCGATGCCCAATGTCATAGTACAGAGCATGTAAAATCCAAAACACCAAATATCAGTAAAAAAAGGACTCAAAAATCTAAAATAAAATTGTCGGAGGAGAAGCGTAAACTTGCCAATATGCCATTTACCACACGGAGTGGCAAGGAACGGCTGAGGCCCTGGCCTATGTTCATGGCTAGTGGTTCAGCTTCACATGAGGATGGAAGCACTCAGCCTCTCGCTAGAAAAATGAAAAGACTCAAGCTGGCAAAAGCACAGCAAAGAACTGTGCGTTCTTCGAAATCCCAAATCCACAAGGAGAGTCCAATTGTGTCGGTTGCGATGCCTGACCTTCCCAACACTGGACGTGAAGAGCATGCGCCTTCCACCATTTGCATGCCCCCTGCAAGTGCTGGAAGGAGCACCCGCAGTCCAGTTCCTGATAGTCAGATTGAAGATGTCAGTGTTGAAGTACACCAGGATGAGGAGGATATGGGTGTTGCTGGCGCTGGGGAGGAAATTGACAAAGAGGATTCTGATGGTGAGGTGGTTTGTTTAAGTCAGGCACCCGGGGAGACAACTGTTGTCCGTGGGAGGAATATGGCCATTGACATGCCTGGTGAAAATACCAAAAAAATCAGCTCTTCGGTGTGGAAGTATTTCAACAGAAATGCGGACAACATTTGTCAAGCCGTGTGTTGCCTTTGTCAAGCTGTAATAAGTAGGGGTAAGGACGTTAACCACCTCGGAACATCCTCCCTTATACGTCACCTGCAGCGCATTCATAATAAGTCAGTGACAAGTTCAAAAACTTTGGGCGACAGCGGAAGCAGTCCACTGACCAGTAAATCTCTTCCCCTTGTAACCAAGCTCACGCAAACCACCCCACCAACTCCCTCAGTGTCAATTTCCTCCTTCCCCAGGAATGCCAATAGTCCTGCAGGCCATGTCACTGGCAATTATGACGAGTCCTCTCCTGCCTGGGATTCCTCCGATGCATCCTTGCATGTAACGCCAACTGCTGCTGGCGCTGCTGTTGTTGCTGCTGGGAGTCGATGGTCATCCCAGAGGGGAAGTCGTACTCGTAAGACCACTTTTACTACTTCCACCAAGCAATTGACTGTCCAACAGTCCTTTGCGAGGAAGATGAAATATCACAGCAGTCATCCTGCTGCAAAGCGGATAACTGAGGCCTTGGCATCCTGGGCGGTGAGAAACGTGGTTCCGGTATCCATCATTACTGCAGAGGCAACTAGAGACTTGTTGGAGGTACTGTGTCCCCGGTACCAAATACCATCTAGGTTCCATTTCTCTAGGCAGGCGATACCGAAAATGTACACAGACCTCAGAAAAAGACTCACCAGTGTCCTAAAAAATGCAGTTGTACCCAATGTCCACTTAACCACGGACATGTGGACAAGTGGAGCAGGGCAGGGTCAGGATTATATGACTGTGACAGCCCACTGGGTAGATGTATGGACTCCCGCCGCAAGAACAGCAGCGGCGGCACCAGTAGCAGCATCTCGCAAACGCCAACTCTTTCCTAGGCAGGCTACGCTTTGTATCACCGGTTTCCAGAATACGCACACAGCTGAAAACCTCTTACGGCAACTGAGGAAGATCATCGCGGAATGGCTTACCCCAATTGGACTCTCCTGTGGATTTGTGGCATCGGACAACGCCAGCAATATTGTGTGTGCATTAAATCTGGGCAAATTCCAGCACGTCCCATGTTTTGCACATACCTTGAATTTGGTGGTGCAGAATTATTTAAAAAATGAGAGGGGCGTGCAAGAGATGCTGTCGGTGGCCAGAAGAATTGCGGGACACTTTCGGCGTACAGGCACCACGTACAGAAGACTGGAGCAACACCAAAAACGCATGAACCTGCCCTGCCATCATCTGAAGCAAGAAGTGGTAACGAGGTGGAATTCAACCCTCTATATGCTTCAGAGGTTGGAGGAGCAGCAAAAGGCCATTCAAGCCTATACAACTGAGCACGATATAGGAGGTGGAATGCACCTGTCTCAAGCGCAGTGGAGAATGATTTCAACGTTGTGCAAGGTTCTGCAACCTTTTGAACTTGCCACACGTGAAGTCAGTTCAGACACTGCCAGCCTGAGTCAGGTCATTCCCCTCATCAGGCTTTTGCAGAAGAAGCTGGAGACATTGAAGGAGGAGCTAACACAGAGCGATTCCGCTAGGCATGTGGGACTTGTGGATGGAGCCCTTAATTCGCTTAACAAGGATTCACGGGTGGTCAATCTGTTGAAATCAGAGCACTACATTTTGGCCACCGTGCTCGAACCTAGATTTAAAACCTACCTTGGATCTCTCTTTCCGGCAGACACAAGTCTGCTGGGGTTTAAAGACCTGCTGGTGAGAAAATTGTCAAGTCAAGCGGAACGCGACCTGTCAACATCTCCTCCTTCACATTCTCCCGCAACTGGGGGTGCGAGGAAAAGGCTACGAATTCCGAGCCCACCCGCTGGCGGTGATGCAGGGCAGTCTGGAGCGACTGCTGATGCTGACATCTGGTCCGGACTGAAGGACCTGCCAACGATTACGGACATGTCGTCTACTGGCACTGCATATGATTCTCTCACCATTGAAAGAATGGTGGAGGATTATATGAGTGACCGCATCCAAGTAGGCACGTCAGACAGTCCGTACTTATACTGGCAGGAAAAAGAGGCAATTTGGAGGCCCTTGCACAAACTGGCTTTATTCTACCTAAGTTGCCCTCCCACAAGTGTGTACTCCGAAAGAGTGTTTAGTGCCGCCGCTCACCTTGTCAGCAATCGGCGAACGAGGTTACTTCCAGAAAATGTGGAGAAGATGATGTTCATTAAAATGAATTATAATCAATTCCTCCGTGGAGACATTGACCAGCAGCAATTGCCTCCACAAAGTACACAGGGAGCTGAGATGGTGGATTCCAGTGGGGACGAATTGATAATCTGTGAGGAGGGGGATGTACACGGTGATATATCGGAGGATGATGATGAGGTGGACATCTTGCCTCTGTAGAGCCAGTTTGTGCAAGGAGAGATTAATTGCTTCTTTTTTGGTGGGGGTCCAAACCAACCCGTCATTTCAGTCACAGTCGTGTGGCAGACCCTGTCACTGAAATGATGGGTTGGTTAAAGTGTGCATGTCCTGTTTATACAACATAAGGGTGGGTGGGAGGGCCCAAGGACAATTCCAGCTTGCACCTCTTTTTTCTTTAATTTTTCTTTGCGTCATGTGCTGTTTGGGGAGTATTTTTTTGAAGGGCCATCCTGCGTGACACTGCAGTGCCACTCCTAGATGGGCCAGGTGTTTGTGTCGGCCACTAGGGTCGCTTAGCTTACTCACACAGCTACCTCATTGCGCCTCTTTTTTTCTTTGCGTCATGTGCTGTTTGGGGAGTGTTTTTTGGAAGGGCCATCCTGCGTAACACTGCAGTGCCACTCCTAGATGGGCCAGGTGTTTGTGTCGGCCACTTGGGTCGTTGAGCTTACTCACACAGCTACCTCATTGCGCCTCTTTTTTTCTTTGCGTCATGTGCTGTTTGGGGAGTGTTTTTTGGAAGGGCCATCCTGCGTGACACTGCAGTGCCACTCCTAGATGGGCCAGGTGTTTGTGTCGGCCACTAGGGTCGTTGAGCTTAGTCACACAGCTACCTCATTGCGCCTCTTTTTTTCTTTGCGTCATGTGCTGTTTGGGGAGTGTTTTTTGGAAGGGCCATCCTGCGTGACACTGCAGTGCCACTCCTAGATGGGCCAGGTGTTTGTGTCGGCCACTTGGGTCGTTGAGCTTAGTCACACAGCTACCTCATTGCGCCTCTTTTTTTCTTTGCGTCATGTGCTGTTTGGGGAGTGTTTTTTGGAAGGGCCATCCTGCGTGACACTGCAGTGTCACTCCTAGATGGGCCAGGTGTTTGTGTCGGCCACTTGGGTCGCTGAGCTTAGTCATCCAGCGACCTCGGTGCAAATTTTAGGACTAAAAATAATATTGTGAGGTGTGAGGTGTTCAGAATAGACTGAAAATGAGTGGAAATTATGGTTTTTGAGGTTAATAATACTTTGGGATCAAAATGACCCCCAAATTCTATGATTTAAGCTGTTTTTTAGGGTTTTTTGAAAAAAAAACACCCGAATCCAAAACACACCCGAATCTGACAAAAAAAATTCGGTGAGGTTTTGCCAAAACGCGTTCGAACCCAAAACACGGCCGCGGAACCGAACCCAAAACCAAAACACAAAACCCGAAAAATTTCAAGTGCACATCCCTAGTATTTATGTGGGTAAGTTCTTTGTCACATTGTTACCTGTTGTATTTTTTTGGTCCTTGACTGTCATATTACACCTTTTGATATATTATCGTTGTCTGAGTGCCGTTTCATTTCCTGGCTGTAGACAGACTGTTGGATTCGGGCACCTGAGCAGGCTGTGTGTTTTTGTGAGTGCCGGCTGCTGCTGTACTGATATATACACTAGTGATGAGCGGGTTCGGTTTCTCGGAAACCGACCCACCCGAACTTCAGCCTTTTTACACAGGTCCGAGGCAGACTCGGATCCTCCCGCCTTGCTCGGTTGACCCGAGCGCGCCCGAACGTCATCATCCCGCTGTCGAATTCTCGCGAGATTCGGATTCTATATAAGCAGCCACGCGTCGCCGACATTTTCACACGTGCATTGAGATTGATAGGGAGAGGACGTGGCTGGCGTCCTCTCCGTTATAGTAGAAAATAGTGACTTAGTTATAATTGTGGGGAGGATTGGGGACGGGGAGCAGCTGTTAGGGAGTACAGTGCAGGGTTTTGATTATAATACCACCAGTGAGTTTAATCCGTTGTTTCTCTTCCTGGAAAAAACGCTCCACCATATCTGTGCTCAGTGTGCTGCACTGCTGCATGATATATCTGTGCTGAGTGCACTGCTCACACTGCCTAATTGTGGGGACTGGGGAGCAGTTATAGCAGGAGTACAGTGCACAGTTTTGCTGACAGTGACCACCAGTCCAGTATACGTTTGTCTGCCTGAAAAACACTCCTGTGGTGGCTTTTTTTTCCCTTCATACTAGTTTAGCAGTCTGCTGACAGTGTCCACCAGGTCCGTTATTATTATACAGTATATTATATATATATATGTATATACATATATATATATATATATATATAGCAGTACGGTAGGCCACGGCTGTACCTACCTCTGTGTCGTCAGTGCACTCGTCCTCCATAAGTAATATAATACTATACTATCCATCCATCTACATTGTATACCTGTGGTGGCTTTTTTTTCTTCATACTAGTTTAGCAGTCTGCTGACAGTGTCCACCAGGTCCGTTATTATTATACAGTATATTATATATATATATAGCAGTACGGTAGGCCACGGCTGTACCTACCTCTGTGTCGTCAGTGCACTCGTCGTCCATAAGTAATATAATACTATACTATCCATCCATCTACATTGTATACCTGTGGTGGCTTTTTTTTTCTTCATACTAGTTTAGCAGTCTGCTGACAGTGTCCACCAGGTCCGTTATTATTATACAGTATATTATATATATATATATATATGTATATATATAGCAGTACGGTAGGCCACGGCTGTACCTACCTCTGTGTCGTCAGTGCACTCGTCCTCCATAAGTAATATAATACTATACTATCCATCCATCTACATTGTATACCTGTGGTGGCTTTTTTTTTCTTCTTACTAGTTTAGCAGTCTGCAGACAGTGTCCACCAGGTCCGTTATTATTATACAGTATATTATATATAAATATATATAGCAGTACGGTAGGCCACGGCTGTACCTACCTCTGTGTCGTCAGTGCACTCGTCCTCCATAAGTAATATAATACTATACTATCCATCCATCTACATTGTATACCTGTGGTGGCTTTTTTATTCTTCATACTAGTATAGCAGTCTGCTGACAGTGTCCACCAGGTCCGTTATTATTATACAGTATATTATATATATATATATATATATATATATAGCGGTACGGTAGGCCACGGCTGTACCTACCTCTGTGTCGTCAGTGCACTCGTCGTCCATAAGTAATATAATACTATACTATCCATCCATCTACATTGTATACCTGTGGTGGCTTTTTTTTTCTTCATACTAGTTTAGCAGTCTGCTGACAGTGTCCACCAGGTCCGTTATTATTATACAGTATATTATATATATATATATATATATATATATATATATATAGCAGTACGGTAGGCCACGGCTGTACCTACCTCTGTGTCGTCAGTGCACTCGTCGTCCATAAGTAATATAATACTATACTATCCATCCATCTACATTGTATACCTGTGGTGGCTTTTAGTTGTGCGCATTAAAATATGGAGAACAAAAATGTGGAGGTTAAAAAAATAGGGAAAGATCAAGATCCACTTCCACCTCGTGCTGAAGCTGCTGCCACTAGTCATGGCCAAGATGATGAAATGCCATCAACGTCGTCTGCCAAGGCCGATGCCCAATGTCATAGTACAGAGCATGTAAAATCCAAAACACAAAAGATCAGTAAAAAAATGACCCAAAAATCAAAATTAAAAGCGTCTGAGGTGAAGCGTAAACTTGCCAATATGCCATTTACGACACGGAGTGGCAAGGAACGGCTGAGGCCCTGGCCTATGTTCATGGCTAGTGGTTCAGCTTCACATGAGGATGGAAGCACTCATCCTCTCGCTAGAAAAAAGAAAAGACTTAAGCTGGCAAAAGCACAGCAAAGAACTGTGCGTTCTTCGAAATCACAAATCCCCAAGGAGAGTCCAATTGTGTCGGTTGCGATGCCTGACCTTCCCAACACTGGACGGGAAAAGCTTGCGCCTTCCACCATTTGCACGCCCCCTGCAAGTGCTGGAAGTAGCACCTGCAGTCCAGTTCCTGATAGTCAAATTGAAGATGTCAGTGTTGAAGTACACCAGGATGAGGATATGGGTGTTGCTGGCGCTGGGGAGGAAATTGACAAGGAGGATTCTGATGGTGATGTGGTTTGTTTAAGTCAGGCACCCGGGGAGACACCTGTTGTCTGTGGGAGGAATATGGCCATTGACATGCCTGGTCAAAATACAAAAAAAATCAGCTCTTCAGTGTGGAATTATTTCAACAGAAATGCGGACAACTGGTGTCAAGCCGTGTGTTGCCTTTGTCAAGCTGTAATAAGTAGGGGTAAGGACGTTAACCACCTCGGAACATCCTCCCTTATACGTCACCTGCAGCGCATTCATAATAAGTCAGTGACAAGTTCAAAAACTTTGGGCGACATCGGAAGCAGTCCACTGACCAGTAAATCCCTTCCTCTTGTAACCAAGCTCCCGCAAACCACACCACCAACTCCCTCAGTGTCAATTTCCTCCTTACCCAGGAAAGCCAATAGTCCTGCAGGCCATGTCACTGGCAAGTCTGACGAGTCCTCTCCTGCCTGGGATTCCTCCGATGCATCCTTGAGTGTAACGCCTACTGCTGCTGGCGCTGCTGTTGTTGCTGCTGGGAGTCGATCGTCATCCCAGAGGGGAAGTCGGAAGACCACTTGTACTACTTCCAGTAAGCAATTGACTGTCCAACAGTCCTTTGCGAGGAAGATGAAATATCACAGCAGTCATCCTGTTGCAAAGCGGATAACTCAGGCCTTGACAACTATGTTGGTGTTAGACGTGCGTCCAGTATCCGCCGTTAGTTCACGGGGAACTAGAGAATTGCTTGAGGTAGTGTGCCCCCGTTACCAAATACCATCTAGGTTCCACTTCTCTAGGCAGGCGATACTGAGAATGTACACGGACGTCAGAAAAAGACTCACCAGTGTCCTAAAAAATGCAGTTGTACCCAATGTCCACTTAACCACGGACATGTGGACAAGTGGAGCAGGGCAGACTCAGGACTATATGACTGTGACAGCCCACTGGGTAGATGTATTGCCTCCCGCTGCAAGAACAGCAGTGGCGGCACCAGTAGCAGCATCTCGCAAATGCCAACTCGTTCCTAGGCAGGCTACGCTTTGTATCACCGCTTTCCAGAATACGCACACAGCTGAAAACCTCTTACGGAAACTGAGGAAGATCATCGCAGAATGGCTTACCCCAATTGGACTCTCCTGGGGATTTGTGGCATCGGACAACGCCAGCAATATTGTGCGTGCATTACATCTGGGCAAATTCCAGCACGTCCCATGTTTTGCACATACCTTGAATTTGGTGGTGCAGAATTATTTAAAAAACGACAGGGGCGTGCAAGAGATGCTGTCGGTGGCCAGAAGAATTGCGGGCCACTTTCGGCGTACAGGCACCGCGTACAGAAGACTGGAGCACCACCAAAAACACCTGAACCTGCCCTGCCATCATCTGAAGCAAGAGGTGGTAACGAGGTGGAATTCAACCCTCTATATGCTTCAGAGGATGGAGGAGCAGCAAAAGGCCATTCAAGCCTTTACATCTGCCCACGATATAGGCAAAGGAGGTGGAATGCACCTGTCTCAAGCGCAGTGGAGAATGATTTCAACGTTGTGCAAGGTTCTGCAACCTTTTGAACTTGCCACACGTGAAGTCAGTTCAGACACTGCCAGCCTGAGTCAGGTCATTCCCCTCATCAGGCTTTGCAGAAGAAGCTGGAGGCATTGAAGGAGGAGCTAAAACAGAGCGATTCCGCTAGGCATGTGGGACTTGTGGATGGAGCCCTTCATTCGCTTAACCAGGATTCACGGGTGGTCAATCTATTGAAATCAGAGCACTACATTTTGGCCACCGTGCTCGATCCTAGATTTAAAACCTATGTTGGATCTCTCTTTCCGGCAGACACAAGTCTGCAGAGGTTCAAAGACCTGCTGGTGAGAAAATTGTCAAGTCAAGCGGAACGCGACCCGTCAACATCTCCTCCTTCACATTCTCCCGCAACTGGGGGTGCGAGGAAAAGGCTACGAATTCCGAGCCCACCCGCTGGCGGTGATGCAGGGCATTCTGGAGCGACTGCTGATGCTGACATCTGGTCCGGACTGAAGGACCTGCCAACGATTACTGACATGTCGTCTACTGTCACTGCATATGATTCTCTCACCATTGAAAGAATGGTGGAGGATTATATGAGTGACCGCATCCAAGTAGGCACGTCAGACAGTCCGTACGTATACTGGCAGGAAAAAGAGGCAATTTGGAGGCCCTTGCACAAACTGGCTTTATTCTACCTAAGTTGCCCTCCCTCCAGTGTGTACTCCGAAAGAGTGTTTAGTGCCGCCTAGTGATGAGCGAGGTTCGGTTTTACTCGGTTTTACTCGGTTTTACTCGGTTCTCAAAACGGCATCTTATTGGCTATCCAAAACACGTGACATCCGTGAGCCAATAAGATGCCGTTTTGAGAACCGAGTAAAACCGAGTAAAACCGAGTAAAACCGAATCCGCTCATCACTAGTCACTGCCGCCGCTCACCTTGTCAGCAATCGGCGTACGAGGTTACTTCTAGAAAATGTGGAGAAGATGATGTTCATTAAAATGAATTATAATCAATTCCTCCATGGAGACATTCACCAGCAGCAATTGCCTCCACAAAGTACACAGGGACCTGAGATGGTGGATTCCAGTGGGGACGAATTAATAATCTGTGAGGAGGGGGATGTACACAGTGAAAGGGGTGAGGAATCGGACGATGAGGAGGAGGTGGACATCTTGCCTCTGTAGAGCCAGTTTGTGCAAGGAGAGATTGATTGCTTCTTTTTTGGTGGGGGCCCAAACCAACCAGTCATTTCAGTCACAGTCGTGTGGCAGACCCTGTCGCTGAAATGATGGGTTCGTTAAAGTGTGCATGTCCTGTTTATACAACATAAGGGTGGGTGGGAGGGCCCAAGGACAATTCCATCTTGCACCTCTTTTTTCTTTCAATTTTCTTTGCGTCATGTGCTGTTTGGGGAGTATTTTTTTGAAGGGCCATCCTGCGTGACACTGCAGTGCCACTCCTAGATGGGCCAGGTGTTTGTATCGGTCACTTGGGTAGCTTAGCTTAGTCATCCAGCGACCTCGGTGCAAATTTTAGGACTAAAAATAATATTGTGAGGTGTTCAGAATAGACTGAAAATGAGTGGAAATTATGGTTATTGAGGTTAATAATACTATGGGATCAAAATGACCCCCAAATTCTATGATATAAGCTGTTTTTTAGGGTTTTTTGAAAAAAACACCCGAATCCAAAACACACCCGAATCCGACAAAAAAAATTCGGTGAGGTTTTGCCAAAACGCGTTCGAACCCAAAACACGGCCGCAGACCCGAACCCAAAACCAAAACACAAAACCCGAAAAATTTCCGGTGCACATCACTAATATACACACACGCACGCACACACACACACACACACACACACACACACACACACACACACACACACACACACACACACACACATATATATAAACCTGATGAAAATGACGCTGTTTAACAAGTTTTTTCTCCAAGTCGCCAGGAGTGCCGCACCCTCGATGTTGTGTGTGTGTGTGTGTATATATATATATATATATATATATATATATATCTGCAAATGATGTTTGTCAACGTTTCAGAGTTAGACTCTATTAAAGGAGGTGTTCCTGTGCTCAGGGGCGTCTTAATCGAGGAGGAGGCCCGTGTGCAGACTCCGGGTGGGCCCCCTCCTCTCCATGGCACTGCAGGCTCCGACACTGCGCCGGAGCCAACTGCGCATGCGCAAGTCTCCGGAAACATGGCGCCCGCTTGCGCGGCGGCCATTTTGGAGTTGATTTTGTGCTGGACGGAGGCGGCTGCAGCATCCGACGCAGGACTCCAGAGAGGTGAGTACTAAAATATGGGTGCAATGTGTGCGGTGTGGGGCCCCCCTGGACCCAGGGGCCCGTGTGCACCGCACACATTGCACCCATTATAGAAACGCCAATGTCTGTGCTACTGTATATGTCAAGTGATACTGCCGTATATGTTTATTGATACTGCCGTATATGTCCAGCGGTACTGCCGTATAATTTCAGTGGTACTGGAGTATAAATCCAGTGATCCTACCGTATAATTCCAGTGATCCTGCCGTATAAGTCCAGTGATCCTGCCGTATAAGTCCAGTGATCCTGCCGTATAAGTCCAGTGATCCTGCCGTATAATTCCAGTGATCCTGCCGTATAATTCCAGTGATCCTGCCGTATAAGTCCAGTGATCCTGCCGTATAAGTCCAGTGATCCTGCCGTATAATTCCAGTGATCCTGCCGTATAATTCCAGTGATCCTGCTGTATAATTCCAGTGATCCTGCCATATAATTCCAGTGGTACTGGCGTATAAATCCAGTCCAGTGATCCTGCCGTATAATTCCAGTTATCCTGCCATATAATTCCAGTGGTACTGGCGTATAAATCCAGTGATCCTGACGTATAATTCCAGTGGTACTGGCGTATAAATCCAGTGACCCTGCCGTATAATTCCAGTGATAGTGGCGTATAAATCCAGTGATACTGCTGTATAATTCCAGTGATACTGCCGTATATGTCCAGTGGTACTGCCATATAATTCCAGTGATACTGCCGTGTATATATATATATATATATATATATTCCCTGTTGCAAAGCAGATTACTGAGGCCATAACAACTATGCTGGTGTTAGACATGCGTCCGGTATCCACTATCAGTGCAGTGGGACTGCAGTGCCAACCCTAGATGGGCCAGGTGTTTGTGCCACACACTTGTGTCGCTTAGCTTAGTCATACAGCTACCTCATTGCATCTCTTTTACTTCTTTGCATGATGTGCTGTTTGGGTACTAGTTTTTTAAAGTGCCATCCTTTCTGCCACTGCAGTGCCACTCCTAGATGGGCCAGGTGTTTGTGTCGCACACTTGTGTCGCTTAGCTTAATCATACAGCTACCTCATTGCACCTCTTTTACTTCTTTGCATGATGTGCTGTTAGGGGACTAGTTTTTATTAAGTGCCATCCTGTCTGCCACTGCAGTGCCACTCCTAGATGGGCCAGGTGTCTGTGCCGCACACTTGTGTTGCTTAGCTTAATCATACAGCTACCTCATTGCACCTCTTTTACTTCTTTGCATGATGTGTTGTTAGGGGACTAGTTTTTATTAAGTGCCATCCTGTCTCCCACTGCAGTGCCACTCCTAGATGGGCCAGGTGTTTGTGCCGCACACTTGTGTTGCTTAGCTTAGTCATCCAGCCACCTCGGTGCAACCTTTTGGCCTAAAAACAATATTGTGAGGTGTTCAGAATAGACTGGAAATGAGTGGAAATGAATGTTATTGAGGTTAATAATACCGTAGGATCAAAATTACCCCCAAATTCTGTGATTTTAGCTGTTTATATGATTTTTTTCAAAAATCTTCCATATCCAAAACCAAAACACGAAAGGGTGGTTTTGTCAAAACCAATTCAGATCCAAAACACAAGGATGGAACCAGAACCAAAACCAAAACACAAAACACGAAAAGTGCCCACCGCACATCTCTAATGTATACTGGCAGGAAAAAGGGGCAATTTGGATGCCCTTGCACAAACTGGCTTTATTTTACATAAGTTGCCTCCCCTCCAGTGTGTACTCCGAAAGAGTGTTAAGTGCAGCCGGTAACCTAGTCAGCGATCGGCGTAGGAGGTTACTTCCACAAAGTGTGGAGAAGATGATGTTCATCAAAATGAATTATAAATTCCTCCGGGAAGACCTTGATCAGCAATTGCCTCCAGAAAGTACACAGGGACCTGTGATGGTAAATTCCAGTGTGGACAAATTAATAATCTGTAATGAGGAGGATGTACACAGTGAAAGGGGTGAGGAATCAGAGGATGAGGATGAGGTCGACATCTTGCCTCTGTAGATCCAGTTTGTGCAAGGAGAGATTGATTGCTTCTTTTTTGGTGGGGCCCAAACAAACCAGTCATTTCAGCCACAGTTGTGTGGCAGACCCTGTCGCTGAAATGATTGGTTTGTTAAAGTGTGCATGTTCTGTTTATACAACATAAGGATGGGTGGGAGGGCCCAAGGACAATTCCATCTTGCACCTCTTTTTCTTCTTTGCATGATGTGCTGTTTGGGGCCAAGTTTTTAAATCTGCCATCCTGTCTGCCTCTGCAGTTCCACTCCTAGATGGGCTAGGTGTTTGTGCCGCCCACTTGTGTCACTTAGCTTAGTCATACAGTCACCCTGGTGCAACATTTTGGCACAAAAACAATATTGTGAGGTGTTCAGAATAGACTGGAATGATTGTTATTGAGGTTAATAATACCGTAGGAACAAAATTACCCCCAAATTCTGTGATTTTAGCTGTTTTTATGTGTTTTTTTTAAAAAAATCATCCAGATCCAAAACCAAAACACAAAACACGAAAAATGCCCGCTGCACATCTCTCATTTTTAGTCTGGTGTCACTGTTTGTGCTCTGCATTGTTTGCCAGGACTAACAGTGGTGCTGTGCTGACGCGCTCAGTGATTGGTGTTTCTGTGTATGAGGCTCAGACTCCAAATCTCAGAGTGACATTGATATGAGCCTCTGTGAAGCTCATCCTCATGCTGCTGGCCGGCGTGCAGCATCAGCATGATAGATTCACACTCTGCAACAGCCACCCAGCAACAAAACACAGAATGAGTGCTGGAGGCAGCTAGCCGTTTATCCTGAAGAACCACTTTGCGAGCTGCTGGGTGCTCTGTCCCGTTACATGGGTCCTGCTACCCTGGACCATTGTTACTTTTGTCCCTGCTCATCTAAGTTAAAGCAAAAGTTCCTACACAGTCCACCAATTATTCCTTCCTCAGAATCTTTTCCTGAATTTGCAGGGTTCACTAAGTGAGACCCTTTAATGTGAGTCTGTGAGACAGAACAGAATTTGGGGCAGGGAGCTGGAGTGGCAGAGACAAGGTGTCTGGGAAGACAAGAGTCAGGAGGCTGGAGAGACACAGGGTGCAGGATGCTGGAGAGACACAAGGAGCAGGAGGCAGGATGGGGCACACTGGCCAGGAGGCTGGAAAGACAGAATGCTGGGATGATGGGGCAGGCGATTAGAGGGTATACAGGGGGCAGGGTCATACTAGGGTGGTGCAGATGGTGCAGTGCACACAGCACAGAAGCCCTGTGGGCGCACCAACCCCATCCTCCTGTAATCACCCATCTGTGCATGTACCTCTGCCAGCTGCATCACTGCAGGGACTGGGAGAGATGTCACGATGTCTCTCCTCCCAGGCACAGGAGCCGTTCCGTGGCTGGCAGCTGTGTAGAGAAATGATGAGGAGGAATAATGAGAGGGAGTAATGAGTTGGAGGGTCCCTGCCTGGCATAATGTGTATAAAGGGCTTTACCCGGCATAATATGTATGATGGCACTACCTGGCATAATGTGTTTAATCGGCTCTGTCTTGTATAATGTTTATAAGGGGTTCTACTGTGGCGTAACATGTATAAGTGGCTTCACTGTGGTATAATGTGCGTAAGGGACACTACCATGGAATAATGTGTATGAGGGGCTCTACCTGACATAATGTGTATAATGGGCTTTACCTGGCGTCGGACAACAACAAAGGTCATAGCTGGTCAGCGGCGGGATGGTGCGAAAAATCCATTCACACGGGTGTTTGCAAGGTGATTCACAGGAAGAAGTTGTTTGTGGGTGGTAAATGACTGTTTACTTGGAATGTTTGGAATAATGCAGGCATGCCCAAGCGTTTTCAGGGAGGGTGTCTGACATCAGCTCCGGCCCCGTAAAGCCTGATGTGATCGCACTGGATAATTAAGTCCTGAGCTACACAGAGACTGCACACACAGACTTTTAGCAGCTCAGCGTACACATAGCATCGCAAAAATACACTTCCCCTGTAGGCGGTGACTTTCTGAATGCAGGACAGCAAAAAACACAGCCCAACGAACAGATCTGAATTACCCCCATTGTCCCTTCGCGGTGCTGCTGAATGCGGCAATAGCATTTTTTCTATTTTTTGGTGGCAACCCTAGCTGAGAGGGGCTGGATTAACAAGACTCAGGGGGATAAATTGTGTACAGGAAGTAACACTGACAGTTGGGCCTGCTGATGCTGATGATCTTGGCTGCAGCCTGATTCTCACTCACAGGTCAGCTCAGGGCTAGGCTCATCAGCACCAATGGCCCCTTCATCAATCTAGGATCATTAGATCTAGATTGAAGATAGTAGATTGAAGATAAATGAGGTTGTGTGCCCCTTTCTAACCCCCTCTCCACCTCTCTCAGAGGTCTTCAGTCTATACTAGTTCAGCTTCCTTTACTCAAGTATAGTGGTGGTTTTAGGTGTGGGCTAGCAGAGTTGGCACCTGGGGTGCTTTAGCCTGAGGACATGGACGCATTCACCCTGCCAGCGACAACCGCGCCAGCCTGCTGTCTGCCCCACACACTACGCTGGCCAGCATCCTCCCCTGTCCATCTCCCACTGCCCACACCACACACCGTGTGGTGTAGCAACTAAATGACTAATAAAGAATCCCCCAGGCAGGCCTATCATCTCTGCCCAGGGTACCTAATATCAACCTATATCGGTTTATTTGGATTCAGTGCGGAACCGTGTTTACAACAAATCAGTTCTTACCTTAAAGACACAACATCATTGTTGCTTAAATTAGATCCCCTAGGATCATTACCACAGGGGACATTGCTGTGTAGTGCAGATGTCAATAGCCTATATACTTGTATCCCGCATAAGGAGGGACTAAGGGCAGTTGAGCTCTTGATTACGGACTCATTACATGGGTCCACATATTCATGTGTTCCTGCAATTATTAAAATTGGTCCTAACAAGAAATTATATCATGTACTGTACGATGCTCATTTCTACCTGCAGTTGGCGGGGTGTGCGATGGGGTCCAATGTGGCCCCATCGTACGCCAATGCCTTCATGACTATTATTGAGCAACTGCTCTTCTATATATCGCCACAGGTCAAACAGTCACTTAAGGTTTACCTGCAATATATAGATTACCTGCTCCTGGTGTGGACTGGAACTGAGGTCCAGCTTAAGAACCTGCTAGACCTACATATTGCCTCAGGCCATGTAGTCCAGTTTACCTATATAATTTCCCCCAAAACTATTAACTTTTTGGATGTAAAAATCAGCCTTTCTTCCTCGGGCATAACAACTTCTGTTTTTATTAAAGAAATGGATAGAAAAACCATTTTGAAACACAATAGTTTTCATCCGCAGCCTTTGAGGGATAGGTTACCTTACTCACAGATGCTTCGTGTGAGGAGGATAACCAGTGATGAAACCCAGATTCATTCAGCTATGAGAGCCTTGGTAAATAAATTTGTTGAAAGTGGGTATCCTAAGAAACCCTTGGAAAGGACTAGAGATAAGGTTCTGACAATTCCAAGGGAAGCCACTTTAACTAATATTAGAGATTTACCTACCCCTTCAACAACATTACCGTGGGTGAATAGATTCAATACAAGGAGTCAGATTACCCGACAGGCGGCTAAAAAATATTGGGCAATAGTAAACACAGACAAGCAACTGCCTTCACTATTTGGTACAAGATTGCTGCCCTGTTATACAAGAGGCCGCAATCTGGGGGACCAATTGGTGAGAAGGGACATTACAAAATTGAAAAAACATGCTTTACAATTGCACTTCCTACAACAACAGGTAGGCTGTCACTGTTGTCTCGGGTGTACTACCTGTAAATCTATTATACCAGATGACACCTTTTCACACACTCACTCTGGGAAAAAATACTCTATCAGATATGCACTAACATGTACAATGAAATTGGTCATCTATATTCTGTCTTGCCCATGTGGTCTTTACTACGTGGGCAAGACAGAACAACAGTATTGTGAGAGGATGGCAGGCTGTAGGTCAGCAATAAGAGCGGCCCTGGAACAACCGGATGCATGCCATTGTGCTTTAGCTAAACATAGTGTAGCTAGTATATGCATTAAACTGATCTATCATGTTCCATTTAATATTAGGGGAGGCAATAGAGGCAAATCCCTGCTCCAACTAGAGAGCAGGTGGATCTTTCAATTGGGCACACTGTCTCCCAGGGGCTTAAATGAGTCCTTGGGTTTGCAGTGTTTTCTGAAAAAAATTCCACTATTCAGTAGCCATGACACTCTATAAGTACTTTATTAAATATAATAGTTTAGATTAACAGTAGGTGGACTGCATTATGCTATAAGGACTGTATGTATTCATCATGTGCAGTCTTAATATGGTATTTAACTCAAGGTGTCATGCTGCTATATCTCCTTAACGCAACGGCGGGTTACTAAGGTACAGTAGCCAATTGATTTTAATCGAAGTCGTAATATGTATTTGTTTTTAAATGGTGTATTGTCTTCCTGTATTAGATTCGTAACTATGGTGACCTAGACATGTACTGCCTCATTGGTTTATCTGGGCGGGTGTTCTCGGATGACGTCATCCGGCTTAACGTAGCCGCGTTTCAGCTGTACGACTGCTTGGAGCCTGACGCCCAGAGAAGTGGTGTCCTCAATCAGGTAATCACTTTCTATGTATGTGGAGGTATTTATATATCTGGTTTTTGGTCATTTCTGTACTTACTATCCTGACGACGGGCATGGGCCCGAAACGTTATTACATTAAAAAGCATGTTTCTGCATTTGCTGAGAGGTGTCTGAGTACCGCCATCCTGGCGACATATATATCGGAGTCCCGGCATTCTGGAGGCCGGATAGTTCTGCCTCTTTTTTCTGCGTTACCAATCCTCATCAATAGTAACATAGTAACATAGTAACTAAGGTTGAAAAAAGACAATTGTCCATCGAGTTCAACCTATTTGTGGTCTCCTATGCAGTCTTATTATAGGACTGGTTATTTTTATGTTAGGACTAGTTATATTAACTATAATGCGTGCCTACGCACCATAACCCTGAATATCTTTATCCGATAGGAATTTATCTAACCCATTCTTAAAGGTGTTGACTGAGTCCGCTGTTACTACTCTCTCAGGCAGGGAATTCCAAACACGTATTGTCCTTACTGTGAAAAAACCTTTTCGCCTCAATGTGTGGAAACTCCTCTCCTCTAACCTAAGCAAGTGACCACGTGTCCTCTGTGCTGATCTTATAGAAAACAGGTCCCTCCCAAGCTCTCTGTATTGACCCCTTATATATTTGTAGATGTTGATCATGTCCCCTCTTAGTCTCCTCTTTTCCAATGTAAACATGCCTAGCCTTGCATGCCTTTCCTCGTATTCCAGCATCTCCATGCCCTTGATTAGTTTGGTCGCCTGCCTCTGAACCTTTTTTAGCTCCAGGATATCATTTTTGTAATATGGTGCCCAAAATTGCACACAGTATTCAAGACGTGGCCTCACTAGTGATTTATATAATGGGAGTATAATACTCTCGTCCCTTGCATCAATTCCCCATTTTATGCATTGTTGAAGTCGAAAATATTGTAGCCATACGCACCAAGTACAAACAACACACAGATGGCCTCCGTGAGTGTACTTGTTCTGCCGTGCGTGCACATACTCGCAAGTTGCGTCTAACCGCTCATGCGGTGGTGCGTATTAGCACGTGGTATGAGTAATTACGGTAGCATTTGTATTTGCATGGAAAAGCCACAAAGACACATTTCATATTTAATCCACATAGTGCATGATTTACACATAGCCTACATGCACCACACCAGCGAGTTACACTTGCTTGAAAGGTACAATAACAAATGAATTCACCTTTACAGAATATGAGGGGACAGAATTAGGTTAGGAGGTGGTGTTTGGTATCCAGCTGTATAGTATTTTAAGAGCAATATTCCAGTAGCAGTTTGCAGAAGATAGCACGCTCCTGCGCATAGATATGCGCAGGAACAGAATATTAATATTACACTGTATTTACTGTACTTTGATATTCGGCGGGAACCCAGTGGAGACCATCTGCAAGTGCACCTGGACCAGGCATCGCCAACCTATTCAAACCGACCTATGATCCCTCCTGTACTGTAAATGACCAGCCCTTTGACCTATGGGTGAAGAGATTACAGTTTCTATTGTATCATGAACTGGACAAATGTATAAAAAGCCAAGCTGCCTGGCCGGTCACACATTTCTCTGAAAGTCATCTATCTTGATTGACTGAGGACCGGGACCGGGTGGCACTTGCAAACAAACGTATGTATCATTGATTGTAGCCTGTATCTTTTATTGGGAATTTCTATTACTATTGTAACCCCCTGTTAGTAAATAACTGTTGGTGGGTCGGATCCCAACTTATTTAAATACAATTGGTGTCGTGTCCCTTTCCTGCTAAGGTTTAAGGTGTATTTCAGCCGCACGTGTAGCTGCATTATGCTTACAGCATGTCAGTGTGTGTGTACGCAAAGTGTGTACTTTGTACGTCTGTTTCGGCGTGTGTACGCAAAGTGCATATACGGTACAGGCCTGTGTACGCTAACTGGGTAAAAAGTACGTAGGTTAAGGATTACAACCATCAGCCGCAGCGACTAGGGTTTTAGTGTAAAAGGTATAGCTTTTCTGTCCTGTATGTTAATCAGCTTTAACAATTGGGAGCTCATTCCGGTTTTTCATACATTCATAGACTTGCAGACCATAGCAGACTTTGACCTATCAGCAAAGGGTGGAGACCCATCTTTAAGTAAAACCTTTTCCTGGTTGCTTGGGTGTTTTAAAACCCTCTTTTGTGCTGATTAGATCACGGCTGCTCTGTCTAGTCTACAGAGGTGCTGATGGAACCCGGAGGAAACAGAAAAAAGCTATTTAAAATTTGTGTGTAAAATTTTTGGCACCAAAAGCGTACACAAAGCGTACGAATACTTTGCATACTCTCTCACATACTGCTGCCATATTTTTGCCATAGGTTATTACAGTCATTATAGATCTGTGTGAAATCGGATACATTTGTTTTCTATTTAGAATGTATTTGAAATAGTGTGTTAACGGTGTAATCGTAAAACACAAAACGCAGCTCTGGCCTGCTTGCTTAGGTTTATACGGAAACAACTGTGTATTGTGTTAGTGAGCGATAGTAGTTTGTATTGCTCACATTTTGTTATGAGCCACGGCTGTGGCTCATTCCTGTTTTGCATTTTGGTTATGTATTTTATGTTATACTTCTGTTTATGTTCCCCGTGGGTGTCATGGGGTGTTCGGAGCTCACCCTTAAGGAGAGGGTACTGTTATGAACCACAGTTAGTGGTTCATTCCTGTTTTCCGTATTTTATGTTTATAGTTGTCTTGCAGGCCAGGATTTCCCGTTGCTCTGGTTTAAGAAGACTCTTGTTTGCTGCCGGTGGTGAGTCTGTGTAATTGCAGCTTGTTCCCATGTGTTCAGCCTCACCTGTCTGTTAATTGCACCTCTCAGTTGTGCAGCAGGGCAGCTGCACAACATAATTAATTAGGACTCTCTGTTATATTCTGGCTCAGTGCAATACACAGACGCTGGTGATAGTTCCAGAGTTCTTGAGTTCTGAGCTAGTCCCTGCCAGTTCCTGAGCTCCTGTCTAGCAGTGTCTGTCTAGCTGCTTCCAGTGTCGGTTCCAGTGTCGGTTCCAGTGTCGTTTCCAGTGTTTGATCCCGTGTCCTGCCGTGAAGCGTTCCTGTCCAGAAGTCCTGTGGCTTTGTCTGTGCCTGGTCGAGTATCTGGCTTCTTGGTGTCCACCGGTCTGTCGTTTGGTATTCTGCCTGTCCTCCGGTTCTGAGAGTCTGTGTCGGCTACATTGGGGGTTCCAGTCTGTTTGCCAGTATTTGTACCGGTTCCGTGAGTAGCGGCTTTGCCGCGTCAGTCGTCCTAGGCCGCTGTATTCTTTGGTTTTATTTGTTACTGGTGTTTTGCAGAGGGTTCTGCATATGCTGTCACCGCCGGTACACAACAGTATTGTGTCGGCGTGTGGACAGCATTTCCTTTGTTGTTTTTTTCCTTTGGCGGCGTGCCGCACATATACTTAGTTTTAGGGTTGTTAGTAGCCCCTAGCCTTCTGTGTGCTTTAGTTTGAGGTCCCCTTGTTATTATCCTGTCTCGGTTCACGCCTTGTCTCACTCTAAGACCTGGGGGCATTGGAGTTGGGCAGACCTAATCCGACCTTCAAACGCGGCTGCCGTGGGCCCAAGAAACCATAGTCACTCAGGCGTGAACTGACCACACGGGTGAAACAATGGAGGTAGGGTGCTAGGGGCTATTTCCACACCACACCTTATTTCAGCGTCACGTTCTGGTGCTCTGGACTCACTACGCAACATCTCCCTTGTTCTTAGCACCAGGAAACTAACATTATCACCAGCCATACAACAAAAAAGAAACAAAGCTAAATAGTAGTTTTTTCTTTTTTAGTCCAGTGTCTAGTCTAGAATTCAGTGTACAGAATCCAGTCCGGTGTTTAGAATCCAGGCCTGTTTAGAATTCAGTGTGCAGAATCCAGTCCGGTGTTTAGAATCCAGGCCTGTCTAGAATTCAGTGTGCAGAGTCCAGTCCGGTGTGCAGAATTCAGTCTTGTCTTGTCTAGTTTAAAAAAAAAAAATCCAGTCCAGTCTTGTCTTGTCTAGTCTAGTTTAGTCTTGTCTTGTCTAGTTTAAAATCCTCCTATGCCAACTATGCAAGCCCTGCAGGCGTCTCTCTCAGCCCTGAACTCTGCTTTCAGTGCTTTGAAACCAGAGCGACTGGAAGTTTTGCAGCAATCCTTAAAGCAACTGCAAAACCTTCTGACTAAAATTTTGCTTATCTTGCCAGAAGTCGTTGAGAGTTCATCTACCTCTAAAGAGACTCTTGCTCACAATATGGTGACAAGAGAATCCTCAGGTTCAGTTGGAGAGAAAAAGTTTTAAAAGTTTTCTGCGGCCCAAGCTCTCAGAAGAGGAGCGTCTGCGTCGCAGAAACTTAAATTTATGCCTATATTGTGGGGGTTTAGGCCACCATCTGCAGACCTGTGAGTTGCGCAAGCCAAAGTGTGGTGACAAGTCCTGCCCTCTGGCCAAGTTGAGTCAGGATACAAGACCTACTCCTGTCTCTACTGTGGCAGAGGTACTTGTCACACAACCCACACTAAAAAGCACTCTGTCCTATAATTGGGGTCCTTGGGCTAGGGAGCCCCATTATAGATTCAGGAACCAAAGGAGAATGTTTCTCTCTTCTCTTGATTTTCCTGTTGAATCAGAGTTGCAAACCCCTGGAGTGGTGCCCGATGCCCGGGGTCCTGGAGTGGTGCCTGATGCCCAGGGTCCTGGAGTGGTGCCCGATGCCCAGGGTCCTGGAGTGGTGCCTGATGCCCAGGGTCCTGGAGTGGTGCCCGATGCCCAGAGTCCTGGAGCGGTACCCGATGCCCAGAGTCCTGGAGCGGTACCCGATGCCCAGAGTCCTGGAGCGGTACCCGATGCCCAGAGTCCTGGAGCGGTACCCGATGCCCAGAGTCCTGGAGCAGTACCCAATGCCCAGAGTCCTGGAGCAGTACCCGATGCCCTGGGTCATAGGGGGACATCGAATATTATAGCTCAGGTGTCAACACCAGAAGGGGTCTCAGAAGCTGTTACCCCAGGTAGGGACTTGAAAAGCGCAACTCCAGAGAAGGTGTCTAAAACCATAGTTCTAGAAGGGAACTCGAGAAGCAAAACCCCAGAAGGGATCTTTGAAGTAATATCCCCAAGTGGGGTTTCGAGAGACACAGCCCCAGAGAAGGGTCTAGAAGTCGCTTCCCCAGGAAAGGACTCAAGAGGCATAGCGTTAGTGGAGGTTCTGAAGGTTATAGCTTCAGCAAAAGTCCCGGAAGTCATTGTCCCGGGAGAAGTTTCGATAATTATTGACTCAGAGAGGGAGGCTGACGGCCCGGTCCCAGAGAAAGAATCCGAGGTGCTGTCCCCAGCGGGGTTCCCGAAGGCCACTGCCACAGCGGGGTACCTGAAGGCCACTGCACCGGGTGGGGTTCAGAAAGTCACTGCCCCGGGTGGGGTTCAGAGAGTCAATGCCCCGGGTGGGGTTCAGAAAGTCACTGCCCCGGGTGGGGTTCAGAAAGTCACTGCCCCGGGTGGGGTTCAGAAAGTCAATGCCCCGGGTGGGGTTCAGAAAGTCACTGCCCCAGGTGGGGTTCAGAAAGTCTCAGCCTCGAGTAAGGTCAATAGTGACCAGGTCCTAGCAAAGCACTCTAGTCAGTCAGATGGGAAGGAAGCAGATCCTGACTCTGTTGATATCTCAACATCTATAATCTTTGATGGGGACTTAGTCCAATTTCTGGCGCTTTACAAACACTATTACATCATTATGTTGTCTAGACCATTTCTGGGCATCACTTCAGAGAACCTTGTGCTCTATCTGATATATTCCTTTAGAGGGGAGCCTTTTGAGTGGGCATCCAATTTAATGAAAACTGAAGATCCCATTCTTCAGGATCCCCCAGCATTCAGTGATGCAGTTATTAAAAGATATGGTTCCAAAGAAATTGGTTCAGGTTCCTCTAGGTCACCCGTCTTATCTGCTGAGAGTTAACCGTATACTGTAAACTCGGCACAAGAGTCTCAGCCCGTTGTTTTGACTGCAGGATGTGCTTTTCTGTCTTCTTCTAATAGTAGTACTTTGCCTGAAAGTTCAGCTCCCAAGGTTAAGAAACCAATCTCTGATTTGAACCCAGCCTTGGAGGGAGGTACCATCAGTTCAGACAATATTTGGGGAATTACCTTGGTCAGACCTCAAGAACTTTGTAAAAATAAGAAGAAGAAGAAAAAGAAATAATTATTGACTCTTGCCTTGATATATATATATATATATATATATATATATATATAAAAGATTTTTTTCCCTTGTCTTATGTCCAGTGGCCTCCATCTAGGGGGAGGGGGGGGGGGGGCACTGTTTCAAGCTGTTGCCACAGCTTGTTTCTGTTTTCTTAAAGAAAAAGAAAAGATAGCGCTAACAAGTTTTCTAAACACAGGTGTTTTCATAAAATAAATCACATTTATTTAGTGATACTCAGCATGTATCCATAAAATAGTTTTGCACATATAAAACCATAAGTTTAAGAGCCTCTTATAGCCAGTCTCTGACCATCGACAATTGATGTAAAATAAGCACACCTATTTATAATGGTAAAGTCCCTGTGACCGGTCACAATATCAACAGGATCCTTAATACTGATTTGCAGACGTATCCAATCTTGTGGTATAGTTACCAAAAATTCAGTGGATTAGCCGGGTATCCTGAAGGTGGCTTTAAGGTGTCAAGGTCAAGACTGGTCCCCTAACGCGTTTCGCTGGCGTTTTGGCAGCTTTATCAAAACGCCAGCGAAATGCGTTAGGGGACCAGTCTTGACCTTGACACCTTAAAGCCACCTTCAGGATACCTTGACAGTCATTGTCTTTCTGGACATTTCCTATCTATGGACGTGGAAAATTAATACAGGGAGAACCACCAAACATCTGTGTCGGATCGGAGACAGCCTCTGGACCTTTGCTAGGTGGGATACCCGGCTAATCCACTGAATTTTTGGTAACTATACCACAAGATTGGATACGTCTGCAAATCAGTATTAAGGATCCTGTTGATATTGTGACCGGTCACAGGGACTTTACCATTATAAATAGGTGTGCTTATTTTACATCAATTGTCGATGGTCAGAGACTGGCTATAAGAGGCTCTTAAACTTATGGTTTTATATGTGCAAAACTATTTTATGGATACATGCTGAGTATCACTAAATAAATGTGATTTATTTTATGAAAACACCTGTGTTTAGAAAACTTGTTAGCGCTATCTTTTCTTTTTCTTTGTGTTATTATTAGTCATATGAGAGATTGACTGTCTCTTACCATGATAGCAGCATAGAGAACCAGCACAAGTCATAGCGCCAGAACCTGTATTAAGCAATTAATACAAATTCATCACCTGTTTCTGTTTTCTTGCCTGTTAGACCAGTGTGTCAGGTTTTTTTTTGTATCCCTTGTTTTGAAAAACCTGAATTTTGGGATCCTTTGACCCCTCCTCAAGGGAGAGGTACTGTTATGAGCCACGGCTGTGGCTCATTCCTGTTTTGCATTTTGGTTATGTATGTTATGTTATACTTCAGTTTATGTTCCCCGTGGGTGTCATGGGGTGTTCGGAGCTCACCCTTAAGGAGAGGGTACTGTTATGAACCACAGGTAGTGGTTAATTCCTGTTTTCCGTATTTTATGTTTATAGTTGTCTTGCAGGCCAGGATTTCCCATTGCTCTGGTTTAAGAAGACTCTTGTTTGCTGCCGGTGGTGAGTCTGTGTAATTGCAGCTTGTTCCCATGTGTTCAGCCTCACCTGTCTGTTAATTGCACCTCTCAGTTGTGCAGCAGGGCAGCTGCACAACATAATTAATTAGGACTCTCTGTTATATTCTGGCTCAGTGCAATAGACAGACGCTGGTGATAGTTCCAGAGTTCTTTAGTTCTGAGCTAGTCCCTGCCAGTTCCTGAGCTCCTGTCTAGCAGTGTCTGTCTAGCTGCTTCCAGTGTCAGTTCCAGTGTCGGTTCCAGTGTCGGTTCCAGTGTCTGATCCCATGTCCTGCTGTGAAGCGTTCATGTCCAGAAGTCCTGTGGCTTTGTCTGTGCCTGGTCGAGTATCTGGCTTCTTGGTGTCCACCGGTCTGTCGTTTGGGATTCTGCCTGTCCTCCGGTTCTGAGAGTCTGTGTCGGCTACATTGGGGGTTCCTGTCCGTTTGCCAGTATTTGTACCGGTTCCGTGAGTAGCGGCTTTGCCGCGTCCGTCGGCCTAGGCCGCTGTATTCTTTGGTTTTATTTGTTACTGGTGTTTTGCAGAGGGTTCTGCATATGCTGTCACCACCGGTACACAACAGTATTGTGTCGGCATGTGGACAGCATTTCCTTTGTTGTTCTTTTCCTTTGGCGGCGTGGTGCACATATACTTAGTTTTAGGGTTGTTAGTAGCCCCTAGCCTTCTGTTTGCTTTAGTTAGAGGTCCCCTTGTTATTATCCTGTCTCGGTTCACGCCTTGTCTCACTCTAAGACCTGGGGGCATCGGAGTTGGGCAGACCTAATCCGCCCTTCAAACGCGGCTGCCGTGGGCCCAAGAAACCATAGTCACTCAGGCGTGAACTGACCACACGGGTGAAACAATGGAGGTAGGGTGCTAGGGGCTATTTCCACACCACACCTTATTTCAGCGTCACGTTCTGGTGCTCTGGACTCACTACGCAACATCTCCTTTGTTCTGAGCACCGGGAACCTAACACATTTATAGAGATTGTGTGGTTTATTGAGTTGCGGACGCATGTTTGTACAAGTGGCACGGACAAAATACAGGAGCGCACACGTGGCGTAAAGGCACGCTTGGTTGCGTGTTTACACAAGGTTGCGTAGGATTGCAGGCGCAAAGTAAATCCACGCGATAGTTGTTCAATTAAAGGCGGGATAGTATACATTTAATACAAATAGCACTTAACTATTCGATTTCAAAAGCAGATTACTGTAATATTTTGTTTAAACTGTACTACCTCTGGGATAAAGTAGCCTGTCAGAGGGAGTGATATTTTCTGTACAGAAAAGAAAAACACTGTGTATTTGAGTGAGTGAAAGCAGGAGTGGATGTATTGAACCCCGAGGAGAATTCGGGATCCCGTAGGAAACACTGGGTTAGTAGATGCTCAGTGGCGTAGGGTTCGCAACCTTACGTGAAAGTGAACTAGGTGTTCAAAGTGAACTAGGTGTTCAAAGTGAACGGTGTATCCCAAGTGAACTAGGTGTTCCAAGTGAACTAGGTGTTCCAGGTGAACTAGGTGTTCCAGGTGACAGTGATCGTAGGGCGGATAGATAACAAGTATCTATACGCTGTGCAATTGAACCGCACGTCCGTGTGTTCCACACAGCACAAAGTGATACTATTGTGTCATAAGCGCTGTGGAAAGCATACGCAGACGTGATTGTGTAAACAAGGGGTTTTTCTCTGATTACGTCAGGAAATCTCCCTGGTGGAAGTCCACTGGAAAGGATGAGCAATAGTTATTGAAGGTTTCTATTTTTCACCCTACAAAAATTCCAGTGGAAAGAGACCGAAAAGGAATTTTTCGCTGCCTTTCTCGGGAAAATATTCCAACAGAGCCTCCACCGAAACGAAATTGCGGTGCTGTAAGGTCTTATAGGAGCCCTAGGTTGGGTACATTGCCTTCCACTATCAACAGTGTATCGTAGTACTGGCCAACGTGGGCGAGAGCGGGTGAAGAGCGCTCGGAGAACTTTCACCGTCTGCTTGCATTGTGTATTTTGGCTATGGAACCAGTTGCTCAAGTGAGATACGTTCAGTAGCCAGGGTTCAGGCAGAAGAGGTGCGGCCCAGAGGGTCAGCGAGGTTTATTATGTGTGAGAAATATGGTCCACACACGGAGGCTTTTTGCAATGAATGGGTGCGTATGACTGCTGAAGATAGGGCATCATTCCCTAGGGTGGGCAGCTTTGAATCAGAGGTATTACAGAACATAAGGATTAGAATAGGTCTGATCAAATCTAGAAAACAAAGGATCAGACATACAGACTGTTTAAATTTGTGGCAGCAAGAGGGGATGTGCAAAGGGAACTGGCTCACACAGCAAGTTCCAAACCTAGTGGGAAAGCGATTGCGAGCTCACCACCACCGCCATGTGTCGATGGGGAGAAATTGGCTACAAACAATGGTGCATTGGTAAAGGATAAGAAAGTGATTAATCAATGTGTTAACGCTAACCCTTGCCAGTTGTATCCCATTCTAAATTTTCCCCAGGATTGTGAGGAGGAGGATGAGCCCAGCACGATATCGGCACTCTCTCTAGCAGCCACCATACAGAATACTCAGGTGGACATGGCCCAACCCCCAAGAGTAGTAGCGATACCCCCCAGCGGAGTTGTGAGTGAGGTTGTGTCCACCGTAAGTACGTCACCATACATTATGCAGAGACGATAACTCCCCGTATTATAGAATCAAACCAAAATGATATAGTTGAATTAAATCCTGTCAGGGTGATTGCAGTTCCCAATGGGAGAAATGATAGTCAGGGAGTAACTCCCATCAGGAACATTGCCATGCATTGTCCTTGGTCCCGAGCAGAGTTAAGGTCAATTATGTCAGAATTCCCCGATCCCAGAAAAGATCTGGTAGGATGCCAGAAATTCATTAAAGAATTGGGCAATGCCCATGAGCCCACAAATAAAGATTGGTGAACAGTGCTACGAGTGTGTTTATCCTCAAATATTGACATCTCAAAATTCATAACGGATTGTAAATTAGATGCAGAAGTGCCTCTCACTGATGAGTACAATCAGGAGAATGTAAGGCAAATAAATCTGCAATTAGGAGTGTATTTCCCTACTGTTGTTAAATGGAATAAAATTTTCTCCATAAAACAAAAGGAAGGTGAAATGGCATCCGAGTATTTCCATAGAGCACTGCAGGAAATGGCTAGATACATTGGGATCGAGGATATTAAGGAGAATGCCAACCACCGGGAGGTAGCTGTTTCTGTGTTAATGGACGGATTAAAGGAGGCACTAAGGACAAACATGATTGTAACATCAGTAAACAGAGGGAGTCGCAAGGGGAAAAGCTGATGATGGTAAGTATAAAGGCACTTACAAGAAAGTCCCATCAGCCAAAACCCCAGACCCCTGATGGTAAGTCAAGGTGAATAGTATGTTACTATTGCAAGAAGGGAGGGCATTACGCAAGGGAGCGTAGGAGTAAAGGGACACATAATGTATACAGACCCCCTAGACCTGAATATGAACCACGCTACAATACACATAGTTGGGACCAGGGACCACATAGAAGGGATTACGAGCCGCATATAGGGGAAACAAGGAGATTCCCACACAGGAGGGACTGGCAGGCCTCCAAAAACTCACAGTTATCCCCCTCATATATTGTAGCTGCCAATGCACTGTGGGAGGGTCCCACTGCACAATAGAGGTTAGGCCACACCTGTAAATGCGAGAAGGATAATGTATACCCAAGGGTATTCGGGCGCTGTGAGGCGAGATGCTCGGCTAAGCGGCAGCCAAGTTTGAGAGGGAAGTCGCTCCCAATATAATTACGAAAGAAAAAGAAAGAAGGCTGCGCTGCAAGAGGGAAAGAGCAATGATCCACTAAATGTGTACAATTTGATAAATTTATTAAAAGCGCTAACTGATTAAAAAACATCAATATTCCGTACAATTAAATGTGCCATGTGCATACAAGAAAAAATATAAAAAGAATTTTTTTACCCAGAATAATGGTTCAGGACATGTGTCATGAAGCTCTATAGGATCCGTTCCAAATATTGCCCTGGAGTGCTAAAAGTCCAGTTATAATCCACTGTGGAGAGTCCCTTTTATATGGTATTTAGAGAGTCCTTTGTAAATTCCATATGCCGCTAGAGGATTGGAGATGGAATACAATATCTCATGTGCAGTGGGTACCTCATGCAGTGCGGTAATTGGATGGTGCCTCTCTGGGACTCCTCTGGAAAGCTAGAAAGGATTGGTAAGGGCTGGTCCGGATCCAATTGAGAAGAAGTCCTGCTCCAATGGGTAAGCACTCCAGGGCAATATTAATTACATTTCATGTTTGTATCACCCTCTCTATAGCTTCGGCTTCCTAAATACTGATTTATTAACACTATAGTTTTTTACACTGGTATGCCACGCTGGGCTTTCTGGCTCATTCTGGTGTTTTGGGGTGCCACACCCTGCACCTAGATAAAGCGCTAGGGACCACAAATATACAGAGAGGCCTTGATGCGGCTTTGGGGCTTAACCACACATTTGCGCAAATATGTGTAACGAAGATCTCTGAATTCTATTATCATGTGGGATTTATATCTGGTTACTGTTATCATTCAGGGTGCTGGGGAAACCAATTGCGTTTTTTTCTTGCTCAGAAATACCCCTTCCTTTCGAGCACCTGAAAGATATCACTAAGCTAATTGAGCATTTACCAATCTATATGTTCTCCCAGATGATGCCTATTTCATATGTGGGAGGAAAGCGTACAAGTGGCTTACTCCGAGCTCTGAGGAATTGTGTTATATTGGGAGGGTATTACCAGAGGTCATGACCATAACCCACGACAAAATGAAAGACGTTCACCGCAACGCTCAGACTCCTTATACTCATACCCATTATGAACACATCATCAAGAGACACCTTATAGGCTTGACTCTGGAGGAGAGCAGTTGCAGCTTTGAATAGCTCCTGCTTCTGTGTCATCTTTTCACCCTTCCAGCCCGCTCAGACCCGTTTTTCCACCTCACCCCTCCGCTATATACACCCTCCCAACCCCCCTGCTATTAATCATCTGTGGCCGCAGAGTCGGGGAGCGCTGTGGAGGCTCCCACGGATTGCGGCCCGCTGCCAGTTCCCACGCCGGGGCCTCAATTTCTGTGAGGACCCGCCGGACTTCCGGGAGTGCCGTGGCGACAGCACCTAGAACAGGCTCACCTCTCCTGGCTGACTGTGGCCAGCGGACGGCCTTGCGGCTCCTGCGGCTGCTCAGACCAATGGGGGGACCTGATCGGGGGGAAGGTGTCTTTTCTTCCCGACGAGATGGCGGGACCCGGCTGCCATCTTCCTCCCTGCTGCTGCTGCGGCCGGCGCCACTGTGAAACGCTGGAGGCCCTGGGAAGGGACGTCTTCACCACACGCCTTATGACCCTGCTACCTCTCCCTATAGCTGCCTGAGAAGTAGCCGGACCGGCCCGCACTCACAGCTGCTGTTCGGGCCTTCCGACATGGGACTGCACTGACTGCCTGCGGGGCTCTGTTGGAGATCGGCCGCTGTACCACCACCAGACCATTGGAGCCTGGTAGGCCGCTACAACTTAACTGCCCTCCTCATCGCTGCCCGCTCGGGGGAAGTCCCTCAGAGCATAGCCGCAGGACATTGCACCTACAGCCACATACACCTTCCTTCTACTGCAGCCAATCTTTGATACGGAGGCCTGCGGATACCCTAGCTACGTCTAGGGCACCCCTCCTAAAACACTCCCCCTCCTGCTTGACTGCAGCTGCACTGTTGCCCCCTCCTTGCTCCGTGTATCTCCCCTGCACTGTGACCGGGGCCTGGACCTTACTTCCGTGGATCGTGGCCTACTGATTAATTTGAAGCTGGGGCCTCAATTCTGGATACTGGCCCGCTAGACCTCCGATTGCCCCGCACTGATAACGGACGGCCCTGCACTGCCCGTCATGTGGAGCCCCGCCTCCGGTCCCACCTGGGAGGACACTGGTTGCCCCACGATCGGAGACCCTACTCCTGTCGTCCAGGAGACTGAGCCTCTCTCTGCACCCCCCCAAGGACAATCCATGGTCCCCGGCGACCGTATTGGCTTAACATCTGCTATAAGAGATTTGGGATGGAGGGAGATGGGAGCTGCACTGACCTGACAGCTGCTCCATAGTGCGGTGAGGAACTCTCCCCTGCCTCCCACCGGCTAGTCCATTGCCCCTCCCTGCTCGAGCACCTACACAGCCACCTGCGACGTGGAGACGGACTGAGGCCCGCTGCTCTTCCTGAGCTAAAGCCTGGGCAAGGTGCTCTTCACTGGCTTCCGGTGCACTACCTACTGCTCCCTCCCAGCATACCTATTGCAACCTGGCCCTTCTCCCCGCTTGCCTTTGCTGGCTCTTGGAATTCATTTCTGCCATGGGGTCCTCACGCCCCCCTCACTCCTGGTGTGACGTACTCAGGATGAGTATGCACTAAGAGTAATTGTTCCACATGTGAGACCCGATACACCCTTTACTATTCAGGCTCTCTGTGCTTGGCTACTGCATCTCCACCCTGCATGGAAAAGTTCCTGATTCCTTTGCCCGTGATGTCCGCAGGCGCTACTCGGCACTCTCAAGACGATACCCCCTGTGGCAATTCATCCGAATCTGACCATTCGACCATGCGCTCGCTTTCCCAACGCTCCCGCAAATCAAGACCGCTTCTTAAACAGCTGAAGATGAAACATAAAGACTTACTGGCGGTGTTGGGGCCGCTCTTAGATGAGAAGTTGGCGGGCATTAAGAAGCCATCGAGTCCTCTTCGACCCTGCAGAGTCAACATTCTACCCGCCTCGACGAAGCGGAACAAAGGATATCGACACTGGAAGACAACCTGGAGGAGGCTCAACGCTCTTTACATGCTAAACAGCTAGAGATCTCTGACTTTTCGGAGAAGCTTGATGACCTCAAGAATCGCAGCAGGCATAACAATCTAAGGGTCATAGGCATCCCAGAGTCGGTGAAGGGTCGCAAGCTCTTGGATCTCCTCTCGTTGGGCATTCCGGAACAACTGTCTATGGACTTGAAAGGAGTCCCTCTTGTCATTGAGAGAGCCCACAGAATAGGACCTGAAAGGAAAAATTATTCGGGGCGCCCTCGCCCGGTCATCATGCGTATCCTGAACTATGCAGACAAGACGAGACTCCTCGACCACTACCGCAAAGCTGCCAGCCTCTCTATCAATGGTGATCGCCTCCTCATTTTCCAGGACTTTTCTGCATCAGTGGCCACAAAACGCAGAGAGTTTGCTCCCATCTGCAAACACCTTTTTGATGCGAAGATCAAGTTCTCGTTGCTTTATCCTGCCCATCTCAGAGTCTTTGAAGATGGATGATCACGTTTCTTTGAAGCTACACTTCACCATACCTGATACTTGATTGCTGCTTGAGTATACTTGTTAGTAGCTCATCGCTTCCCGAATCAGCACTTCTGAGAAGTGTGATAGGTTCACACTTTTGATTGGTTATCTATTCATCTTTCACACTCCCTTCTTATTCTTTTTCCCAGTAGGGGTGGGCTGATATGTCTACTGACACCCACCCTCACTCTCATGTAGATGAAGACCCAAATGCTACGCTACTCCGTATTGTCTCATGGAATGTTGAGGGTCTTAATCCCCCGGTTAAGAGGAAAAAGGTGGTATCTCACCTGAAACGCATGTCTCCCCATATTGTGCTTTTACAGGAGACTCATTAGTTGAATGACCCTAGAAATACCCTACGAGCCCCCTGGATAGGAAAATGTATTTCGTCTCCATACCACTCTAAGTCTAGGGGGGTAGCGATACTGTTTCATACCAACCTCCAATATTCTATACTTAGAAAGCTATGTGACCCTGAGGGTAGATTTCTGCTGTTGGATGTCTGTATTAATAACACTGTATATACCCTCCTCAACCTCTACGCTCCCAATGTCTCACCTGAATCTTTCTTTCTCTTAACAAATCTCTTTACTTGGGGTAGCCAGAACTTGATTGTTGGCGGGGACTTTAATCTGGTGGTCGACCCATCCATGGATAGATCTAGGGTAAGTGCCACCACTGCCATGACTCTTACACGACTCCTATCCTCTTTCTGCTCCCAGTTCGATCTTTTGGATCCCTGGCGGGTACTTCATCCTACTCAGAAAGACTACTCTTTCTACTCCCATCCTCATTCTTCTCACTCTCGTATCGACTATATCTTTACTATCGCTCATCTCCTTCCCAAGGTTACCCACACTTCTATTGACAACATTATCATATCCGACCATGCCCCTATATCTCTCCATATTCAATTAGCCATGCCCCCTCGTAGCTCACCCCGTTGGTGTTTCCCTGCCTATTTACATCATTCTACTAATTTCCTCCTTCACATGAAACAATCCTGGCTCAACTACACCTTAGATAACGACGATCAGAGCTTGGACTCGCCGGTCTTCTGGGGTGCGGCTAAGGCCGTCCTCCGAGGACATGTTATGTCATACACTCATTCTAGACGGAAGAAGTTTTCGTCTCAATTACATTCCTTGAGTACAACGCTTACCTCTGCATATAGGCGGTATGTTCAACTTGACACCCCCGCCCATAAAGAGGCTTATCTTTCAGCTAAACTTATTTATGACACACTCCTCACGGAACGAGCTCAATTGTCCTATGACTATCAACGTAACAGATTTCATAGATGGGGCCATAAGTCAGGCAAATTGTTAGCCAATCTAATCAAAGGTCCTAAATCTCGCACATGGGTAAATGCAATCAATAGCTCGGGTTCACTGAGTACTGACCCCGAAATTATCTGCACTGAATTCAGAGACTTTTATCGATCTCTGTACACCAAAGGCCCTGACGACTCGATGGCCAACCACTCTTTTCTGGAGGAGGCTGCTCTCCCTGTTTTGACTCAGGAGGAGAGAGATTCTCTAGAGAGTCCGATCACAGCTGAGGTGGTTGTTGATGTCATTAAGACCCTACCGAATAATAAAAGTCCAGGTCCTGATGGCTTTGGTGCAGAGTTCTCTAAAATGCTTCGAGATGAGTTGGCTCCCACCATCACATCTCTCTACAATCCTATCCTTACCTCCAAACAAACTCCAATTAGATTTAATGAGGCCACGATCATAGTCATAGCAAAACCGGGAAAGGATCTTTCCCTTCCAGACTCCTACAGGCCGATTTCCCTTCTCAACCAGGACTTTAAAATCGTTATGAAATTAATGGCCAATAGATTGCAACTCTGTCTCTCTCGTCTTATATCGCCAGCGCAGCTGGGCTTCATTAAGCATAGGCAATCCGTACAGGGTATCAGGACCGCCTTAGTGGCCATCACGTACTCACGTACTCTCAATTTCACAGATAATATCCTCATAAACCTCGATGCGGAAAAGGTTTTCGATAAGATTGCCTGGCCCCACCTCGCTAGAGTTTTGTCACATCAGCAATTTGTTGATAACTTTCGTGGCCTGGTCGACTCCCTTTATGACAGCCCTACTGCACAGGTGATAGTCAACAACATTTCCTCACCTTCTTTTATCCTCAAAAGAGGGACCAGACAAGGATGCCCATTCTCCCCCCTCCTTTTTAACCTGGCTCTTGAGCCCTTCATACGTTATATCCTCAATCTCTCTGATTTCCAAGGTATTAGGATTGGCAACAGAGAGATCAAACTGATGGCGTTCGCAGATGATATTCTTCTCTTTACCTCCAATCCGAGACAGTCAATTATGGCATTGCAGAACGCTATTACCCGCTTTTACTCCTTTGCAGGAGTCTCGATTAATTTTGACAAATCAGAGGCATTGGCTATTTTTCCTCAGATTGCTATGGGTTGGTTCACTCCCTTTCTGTTTCGCTGGGCCCCCACCCATATCACATATCTTGGAGTCCTTCTTTCCTCTGACCCTGCTCGTCTTTACTCTGACAATGTTCACCCTATTCTCACTAACCTCCAAACGGAATTGACGCTGTGGCAAAAACTACCCCTCAATCTTATGGGCCGCTGTAATCTGGTGAAAATGTCTAGTTTTCCCAAATTGCTCTATGGCCTTCAGATGGTACCTATCATGCTCTCCAAGTCTGACCTATCTATCCTTAACTCATCTATTTCTAAATTCATCTGGGCCAATAAAAGACCCAGAATAAGCTTCTTTAAAATACAGGTTGAGTATCCCTTATCCAAAATGCTTGGGACCAGAGGTATTTTGGATATCGGATTATTCCGTATTTTGGAATAATTGCATACCATAATGGGATATCATGGTGATGGGACCCAAGTCTAAGCATATGGTTCATATACACCTTATACACACAGCCTGAAGGTCATTTTAGCCAATATTTTTAACAACTTTGTGCATTAAACAAAGTGTGTGTTCATTCACACAATTCATTTATGTTTCATATACACCTTATACACACAGCCTGAAGGTCATTTAATACAATATTTTTAATAACTTTGTGTATTAAACAAAGTTTGTGTACATTGAGTCATCAAAAAACAAAGGTTTCACTATCTCAGTCTCACTCAAAAAATTCCGTATTTCGGAATATTCCGTATTTCGGAATATTTGGATATGGGATACTCAACCTGTATCTCAGACGGTGCAGAATGGGGTCTGAATCTGCCGGATATAGAGCAATACAATAGAGCTTGCCTTCTTCGTTTTGCTATGGACTGGCTCAACGGCACGTCGGTCTTTACCGATTCGCTGATTGACTCCCCACTCTGTGCTCCTTTGTCTCTTAGTTTTATTCTAAATGCATCCAAATCTGACTTGTCATCTCTCTCCCTAGACAATATACTCCTAACCTCTACTGTTATGGCGAGGAGATCGTCTAGGAAATCTCTAAAGTTACAATACACTCACTCCTTATTTCTTCCCTTAGTTGGGAACTCACATTTTCAACGGGGTCAGGCCTCTTATCCCTTCACTGCTTGGCACGCTGCAGGGATTACATGAGTCGGTGACCTTCTCGACTCTAGGAAAAAACGACTCACTTTTTCTGGCGCACTAACCAAATATGATGTTAACCCTTGTCACGGCTTCTATTTTTTTCAGGCCTCAAATTATATACATTCAGTCCTCTCCCATCTCTGTGCTTCGGACTTTGTTAACAGCCTGGATACGCTTCTGCGCTCCGGGACATGCTCCATCTCATCTCTATACACCCGCATTCGTGTGGAGCATATCCCCGCTACTGACTTGTCCCAAGTGCTGACATGGTCCTCTCAAATTCCCTCTATGTCCCCAGAAGCCATGATGGACAGTTTTACCACCTCCCTCAAACTTAACCCAGCCAGCTTATATCAAGAAATGTCCTATAAAATTTTACATAGAGCCTATATCTCTCCAAAGAGGAGTCATTTGATGGGTATATCTGAATCGGCGAAATGCTTGAAATGCTCTGCACCAGTAGCTGACCTTATGCATTGCTTTTGGCAATGCCCCCTCATCCAAAGGTTTTGGGCTGAGCTACACACATATGGTGCCTCCGAGTTGGACCTACACTTCCAATGCACTGCCTTTTGGGCTCTCTTTGGTCATATCCTAGATCAACCCGCACTTCCCTCTCACGATACGAAATTAATAGTGATTCTTTCAGCGGTAGGCATGAAAGCTATACTCCAGCAATGGATCTCCGATGCCCCACCCCCCCTACACACACACACTGCCACTAGCTACCTCCAGTCTTCTCTTCCTATTCACGATGGACTGGCTGGAAACGTCTCTAAATAAAGAAATGTTGACTCCCATATTGTTTCACTGTTGGAGACGATTCATTAATCGTCTACCCACTCTGACTAAATTGGCTATTAAGCAGAGCTTTCAATGTACCACATGGTATGGCCACCAACTCCTGTCTGATAACCCTCCCATCTCTCTCCCATAAATTAATAATTCTCTTCACCTCTCTGATTTTTCTACTTTTCTCTCCTCACTGCTACACTACCTGCGGACGTCTCTCTCAGCCTTTCTTACCTCCCCCCTCTACACCTTTACTGTGTATCTCCGATGTCTACATGCTTTCTTTCGCTCTGATGATGTCTCCATGGATGGGTCGGCGGTCCCCTTGCCCTGGCAGATACTGTTTTTCCTATGTTTTATTTTTTTCTTTCTGTTTGTTTTTGTTTTTTGCTTTTCGTTCTCCACTCGGGAGGACGTATCAATATGTTGTATTGTTTATACTGTTTGTATTTTTGTTTCTACATCTGATTGACGAACGATATCTCTGTGGAATGGCTTTTTCATACTTATTGTAATTGTTTCATCTACTGTTCTGATATCGTATACTAGAAAATGGAATAAAATGAGGTTTTCTCCCAGGCCCCGATACCCACAGGACTAAAAGATCTTTGTTGCAATCTATCTCTGTATTAGGTTGGGCCCTCTATTTATTTCTGCTATTGATTGTTATATTCTTTTGTTTTTTCTTAAACCTTAATAAAATATATATTGAAAAAAAAAGAGACACCTTGTAGATAGGGCAGAGCACGCAGCCTCTGATTTGATCCATGACTCACCGGGATTCAGTTCCTTCTCGCATTAGATATCACCCGTACTGCTAGAGGAACTATAAATTATAGGTACATCCATGCGCTGGCAAACTTGATAGATAATATCACTGAGATGTATGATGACACCTTCAGGTGTACAGGAAGGGAGTTACAAGCCTACAAGAAGGAATTGATCCCGCAGAGAATGGTCCTTAATTACGTTACGGCTGTGACAGGTGGGTACTGTGTTACCCTGGCAACTCAATATGGAGTGAAGTGCTGTATGTATATTACAAATAGAACTGACGACCCCACGGAGATCATCGATCAAAAGATGGATGAGATCTTGCAGTTGAAGTGGGAGTTCAGGAGGAAACACAACTTTACCTTGATGGCTGTGGGTAATGAACTGACCACACAAGTGGTTCTCAGGGTTAGAGTGGGCACAGAATGTTATTATGAGTGTGGGAAAGTTTCTCCTTTGTATCCTGGGTGTCGTCATAATTATTGGTCTGATATTCAGGTGTGTTCAAATCTTGACGCGGCGCAAGCACAGCACAAATTTGGTGAGTCTAAGGAGCGAAGGCGTTGTTACAGCAGCAGATTTGATTTATGATCCATCCATAGAGACAGTGTTATGATAAGGATTGCAAATGAATTTCATGGCCTGTTTCTTTCACCATTTCTCTCTGTTTCCCCCCTCTACCCAGAAACACCCAACCGGAAAAGACGTCATCCATACCCAATGTTATGTGAATGTATTTTTATATATGTGTCTTACCTTCATCACTGCAACCCTCAGTTAATGACACACATAGTCGACAGGTGTTATCCACATATAGTAGCACTCACATATGATCCCCCTCCATGAATCATCAGATAAATGTGCTCCACATTTGTTGGTAATAGAAGCCGAAAAGGTGAGGGTCAAAAGCCCTTGCCCGAAAGGAGCTCGGTAGTGTATGTTTGCCCAAGTATAGACCCTTAATACGGGATAAGAAGGATTTAATGTATACTTCGCAATACCTCGAAGCTTACTTAGAACATATACGGCATGATGATACATGCCCCTCAGACATTGATTCATACATACATGCTTTTTTACTATCCCACTAGGCTATACATTTCCTACCTATAACTCTCTCCCGATCATCCAAACTTTGTATATATTGTATAGGTAATATTTTCTGTTTAGTAGTTAAGTCTGGCAGTTATTGATGACTGCCAAAGGGTGGACTGTCAAAGTCGAAAATATTGTAGCCATACGCACCAAGTACAAACACCACAGAGATGGCCTCTGTGCGTGTACTTGTTCTGCCGTGTGTGCACATACTCGCAAGTTGTGTATAACTGTGCGTATTAGTAATTACGGCAGCATTTTGTATTTGCATGGAAAAGCCACAAAGACACATTTCATATTTAATCCACATAGTGCATGATTTACACATAGCCTACATGCACCACACCAGCGAGTTACACTTGCTTGAAAGGTACAATAACAAAGTAATTCACCTTTACAGGATATGAGGGGACAGAATTAGGTTAGGAGGTGGTGTCTGGTATCCAGCTGTACAGTATATTAAGAGCAATATCCCGGTAGCAGTTTGCAGAAGATAGAACGCTCCTGCACATAGATATGCGCAGGAACAGAATATTAATATTACACTGTATTTACTGTACTTTTATATTCGGCAGGAACCCAGTGGAGACCATCTGCAAGTGCACCTGGACCAGGCATCGCCCACCTATTCAAACCGACCTATGACCCCTCCTGTACTGTAAATGACCAGCCCTTTGACCTATGGGTGAAGATATTACAGTTTCTATTGTATCATGAACTGGACAAATGTATAAAAAGCCAAGCTGCCTGGCCATTCACACATTTCTCTGAAAGTCATCTATCTTGATTGACCGAGAACCGGGACCGGGTGGCACTTGCGAACAAATGTATGTATCATTGATTGTAGCCTGTATCTCTTATTGTGAATTGTATTACTATTGTAACCCCCTGTTAGTAAATAACTGTTGGTGGGTCAGATCCCAACTTATTTAAATACAATTGGTGTCGTGCCCCTTTCCTGCTAAGGTTTAAGGTGTATTTCAGCTGCACGTGTAGCTGCATTGTGCTTACAGCGTGTCGGTGTGTGTGTACGCAAAGTGTGTACTTTGTACGTCCGTTGCGGCGTGCGCATGCAAAGTGCGTATACAGTACGGGCCTGTGTATGCTAACTGGGTAAAAAGTACGTAGGTTAAGGATTTCATCCAGCAGCCGCAGCGGCTAGGGTTTTAGTGTAAAAGGTATAGCTTTTCTGTCCTTTATGTTAATCAGCTTTAACAGCATGCTAATATCTTATTAGCCTTCTTTGCTGCACTCCTACTTTGGGTACAGCTGCTTAATTTGTTATCTATGTGAACCCCTAGGTCTTTTTCCAGTACAGAATCCCCTAATATTACCCCATTTAGTACGTAGGTGTTATTTTTGGTCCGGCCCCCACAATGCATTACCTTACACTTTTCTGTGTTGAACCTCATTCTCCATTTTGCTGCCCATGCTTCCAGTTTAGTTAAGTCGTTCTGAAGAGACTCAGCATCCCCCTCCATATTTATAACCTTACACAGTTTGGTATCGTCTGCGAAAATTGACACCATGCTCTCTAGACCTATTGTTAGGTCATTGATGAAAATGTTGAACCAAAGTGGTCCAAGTATAGACCCTTATGGCACACCACTTAGTACTTTAGTCCAATTTGAAAATGATCCATTGACCACAACGCGCTGCTCCATATAATCTAACCAATTACTGACCCAAGTGCATATTGTGTTCCCTAGCCCTATTTCTTGTAGCTTATAGATAAGATGCATGTGTGGTACAGTGTCGAAAGCTTTGGCAAAGTCTAAAAAGATTACGTCCACCTCCTTACCCTGATCAAGGTTCGCACTTACTGTTTCATGATTTCAATGATTAATTTGTTATCTGTTAATCTACTTGCAGTGGAAAGAAAATGGCAGTACAGGGACTATTGCACTGCTCTATATATCAATACACTGTTTAGACTTATTTTACCCTATTGTGGTCGTCAGCTCACCTGGCTTGCCGGGCCAAGATTTTAGTTGTGCATTTGAGTTGCAGCTGAATACTTGGGTTGCAGTGCACCGGAACCCGTGGCATACTAAAGTGTCTGGCAGCGCTGGTCTCGGGACATGGCTGGTTCTCCTAGCAATCAACGATGTGTATGGTCCTAGCAATCAATGATGCGCGCACCCACGCTCATTGATTGCAGGTCGGCGGTGCAGCATGCCCAATGTGAGCAATGTCACTTGTGACATCGCTCATCACAGCATGTATGTACGGAGCCGTGATTAGCGATGTTCATGATGTGACATTGCTCCTCCACCTGGACCCTCCATTTTAGCTGAACTGTTGACCAGAGCCGCACGCACGCCACTCAGTATATCTCCTTATGTGAGTAATTTCTCAAACTGCCCCACCAATGAAGTTTCTGCCACTGCACCACCAATTAAGTTTTTTTCACCCACTTCCCCGCCACTTTCCACTGTGCCACCAACATAATAAAAAATTCATTATAAAATGATAAATTCAATTTAAAAATTATATATATATATATATATATATATATAAATATATATATATATATATATATATACTAGTGATGAGCGGATTCGGTTTTACTCGGTTTTACTCGGTTCTCAAAACCGAATCTTATTGGCTATCCAAAACACGTGACATCAGTGAGCCAATAAGATTCGGTTTTGAGAACCGAGTAAAACCGAATCCGCTCATCACTAATATATACACACACACACACACACACACACACACACACACACACACACACACACACACACACACATATATATATATATATATATATATACAAACAAATATAAAACCACAGCACTCACCACCCCAGAACCGGGGTGCAATGTCTGCACTCACCACTCATAGGGTGGGGGGCATGTAGCCCATGGCCACCTACTTAAATATATGCAAACAGAAAATTCAGCACTCACCATAGCAAGCTCACTTATCCTCACAACATCAATAAATAAATGATGGGGGTTTAGTTAGTGAATTGGCTAATGAACAAAAGCCTGAAAACCGCTCGCCAAGGTACCCCTACACTATCACAGGTCCTACACTATCACAGAGTCTTAAAAATTAAAATCTGGCACATAATATAACTGCAAATATGCCCACTAGGTTTAATGTGTACCTACCACATATCTTATGGCTTTTAAAGGTACACTAGTCACCTGACACTGACTGATAAATGACTAAGGAACAGCTGACACAGGTTTAGAACAATTAAGTTTACATAGGGGTGCATGAAAAAGCTTGTGGCCACAGTTAATAAGAGTTAACCAAATATTAAACCTGCAATATACAAACAAATATAAAACCACAGCACTCGCCACCCCAGAAACGGGGTGCAATGTCTGCACTCACCACTCAAAGGGTGGGGTGCATGTAGCCCATGGCCACCTTTTTTAAAAATATATACAAACAGAAAATTCAGCACTCACCATAGCAAGCTCACTTATCATCACAACATCAATAAATAATTGATGGGGGTTTAGTTAGTGAATTGGCCAATGCAGCTCGCAGCAGCCCTTAGCGCCAGAATGTTTCGACACTAAGGGCTGCTGGGAGCTGTAGTTTATTTAGTGCATCTACTTCCCTGTAATGCGGTGCGTTGGGACACCGGCGCTAACAATAGTAACTGACTGGCAGAACTGACTGACTCGCTGAATCAATGTAAAAGGTGAGGGTGCTGTGCAGTGTCAGTGACAATGCACACACACTGCACTGCACTGCACAGCACTGTCACCTTTTACATTGGTTCAGCGTCCAGACATTACCCTCCGCGATATCACCCACTCCATCCGTTACATTAGCCATCTCGGGGCTTCCAGGCCGGCAGCCCAGGTGCTGTGTTGCGGAGTCAGGGCCTCTGGGGATCTAGGCGTGGCTGTGGCAGGGAAGCACTTCTGTGAAATCACGCACAGAGAAGGTTCCGGGGCTCGGAGAGTATGTGGCGCAGGGAGGGCTATGAAAGCCTTCGGCTGCGCCGCTATCATGCATAGCTATGCCGGTGGCCACAGCAGCTTTTGTTCCACCTGCGCCGCGGCTAGGGAGTGGGGATTGTTGATGCCGGAGGGTGCAGGCGAACTGGCAGCAGGACATAGGGGTGGTATTCATGTCACCGGCGGTCAGCAGACTGACAGTCACATGACTTCCCCCAAAATACCGCCCCCTCACTATCCCGATGGTCAGCATTCTGACCAACAGGGGCTATTTCCACTTGTGGGTGTCCACGAAACCCATAGAGCAGGAATAGAACCGGTGGCGAGCGCAGGTCGCGACCAAGCCCACAAGGGGCTTGCTGGACTCGCCCCTCCCCGCCGGGATCCCGACGTCGGTATGCTGCAGGGATCCTGGCATCGGTATGCTGACCGATAGTCAGGAGACCATCGGTCAACCATACTACACCCGGACATAGGACGCTGAAGTAAAAGGATTTCCCCCCCCCCTGTCTACAGTGCAGAGACTTGCTGCAGATGCAGTGGCATACCCTCGAGTTGTACCTTTTTGGCAGGTACAGGACCTTTTTTTTATGGTCTGTACCGATTTCTGGCTCTCCAAACTTCCATTGAAAGTAAAGGAAAAGGGGCATGACCACGCCACTTTACCCATGGCCACACCCCCTTTTCGAGTTTGTAGCGATATTTATGTGTAAATTGTTGGAGGGTATGTTGCTGCAGATGCAGTGGGTCTATTTTGGGGGTGTGGGCCTGGCGCTGCAGCTCCATCGGCCCCATTGTTAATCCGGGTTACGGTTGTTAGGTCGACACAACTTAGGTCAACACTTATTAGGTCGACCGCTGAAGGTCGACAATGCCATTAGGTCGAGTACTAGGTCGACAGGTCAAAAGGTCGACATGAGTTTTTCGCGTTTTTTTAAATTTTGGGGATTTTTTCATACTTAATGATCCACGTAGACTACGATTGGAATGGTAAGCTGTGCCGAGCAAAGCAGTAGCAGAGCGAAGCACGTTGTGAGAGGGGACACGGTGCCCTAATTTGGGTTACCCGTCACTTTACGGAGAAAACGACACCCAACACAGTCAAAAACCTCACGTCGACCTTTTGACCTGTCGACCTACTACATGTCGACCTAATGAACACGTCGACCTGTTGTCCCTGTCGACCTAATGCATGTCGACCTTCCATGGTCGACCTGATGACTGTCGACCTAAATTGTGTCTATCCAATGACCCATACCCATTAATCCTGATCTGGGAACACACAGCAGCCAAAGGGCAGAGCCTCCCATTGGATGTAACCTGTGTGGGATGGCGTTTCTCGCCCAATCAGCGGTGGACTGGGTGTGATAGACCTACCGCTAACCCAATGAGAGTTCCTAGCCACGCCCAGCGTTATCCACACAGAGAGTGACAGATCTAGGCTATTATATAGGATAGATAGAAAGATAGATAGATAGATAGATAGATAGATAGATAGATAGATAGATAGATAGATAGATAGATAGATAGATAGATAGATCTATAAAAATCAGTCATGCGCCGTGTGCCTGCACTAAAAGATAGCATAGACTCTGTGATGGTATTGCACTCCTGGTGGCTTGTACAAAAGACGTTACAGCAGCATAAATGAGTCACAACCTTTCAATGCCTTTAATGCGGCATTGATGAAAATGCTGTATTAAAGGCATTTAAACATTGTGACTCATTTATGCTGCAGTAATGTCTTTTGTACAAACTGCCAGGAGTGCCGTACCATCCCATAATATATATATATATATATATATATATATATATATAAAGCGCCTAATAGTGTCGGTGAATCACTCTTCGTGACTATAAACGTGATGATAAAACAGACAAAGTATAACTACTTAGCTGCGGATATTTCTGGTAGATGACTCTTAGAAGCCGGACATGTAAAGGAGAGATAAATTTGACATAGTGTGTACTGTTTTAAAATTTCACAGGTGTTTAAAAACCAATTTAGGAACTATGCTGGTTCCAAATTTTTTGTAAAAAACTATATTGGTTAAAAACGATAACAATTTAATAAACACACTCCTGCCATACATGCAGGTTACATATATAGACAATAAACAGTAAAAAAGGTTTAAGGACGTATATAGCAGCTCATTCAGTTGTAAATGTAGGTATTAATCGTACAAGATTATGAAGTATAGCAGGCTTATCTGTCCACATATAGAAATTTTGGGATAGAATTCATCCGTAAATGCAAGTATCAAACGTACAAGATAAAATATAAAAGCATGGCTCATCTGTCCACGGATGGGAAGTCAGAGGGGTGAGCATCCAGTCCCTGTCCCAACGCGTTTCGTCCTTATATCAGGTTTTGCCAAAACGCGGTCGAACCCAAAACACGGCCGCGGAACCGAACCCAAAACCAAAACACAAAACCCGAAAAATTTCAGGCGCTCATCTCTAGTATAATATGAAATGTGGGTACTATTGTGTGGTCACGCTCATTTCTTGTGAGACCACTCCCTTTGATGCTATGTTCCTTTATAAAGTATGGGAGTGTGGGCGCAAATTTATAGTTTGCAGGAGGGCAAAAAACACCCTAGCACTGGCCCTGAGTATGTCCATTATCCCTCTGGACCAGTAATACAGTATATACTCAGCATCAATCCTATAAGTGTAACCCACTAAATGGCCCACAGTATCCCTTGCCCATGAATTACACGTTCAAAACAGTACTTAGTACATTTAATGGACTCAGCACATTTAATAATATATTTTTTGTATTTCTTTAAACACAAAAAACACAGAGAAAATAGACAATATACATGTTAATTCAGTTTCACAGCATACATTATTTAATGCTTTCCTCCTGCAATGACACTGCCCCCAAACCACACCAAACTAGCCACAGAGCACAAATGCAAAGAGCAAAATGGCTGCTAGGCATTTCTCCCCCTTCTATAGCCCTGCCCACAAACCCAGAAATGCCTCCCCAATATTAAAACATGTAAATATGGTGCCAATTCCAAAGATATCTTTCGTCTTTCAAATAGTTTGATAAATTGCTTAGTGTGTACACTCAATTTCACTCATCTTCCACATTGTTCATAGTGTGTAGGGCCCTTTATATGAATACACTGGCTGCATAGGATATAAAAGAGCTAGAGGCATTGAGGAGTGGATCAGTCTTTAGGGTCAAAGATAAGGAATTTATACAAAGGATTGAACTTTCATTTGTAGATACTCAGTACAATTATTTTGTTGGAGCTATCTAAAGTAAAGTGAGCTAGAGCAACATATAGTTAAATGCCCACGGTATCAGTGACACTTTTACACATAATGCCCATGGTAGCAGTGCCACTTATACACATAATGCCCATGGTATCAATGCCCCTTATACACAAAATAATGCCCACAGTAGCAGTGCCGCTTATACACATAACAATGCCCACGGAATCAGTGCTGCTTTTACAAATAATGCACATGGTATCAGTGTCACTTATACACATAATGCCCACGGTAGCAATGCTACTTATACACTTAATGCACGTGTTAGCAGAGCCACTTATACACATAATGTCCACGGTATCAGAGCACCTTATACAAATAATGGCCACGGTATCAGTGCCGCTTATACACATAACAATGCCCACGGAATCAGTGCTGCTTTTACAAATAATGCACATGGTATCAGTGTCACTTATACACATAATGTCCACGGTAGCAGTGCCACTTATACACTTAATGCACGTGTTAGCAGAGCCACTTATACACATAATGTCCATGGTATCAGTGCACCTTATACAAATAATGGCCACGGTATCAGTGCCGCTTATACACATAACAATGGCCACGGTATCAGTGCTGCTTATACATATAATAATGTCCATGGTAGTAGTGCCTCTTAAACGCACAATGCCCACGGCAGCAGTGCCGCTTATACACATAGCTATGACCACGGTAATAGTGCTGCTTATATACATAATGTCCACGGTAGCAGTGCCACTTATACACTTAATGCACGTGTTAGCAGAGCCACTTATACACATAATGTCCATGGTATCAGTGCACCTTATACAAATAATGGCCACGGTATCAGTGCCGCTTATACACATAACAATGGCCACGGTATCAGTGCTGCTTATACATATAATAATGTCCATGGTAGCAGTGCCTCTTATACGCACAATGCCACGGCAGCAGTGCCGCTTATACACATAGCTATGACCACGGTATCAGTGCTTCTTATATACATAATGCCCACTGTAGCAATGCCATTTGTACACATAATAATCAGGGGTGTAGCCAGAACTTTGTGGGCCCCATAGCAACATGTTGAAGGGGCCCCCGTCCCAATGCTTCTAGAGAGACACTTCTCTGCAGCAGTTGTTAATTTTATTCCCTATAATAGTGTCCTAGTTCATTTTCTGAACTATAGTAGAGCCTTATTTAATGTTATGCTCCATAGTAGTGCCCTAGTTTCTGTTATGAATCGCAGTAGTGCTTAATTTCATGAAGGGCGCTGTCTTTAAAGGAGAAAAGGAGACCCGCTCACCCATAACTTACTCCTCCAGAGCCTGCATTCCCGCCCAGCATCTCCCAGAGAAGCCTCTGCTGTTCCAGAATCGCTTTCCCTGGCCCGCATACACTGCTCTGAGTGGGGGAACTGCGGGAGATAGAGGAGCGTGGGCCAGCAGAGACAGAAGGCAGCCACAGCTGTCAGAAGATATCAGGGAGGTAGCGGTGGAGCTAATCTGGTAGCTGGTGTGTGTGTGTATATATATATATATATATATATATATTGGAACAATAAACAGAGGGTGCCCTCTATAGTGCATATCAGCTTTTTCTTAAAATGCAAGAAAACTTTAAAAAAGGGAAAGGTTGGCACACAGATTTAACTGGTACAAAATTTCTCACCAATGTGGAGAAACTCTCAGGGGCACGGCTTGGTGACATAATGTTCTTGTCCCGGCTTGGACCTCTTAGTCAGGGCGAAAGTTTCCTTTGGCGCCCCCCCCCCCCCCCGCCCCCCCCCCCCCAAAAAATATAGGGACAGTGCGCAAAACTATAGGGCAGTGGTTTCATGGGGAATGAGCGTGACCACAGAATAGTACCTATTCACATTACACTACATAGTAGTGTCCGTCAGTCACATTGGAGGTCATTCCGAGTTGTTCGCTCGCAAGCGGATTTTAGCAGATTTGCTCATGCTAAGCCGCCGCCTACTGGGAGTGAATCTTAGCATCTTAAAATTGCGAACGATGTATTCGCAATATTGCGATTACACACCTCGTAGCAGTTTCTGAGTAGCTCCAGACTTACTCGGCATCTGCGATCAGTTCAGTGCTTGTCGTTCCTGGTTTGACGTCACAAACACACCCAGCGTTCGCCCAGACACTCCTCCGTTTCTCCGGCCACTCCTGCGTTTTTTCCGGAAACGGTAGCGTTTTTTCCCACACGCCCATAAAACGGCCTGTTTCCGCCCAGTAACACCCATTTCCTGTCAATCACATTACGTTTGCCAGAACGATGAAAAAGCCGTGAGTAAAATTACTAAGTGCATTGCAAATTTACTTGGCGCAGTCGCAGTGCGAACATTGCGCATGCGCATTAAGCGGAAAATCGCTGCGATGCGAAGATTTTTACCGAGCGAACAACTCGGAATGAGGGCCATTGTACCACACAGTCGTACCCCTTATACACATTATGCCATGTTAGAGCCTCTTACACACATTATGCCAGGTAGAACCACTTATTCACGTTTCGTCAGGTGCCCCCACACTCACGGACAGGAGCTGAGTAGCGGGATTCCACCTGAAGCAGCTTCCCCAGATGGAGCGATCTCCGCTGTGCCAATGTTATGTACTGATAACACGTACTATGTATCATTCTGAACAGGCTATAGGTGTAGCCTTATGCAATTCCCCAGCCCAGCTTATAAATGGATGTGCAACCTATGCAGCACTTCATTGCAACAAAGATAGAATTGTAATTCACCTGTCATTAGAGGTGTTACACGTATTGCCAGATGTATCATATGCTGTACAGGGAACGTTACACATACATCGCATGACAGATGTTCCCAGTACAGGTAAGAGGACACATGTCACCCACACTACATGGAGCTACTCACATGTCTTTGGCGGATAAGTTCTTCCCTTCAACTACCCGAGTGAACAGAGAACTCCTTCTCGCCTTAGCTGGGAGTCGGAAGCAAGCAGAGGAATCAGCAGCAGCATGGTGCCTCCGGCTCCCTGTGTATCAGTCCTCTCTGCTCAGGAAGGGTATGGGCAGGTGCCAGGAGCAGTCAGATGGCAGCAGCCAGTAGCTGGAGGTGTAGAGCTCAGAGGGTGTGCCTGACACAGAGGAGCCAGGCCTAACTCTAACATCCCCCTTGCAGCCTAAACCCATCCCCACTCCCTGCAACCTAACCCTCCCCCTAGTGCCTAACATTAACCTCCCCCTTGCAGACTGACACTAACCTCCCCCATAGCATAACCCTAACCTCCAGCCATAGCCTAACCCCCCTGTAGCCCCTAACAAACCCATAGCATAACCGTAACCTCCAGCCATAGCCTAACCCCCCTGTAGCTCCTAACCTCCCCCCATAGCGTACCCCTAACCTCCAGCCACAGCCTAACCCCCTCCGTAGCCCCTAACCTCCCCCCCCGTAGCATAACCCTAATCTCCAGCCATAGCCTAACACCCCCTGTAGCCTCTAACCTCCCCCCATAGCATAACCCTAACCTTAAGCCATAACCTAACACACACAACCCCCCCGTAGCCCCTAACTTCCCCCCATAGCATAACCCTAATCTCCAGCCATAGCCTAACACCCCCCCCCCAAAGCCCCTAACCTT